>NW_006238992.1:496626-572268 GCF_000226075.1 Solanum tuberosum | reverse complement strand
GGAGGGAGCATGTCTGCATCGCGGACTAGCTCCACCATAGGCCAAATTTTGGTCTGCATCGCAGACATGTCGTGGAATCTACTATCTCAAAATTTAATTTCCAGAAACTTGTGGGAACACCTCCGCGTCACGGATTGGTTCCCCGACAAAATCAGCGAAAATAAAACTCAAGTTTGACTTGTTTAAAAGGTCCAACTAAGTGAGGGGTGGTGTGGGTACTTTGGGGAATTATTATAAACGGTTATTCTACATATTTTAGGGTATTTTAAGTTGGTTAAAACCCCAAAACCTAAAATTAGACCCCATTTTTCAAATTGACCCTTCCCTCTCAAAATAGATTCTCTCAAAAACTCCATTGAAGACCTTGATGAAGCTCAAGCTATAAGATGGGTTTTCAACTGATTTCTTCTTCAATTTCATGGGTCTTAAATAGTTAAGGTATGGTAACTCTTGATTCTTTAATAACCTCTCATTCAAGGAGTTCTATCAAAGATTTTCAAAAAGTGATTCAACGACCAAAATTCCCAATTTTCAATCTAAACATGGGTTCCTTGTCAAACGATATTCTAAATCATTCTTTTGATGAATTCATGTGGAATTAAGGTTTTTAAGATAGTTTTCAAAGGAATTCTTGAAGAACCCATGATCCTCAATTTCTCAAAAATTGGCCTATGATGTGGGTCTTTGTGAATATGATCCCTATTGGTGAAATTATGTTTAGATTAGATTGTATTGATGTTTCCTATGATTATCTATACTTATTCATGTTGAATTGTTGGTACATTGATGAGTTGAGAATTATGGCCTTATGGGCAAAGTTATGGGTTGATCCTTTTTTTTATAGAATTGTACTTAGATTATGTTTATGTTAGTGAATTACATTGTTGATTCCTATTGCTATCTATGCCAACTGATTATGAATTGTTGAGGATTGATCCATGGTGAGCATGGCTTGGAGAATTGGTAAGTTGACCTAACTTCTAGTCTATAGTATGAGAATTGATGTTGTGTGGTTTGGTCCACTTATGGTGGCGGTGTTTACATCTAGTCTATCTATGCATGTTGAGATCATGGCCTTGAAGGCAATAGATGTGAAGCGAATTGATGATTATGATGCATATGTTTATGAAGTTGTGCTATGAAGGTTATGTATGATATCCTCAATGCAAGCATGCTGTTTAAAGTGTGTTGATGATGAGGAGTATAATGTGAATGATAATGTTAGGGATAAGGTGTGGTCTACATGATTGATTATGTTAAGGACTATTGTGGAATGACCCCTACCTATATGACCCCTATACGAATGTTTGATCATATACATGTTAGGAGTACCTATTCAATGTTGAATGTGTCTTTGTCTCCTATGATGAAGTGTGTGTGTGGGGTCTAGAATCCCTAAAGGCTTTATATATGAATTGCTCATGATTTGGGGATATTGTGAATGTGTGGTGATCCCTTGAGGGGAGGTGCACTCAATATCAATGTTGTTGCTATTATGTCACTATGAGGACCAATATGCGCACACACACACAATCTACATGTATAGCTATGAATATGATGTGTTATGGTGTCTATTGAAATGTTAACTTTTATATGCACCCTTACATCTTATTATGCATGCAAAGTGTATAATTAGCAAGGTATGAATATGTGTTGTATAAAGGTATATATGTGAAAGGCTTTCTTGCATATGTACACATACATGAATGAATGAATAAGGTTATGATAATCTAGTGAAAGTGAGTCTCTTGAAAGGTTTCCTCAATTGTACTGTAAACTAGACTATGTTATGAATATGGTATGACTATGTGAAAGGTCATTCTCACAGTATGTAGGTTCTATGATGAAAGGACATTCTCATTTTAGAAACCTTTGAGCTATATGATATGAGGGATTAAATCCCTAAAGCCTATTTTATGAACTAATGTTAAATAAAGGCTTAAAGATGTTTAAAAAGAGAGTTGGAGCTTAGCACCGAGTGAACATGAAAAATGAGAGTGGGGGCTTCACGTTTAACAAGTCTGGCTGTCCACAAGAGAACCTTCACGTTTAACAAGTCCGGGTTCCCAACATAAATTGTCTCATGAGATGGAAACCTCCACGCTTAGCAAGTCAAGGTTTCTAGTAGCAATCTCCTTGTTCTATAACTACGTGCCCCTGTAGGTCTTAGCTTAGTGGATCCACTAGATAGATATTATGTATGTAGGTCCTACCTTGGCAAGTAGTACCCTCTCTTTTCGGTGTGAGAGTAGAACACTAGATTTCATGTAGCTCACATGGTCTATGTCGGTTATGGCAATGTCTCCCGAAAGTTAAGAAATGAACTATGATAAGAATATGAATTCTAGTAATTATTTCTTGAAGATTTACTTAGTGTAGGTAGGACTATGAACCCTACTTATGCCTGATGGTGGTTTACCTATGATATAAATTAAATGGGTTATGACTAATGATGTAGTAAATGAATGAGTCCTTATATGATGTTATGAAGTATGTTGGTCTTATGTCAAATGTTAAATGAAGATGCTATGACTTGTTGAATACGATGTGCCTAGTCTATGGTGGCTTCCTAGGAACACTTGGTGTGAGTAGTATTATGGGATTCTACTTGCACATTGCACTAGTGTGACTTGGGGGTTGTCTTAGGTGATGGTTCCTATGTGAAGACTATGTTTTATGGTGTGCTCATGAGTCTATGAATATATGTGGTTGGGTTGATGAAGGCTATATGTAAGTTCACCCTTGGTAACCTTAAGGTGATACATTGCACCAAGTATTCCCTAAGGGTTGCTTGAGGAAAGGAGTTTAAGATAAAGAGGACGGTAATGTATTGTATGCATTGAATGTGCCTAAAATGTTATAAGTGGCTCTATGTGCTATTATGAATGGTTTCCCTGTGTATGATGATGTATGTGGTTTATATTTTTTCTATTGTGCTAAATGCTCTTGAAGTTTCTCTAAAAGGGCATGATGCATGGTTTCTAACTAAAATGTCCCTTTTAAAAGCATGTTTTTGCATGGTTATCATACTTAGTGCATTCTTGTACTAACACCATTCTTCTTCATCTTTTTACACCAAGTGTAGGTGGTAGTGGCTAAAGGGCCTTTTCTGGAAGTGATGAGCTTGGCTTACTATACCCAAGTTCGGGTGTGTCCTTAAAGATTCAAGAACGTTTATGTTAAAGAGTTTCTTTAAGTTCAATGTAGTAGATAGTAGTTTCTTTTGTATTGTAAGGGTTGTGTCCCTCTTGTGTTGTAGTCGTGTTTTAAGATGGCTACCTTGAGACGTAGTACTCCGATTTTGTATTAAAGGTTTAAATGAGGTGACTTTTTAAGTCTTGTGTTATATTATGAAAAAGTTTTAAATTATCCGCATATTTTCTATGATAAATGCTATGACGAATGCTAAGGGCTTGTATAAGACCTCCGAGAGGGTTAATACACCGGTAACGGCTAGGGGTACTCTTGGGTAGTTACAAGATCGATTCTCGATCCGTATTGAGCAACTTCAGTGGTGAGTCCTCATACTTCGAGGACAACAAATATTCTTTTCATTTTTAGTCTTCTATTCAGTTTTCAGTTTTTACTAGGGTTAGCTGGGGGCATGTCCCAATAACTCTAGTTAGTAGAGGCTTTTCAGACATAGTTGTAGAATCAACTTGAATTGTTAAGTTTAATCCTTTAGTTGTTATTAAACTCCTAGCATGTTTTGTACGTTCAGACTAGTTGGGTATTCCCCACTTCCAGTTATCAATTGATTTAGCTTCCGCATTAGTTCATGTTTTCCTAGTTATTTTCAGTATACTTATGATATGCCAGCTTCAGGGTTAGCATGGGATCACTCGTGATCCTAGGTCCCCTGTTACGTCAAGGGGGTAGCCTCGGGGCGTGATAAACTTGATATCAGAGCATTAGGTTTAAGAGTCCTAGGATGTCTGAAAGTCGCACAAAGTAGAGTCTCTTTCATAGGTTTGAAGTGCACCACATCTATGAGAGGGAGGCTATAGAGTGTTTTATGAAAAACAACATTTTCTTTGGTATTCTTATCTTGCGTTAGGTATGATCCAACTTATCCTTTCTAATCCGTCGTTATGCATTTCAGATAATGCCTCCTCATAGAGAGTACGCACGTAATTCTAATGCAGTTTCTCTAATCCCAAACCATAAGGTTTTGATGAGTCCGAGATTTGGACTCATTTCAGGATTTTTTTATATAGATTTAGTGTCCTCAAATGCTTAAATTGTGCCAATAACTGATGTAAAACCCTTGATTTTATGGTATATGGATTGAGTAACAAAGCAAGGACACTAACAAGCAAAAATGAAAAAAATAGGTTGAAGAAATAAAGATGGGTGAGCTTGAGGATCACAAAGAGCACTCGACGTGTCGCCGAGTGGCTCATCTAACCGCTTAAAGTTCCAGTGTGCCAATCCCTGGGGGAAGAAACCAAGTCGGTGAGAGAAATGAGCAGTTGGTGGATCGCCGAGTAGTTCCGCGATGTAGTGATTGATCGCCCAAAGTTACAGACCTTGAGGATGCTGAATGCCAAGGCAGAAGGGTGATGGAAGAGACTAAAGGGCGGATCGCTGAGTGGTTCAGCGAGTTCGACTTACTTCACCAAATGAGCTTTCATAGCTTATTTTCGGTGACTATAAATACATTTTTGAACACTTAGTTTAGGATCTTTTATCTATCTTCAGACATTACTATTAAGTTTTGAGCACCTGGAGATAGTTTTCTCTAGTTTCCTTAGCTTTGATGGATTGAAGAAATTCACTTTTGAGAAATTAGAAGTGGGTTTTAGAGATCTTCAAATTGGAGCATTGTAAGAACGAAACTACTCTTACCCAGTTGATGGACAATTAATTTGCTAAAAGTTTTTATCTTTTTATGATGTCTAGCTAAAACCCCAATTCTTGGGGTGTGATTATGGGCTGATTTAGCTTATGGGTATTGCTAATTGTTAGTTTAAATGCTATTTAAAAGTGAGTTCAATCATTAATTGTGGTTTAATTCAAGAATTGTAGTTGCAAATGCAGTTCTATGTTTGTGTTCTTGGCTTGCTCGAGAGAGAGGTTTTAGAACTAAAATTATTGATTGATGGTTTATGGGTATTGGGTTCACCTGGGTTTAACTCGAGAGAGAGAATCCTAAACCCAATCGCACACATTTAACTCTAGAGAGTGAATGGATTAAGGTGTGGGCTGGTCTTATTTTGCAAGCTTCTTGATGTTTGAGAGAAATCACTTGATTCGGGGTAAATTGTTCAAGAGAAAATTTACCTCTACTATAGCCTAGCCTACTCACTAATATCTAGCTATTTACTAATAGTTGCAATTACCCATTTGTCTATATTAGCCCATAATCGATCACATCCCAAGAACCCGTTTCATTATTGTTAATTCGTATTGTTGTGACTGTTGTTTGCAGTTGATAATCAAAACCAAAACCCTTCATTTGACATTCGTGACACCCCTTCATTTGAATGATGTCTTTACTCGACAATTTTTTATTCTTATGACTATGTTGATCATGCTCATACTCCCAATTGAATCTGAAATACGTATCGCTCCCTGTGAGATTCGACCATAACTCATTTAGTTGGGTTATATACCGATTAACGACCGTTGACGCTTAGAATTGGATGAAGTGTCCTTGAAACGCTGTTAATCAAAATGGCGCCGCTGCTGGGGAGTGGTGTTGTTTGAAATTCTTTTAGTGAAGTTGAATTGTGTTCTTTTTAGTCATAGTTGAATCTACTTATTTTTAGGTTTGGTTTTTGTGATATTTGTTGAACAGAGGAAATGATCATATCTAGTAGCAACGGTAACCAAGGGGACCACCCTCCTTCAAAGGTGGTGATTCATAGGGATAACATCCTAAATTTCAAGCACTTGGAGGGTGAGACAATCCATGAGTTGTGGCTGAGATTTAAGACACTATTGCTGGAATGCCCAACTCATGGAATCCCAGATAAGATGCTACTGGATTGTTTCTATAGAGATCTTGTTCCTGAGAACAGAGGAGTGGCTGACCAACTTTCTCCGGGTGGTCTAACACTACAACGCTATGCTATAGTAGCCCAACTCCTCGATCGCATGACTAAGACCAACAAGGAGCAAGAGAGGGACCAGAATCTAGCCAAAATGTTGACTTAGCTGGATCTCTTGGCCAAACATATTATGAAATTTGAAGTACTGTACAAAAAGAAAGATAGGTACATTCCCCTCATGAGCATAGAAAGCCCAAGGATCATGAGGGTGGACAGGTAGAAGAGATACTCTCACTCATTCTCCACAAAGTTGAGGAACATGACAAAGTGTTGAAAGAGATAAAAGAGAATGTCTCAATGATTAATCAGATGACTGCTTCACATTTTGTATCTATTAAGCTACTGGAGACCCAAATGGGTCATATGTTGTCTCGTCTCTACCCAAGATAACAAGGGGGGTTGCCTAGTGATACTATGGGAAGCCCCAAGAATGAAGTTTGAGTGGGTATTTGCGTCGTGCCATGACGTTAACTAAGGCGCTGCTTGCGGGGCAACCCAAGTTTTTATTATTTTATTTGTGTTTTTTGAAATAACGTGTGTTGATTGTGCAAGTTGAAGTGTGGAATGTGTTTGAAAATTATAGGTTAGTGAACCAAGAGTCCAGTCGGTGACTCACTGAAGAGGTCGGCAAACCTCACTTAGACCGCCGTTGGATTCAAAAAAATATAAGGATGGAGTTTGTAAAACTCGATGGGCCCATGGACAAGTCAGCGACTCGCTGAACAGGTCAGAGATCCCGACTTTGTTCGTTGTTTGGACCCCCAAATTAGCTGGAGGTCCTGTAAAAATTGGCGAGGTAATTAACCACTTAGCGTGTCGCAGAGTGGTTCTGCGAGGTCGACTAATATTGCTGAAAAGGCCACGAACTGAATAGTTTTTAATGGCCAAAGGTTTAAAATTTCAAACTCTTTCATATTCCCTCACTTTTAGCCTCATACAACCACACCCGCACTCTAGTTTTTCTTTATTCTTGCATTTTGCTCATTGATCTTTTGTTCGGAGTGTAATTCTCTGCCGCCTAGCATTACAAAATCATATTTCGGCATTAAAGGTTGGTTTTCAAAACCCCAAACTCGTAAATAGCGGTTAAACTCAAATGCAATTGCTTAAATGAACTTGATGTGTGTTGGGTCTACTCTGAACTTGTGTTTGATGTGCTAGTTTGCCTATTTTAGTTTCGATATCATGCCTTATATGCTTATATTATTGATTTCCTGAATCTTGTGCTCTAAATTTGCTCATAAACTTGTGGGTTGCATTAAATTGTTGTTGGGTCTAGTCGAGTGAAGTTTGAGTAACCCCAATTGTGAGAAATGACATACTTTGCTCAATGATGGAGCATTTGACATCATTCTTAAGGGCAAAAGTCATCAAATGGCCAATTTTGGCCAAATCGGGGGACGTTTGAGTATCCCAATGGCATATGTCATATGGGTCTGGGCTTAATTCAGTATGTATGTTGTTCGATTTTGTTTTCGAGGGCTGCAGGCTTAATTTTGGGAGCCGGGGTTGAAAATTAGAACGTTGGACAATTTGGCGAGTTGGATCGAGCTCGCCGAACCACTCGGCGGTTCGCCAAACCACTCGGCGGTTTGCCAAAATCCCCTTAGATCGCCTTTAATTTCTTGATTTAGTTATGTTTGAGTCTATAACTTTAGGCGGGAAGCCTGAGATAGACGAGTGCACTCGGCGACTCACCGAAGGTCTCTTTTGATTGCCCTTTCTGCGCCCCTAACCCCTAAAACATACTGTAACTTTCGGTGGGCTAGTCTGAGCTCGTCGAGTGGTGTCGGCGATTCACCGAATGGCCCTTTCCATCGCCGACATGCTATTTTTATGGGAATTTTTCAAGCCAATCTTTTTAGAGAGCTCGGTATAGCTCGCCTAAGTGACTCAGTGACTCACCGATCGGTTCAGTGAGTTTTTCTGCAACCTATTTTCTGCACTTTTCTTAAACTATATCTAACCATTTCCGATGTGTTTTGCAGATATGGCTAGACCAAAAGTAGTAGGTCGACACATGCCGCCCCACGAGAGGGAAAATGGAATCACCATCAATGAGGATGCAGTTGCATCCAAGGCAAAGGGCACAAAACTTCATACCACAGGTGGGAAGGGTAAAGAAAAAGGGAAGGCACTTGCTCCTGAGTCATCCGAGGTTAGCTCCGACAGTGAGGGAGTGTACGAAACTCACCTCACTACCTCTGAGAGTGAGGGTGAGCACCAGGACCATCAGGATACCATTTTTTAGCCAGAGGATGATCAGCTACTATTAGCCCAGAGAGCTGAAATGTGCTCCAAAAGGTTGAATGATCCGTCTAGGATCAGGACACCTCAGGCCACTGCTTCTCCTCATGTTCCAGATCAGGTTATGGTCCAAGCACCACCTGCACAGGGTCCTCCTTCCCGATCTATGAACATATTAAAGACTGAGGGGCTGAGGACCATCATTGAGGAAAAGAAGTTGTCAATGGATGGAGTGATAGACCGGTACCCAGAGATATGGCGTAATATAAAGGCCCGCAAGTTTGAGATCTTCACTAAACCCCAGGGTTTTTATATGCCTAGTTGGGTCTGGGAGTTTTACACTTCCTATGGAGCCTTGGTGCCACAAGGAAAAAGGAAGGTTGCAACCTTCAAACCAGTGGATTATGTAGTTGTCAGGGGAAAGAAGGTGAAGTGTGACTGTAATGATATTAATGTTGTGTTGGAGTGCACTGACAACATTGCCGATGACTACCAGTACATGATCAAGATAAAGTCTTTGGAGATTTTGAAGGGATGGTTGGCTCCTCTGTTATCTGATGGTACTCATAGGTGGATCGAGGCTAGAACACCCATAGAAAAGAAAGACCTCAATGTAGCAGTGAGGTACTGGTTTCGCTTTATCAACAGTTCTATCATGCCGTTCCAGAATGATTCTATCCTCCGCCACACAAAGGCGTCTTGTCTTGGATCGATCATTGCAGGGAAGCACATAAATTTGGGCATGATCATTACACAAGAGATGGCCAGGAGGGCCAAGCAGCACCAAGCAGGGCCAAACCTCTCTCCTTTTCCTACTGTTGATCACCAAATTGTGCAGACGAGCCCGAGTGCCCCGTGATGCGAAGAAGAATGTGGAAGTGATTCCCACCTCCTCTACCGACATCTGGCGGATTGAGGCTGACTATTGAAAGGATGGGGCTGAGAGGAACAAGGCAGCCCCGGTGGATTCTTCCCTGACTATGGACATTGAGACTTCACCTGCAGAGGTAGTATTTCCTACTCCGGCCCCTGGGACTTCTGGTATATCTAGTGTTGATCCTTCTATAACTCCGAGTTCTTCTATTACTCCCCCGCGTCCTAGGTCTGCTGCTAGTGCCACTACTTCCCGACCTCCACTCACCCTGGTTGCAAAACTACAGATGGGGCAGCTATCCCATTCTACTGATAGGCGTGCCTCTAGGATTGAGGCCACAATTTCTAGGATGATTACGAGGGCCCTTACTGCTGTTGTGACACACCTTAGTGTGTCTATTGATGCCCTTGCGGCAAGGATAACATTGCCGATGACTACCACTGATGAGGTGACGGCCCTAAAGGCCGCAATTGCTGAGCTGAGGAAGGACGTGGACCAGCCAAAGTCCACAGATATGTCTATGATTTTTGGGACTGTGGAGATCCTCGACATGCCAGCTGATACGGATATGCCTCCGACTATAACCGAATATGAGGTTCGAGTTGAGGAAGTGACTATTGCTAAGTCTGAGGTAGAGACGGACGAGGAACAACTCGGTCTCTAAGAGGAGATCACATATGAGGGTCTTACAGAGGTTGAGGAGGCTATGGTGGATTCAGTCGTGCAGATTTTATTGGAAGATACACCCATGGCAGGCTCTGGTTGAACTAGTGTTGATGTGACTCCGTGCATTGATGCCTCGACAGATGGAGCGACTGTGTAGACAGGATCTTTCTTTACCTCCCCCTCTGTCATTTTTATTGACTTTTGTTTATTTGTGTTGCATTTGAGGACAATTACCTTTTTATTTGTGGTGGGTGTGAGGTATTTCCATACCTACCTCTTGTGATTATATTATGTATATATTGGGTTTTTGTGTTTTGAATTGTGCGTTGATATTATTTTGTGGATGTTTGATCTTATGGCTCCTTGTTTTGAATAGAAATGGTTTTGACCCATCACAAAAAAATTTGCCATCACTTATTGTATTTGAATGTGGCTGTTCTTGTGCAAATTTGAGTATCGATTATGATCAATACCGATGACTTGAATAGTGCTCTTAATCAAACAAAAATGAATGTGCGGCTACGATGATGCCAAATAAAGTTGCATAGACAATATGTGAACGTTTTGCATCTCGTTGTGACTAGCCAGTTATCGAATGAAGTCTCTTGTGATGAACATTGCACACTAGTGAAAGTGTGGAGTCTCATTTGATATTGGTGCCAATGCCTTGTGTGATGAGCTTACCGTGAACCTTGTGTGATGACACCTAGAATTTGCCCCGTTGGTCCGGTTGACTAAGCGATGCAACATCTTGAAATGATCTTAGGCAACAATTTTGAAGAGTGAAACAATTTGACAATTTACCTCTTTTTTGGCCAACCTTGTGAGATGTCTAAACATTGCTTGAACCCCCTTTGAGCCTTATTCTTTTCTTGGAAGAAACTTGAGCAATCGAGACCCCTCCTTATCCATTCGCCCATAATCCTCATGAAGTGTGGTTTGTTTGAATAGCCAACTTAGGCTAAAAGCCTAAGTTGGGGGTGTGGTGAAAATAGGAGGTAAATCAAGAAGTGTGAAGAAGTCCCCCTTTATCCATGTACTTTAGAAAGATGGAACCCCTCCATATAAAAAAAAAGAGAAAGAAAAGAAGAAAGCAAAAGAAAAATTGATCCTTGCATGAGTAAGTTGAGTCTTGTTGTGTGCATTCATGATTCAGTCTTTTGTAGCACTGTTTGAGACATCCTTTTTGAACTGCTGAACTTGAGTTTTACTTAAAGACAAGCAAAGTTTAAGTTGGGGGTGTTGATGAGTTCGAGATTCGAACTCATTTAGGGCTTTGTTTATATAGATTTAATGTCCTCAAATGCTTGAATTGTTCCAATAACTGATGTAAAACCGTTGATTTTCAGGTATATGGATTGTGGAACAAAGCAAGGACACTAACAAGCAAAAAGGAACAAAACAGGCTGAAGAAATGAAGATGGGCAAGCCTGAGGATTGCCAAGAGCACTTGACGTGTCGCCGAGTGGCTCATCTGAACACCTAAAGTTCCAGTGTGCCAAGCCCTGAGGGAAGAAACCAAGTCGGCGAGAGAAAGGAGCAATTGGCGGATCGCCAAGTAGTTCCGCGATGTAGTGATAGATCACCCAAGGTTACAGACCTTGAGAATGCTGAATGCCAAGGGTGAAGGGCGATAGAAGAGACCAAAGGGCGGCTTGTGGTTCGGCGAGCCCGACTTACTTCGCCAAATGAGCTTTCGTAGCTTATTTTCGGTGACTATATACATTTTTTAACATTAAGTTTAGGATCTTTGATCCTTCTTCAGACATTATTATTATGTTTTGAGCATCTGGAGACAATTTTCTCTAGTTTTCCTTAGCTTTGAAGGATTGAAGAAATTCAGTTTTGAGAAATTAGAAGTGGGACTTTGAGAATCTTCAAATTGGAGCATTGTAAGGATGAAATCGCTCTTACCTAGTTGATGGACAATCAATTTTATAACGGTTTTTACCTTTTTATGATGTCTAGCTAAAACCTCAATTCTTGGGGTTTGATTATGTGATTATGGGCTGATTTAGCTTATGGGTATTGCTAATTGTTAGTTTAAATGCTATTTAAAAGTTAGTTCAATCATTAATTGTGGATTAATTTAAGAATTTTTGTTGCAAATGCATATCTATGTTTGTGTTCTTGGCTTGCTCGAGAATGAGAGGTTTTAGAACTAAAATTATTGATTGATGGTTTGTGGGTATTGGGTTGACCTGGGTTCAGCTCGAGAGAGTGAATCCTAAACACAACCCACACATTTAGGTCAAGACAGTGAATGGATTAAGGTGTGGGCTGGTCTTATTTAGCATGCTTGTTGATGTTTAAGAGAAATCACTTGATTCGGGGTAAATTGTTCGAGGGAAAATTTACCTCCACTATAGCCTAGCCTACTCACTAATATCTAGCTCTTTACTAATAGTTGCAATTACCCATTTGTCTATATTAGCCATAATCAATCACATCCCAAGAACCCATTTAATTATTGTTAATTTGTATTGTTGTGACTGCTATTTGTAGTTGATAATCAAAACCCAAACCCTCCATATGACATTCGTGTCACCCCTTAATTTGAATGATGTCTTTACTCGATAATTTTTATTCCTATGACTAATTTGATCATGTTCATACTTCCCAATTGAATCTGAAACGTGTATCGCTCCTTATGGGATTTGACCCTAACTCATTTAATTGGGTTATATACTGATTAACGACCGTTGATTCTTAGAATTGGATGAAGTGTCTTTGAAACGTTATTCATCAGGTTTCAAATGCAGAATTTTGGAATGTGATCCAGCTCTTGGCTCAGGGTGTAGCCAATCAAAACAATCAGCAGGCCCTAGTTTCTACAAACATTAATGGTGAATCAGCCACAACTAGGGTTTGACACTTTGTTCATATGAATCCACCTGAATTTCTAGGGTCAAAGGTTGATGTGGACCCACAAAACATCATTGATGAGGTCAAGAAGATTTTCGGAGAGGTGCAAGTGATTGGATATGATAGGGTGGAGTTGGCATCCTACCAGCTTAAGGATGTTGCTCACATATGGTTTACACAGTGGAAAGACTATAGGGGTGTGGATGCAGCTCATGTGACTTGAGAGTGTTTTTACTGGAACTTATTTGGACAGGTTCTTCCCAAGGGAGTTGAGAGAGGCTAAGGCTTAGGATTTTATTAATTTTAATGTAGGGAACCATGTCAGTCCAAGAATACGGACTAAAGTTCACTCAACTCTACAGGTATGCTTCACACATGGTTGCCAATTTGAGGGCACAAATGAGTAAGTTCTTGTTTGGGGTATTCGATTTGGTGAAGACCGAGTTCAGGAATGTTATACTTCTAGGGGACATGGATATCTCCAGGCTAATGACTCATGCTTAGCCGGTTGAGGGAGATATGCTTAGGGAAATGGCTAAGGACAACAAAAAGGCAAGAAGCAACTATGAGTACTCTCAGCACAAGTCAGGCAATTGGAATCTCTCACAGTTTCAGCAGAGGTCTAAAGCCCCAACACCTTCATCAGCTAGTGCTCCATCCCCCAGGTTTCGACAGGATCAAAAAGGTAGGGCATCAGGCTCTAAGTCCCAGGGGAGCGCTTCAGGTAACAGGACTTTCCCAACTTGTCCAAAGTGTGGTAAGAACCAACTAGGTGAGTGTCTTGCTGGCAGAGAAGGGCATTTTGGGTGTGGTCAATCTGGACATAGGTTAAAGGATTGTCCTTCTGCCAGGCAGTGTCAAGGAGGTAACAACAATAGGGCTCAGTCTACATCTCCCGCAGCACCAACAGTTCGCCCAACTCAGCAGGGTGCTTCGTCTGATACAAGTGGCGGTCAGTGCCAGAACAGGTTGTATGCTGTCCAAGCTCACCAGGACTAGGAATATTCTTCTTATATGGTCACTGGTACGTTACGAGTCTTTCATTTAGATTTTTATGTATTTTTAAACCTAGGGGACACTCTGTCTTTCGTAACTCCCTATATAGTAATAAACTTCAGTGTCAGCCCAGAAACTCTCTCAGAACCCTTCTCAGTATCTACTCCAGTTGGGGACCCAAGCATAGCTAAACGGGTATACAAAAATTACCTTGTCATGGTCTCTCAGAAAGTCACCTCAGCAGACCTTGTAGAGTTAGAAATGGTAGATTTTGATATCATTCTAGGCATGGAAGGGTAGTAGCTCACTGCCTATGGAAGGGTAGTAGCTCACTGCCTATGGGTAGGTTTATCTCTTACCGTTAAGCCATGAAGATGATCTCTAAAGGGTATATCTATAATCTTTGTTCGTGTTAAGGAATCACACTCTGAAACCCCAACTCTTGAGTCAGTCCCAGTAGTAAATGATTTTCCAGAAGTGTTTCCAGAAGATCTTCCTAGAGTCCCTCCCAAAACGGAAATCGACTTTGGAATTGATCTCCTTCCCAATACGTAGCCTATATCGATTCCTCCTTACAGAATGGCTACAACCGATCTTAAGGAATTGAGAGAGCAGTTGAAAGACCTTCTAGATAAATGCTTCATCAGACCAGTATATCTCCACGGGGCGCACCAGTGTTTTTCGTGAATAAAAAGGACGACCTCTCAGGATGTGCATCGACTATCTTCTGTTAAACAAAGTCACAATCAAGAATAAGTATCCCATCCCCCAGATTTATGACTTGTTCGACCAACTTCAGGGTGCTAGTTGCTTTTCTAAGGTAGACCTTAGATCCGGCTATCATCAACTCAGAGTAAGAGATAGTGACATTCCTAAGATAGCCTTCAGAACTGGGTATGGTCATTATGAATTTCTAGTTATTTCTTTCAGACTAACAAATGCTCCTACAACTTTCATGGATTTAATGAATAGGGTGGTCAAATAGTATTTGGACTTGCTCGTTTTCGTCTTTATTGATGATATCCTCATTTATTCTTGGAGTGATGAAGAGCATGTGACTCATCCGAGAGTTGTTTTGTAAACTCTCAAGGATTGCCAGTTATTCGTTAAGTTCAACAAATGTGAATTTTGGTTACAGTCCGTTGCTTTCCTTGGTCATGTGGTATCCAACAAAGGATCTGAGTGGATTCTTAAAAAGTTAAAGTGGTACGGAATTGGCCTAGACCCACCTCTCCAACATATATTAGATATTTCTTAGGTTTGGCTAGTTATTACATGAGATTTGTCAAAGGATTTTCATCCATAGGTTACCTGTTGACCAAGTTGACTCAGAAAAAGGACAAATTTCAGTGGTCAGATGAGTGCGAGAAAAACTTCTTAGAACTAAAGACTAGGTTGGCTACAGCTCCTGTCTTGACTCTACCAGATGGTTCAGATGGTTATGTAATCTATTGTAATGCATCCAGGGTCAGCCTAGGTTGTGTGTTGATCCAGCGAGGTAAGGTCATAATTTATGCTTCTAGACAACTCAAGGTTCATGAGAAGAACTACCTGACTCATGACCTCGAGCTTGCAGCCGTAGTATTTCCCCTAAATAGTTGGAGATATTACTTATATGGTGTTCACGTGGATGTGTTCATAGACCATAAAAGCCTCTAGTATATGTTCACCCAGAAAGAGTTGAACCTTCGTCAAAGGAGGTGGCTTGAATTCCTCAAGGACTATGACATAAATGTGCTTTACCATCCTGGTAAAACCAATGTAGTAACTGATGCTCTCAGCAGACTGTCTATGGGTAGTGTAGCACATGTTGAGGAAGAAACGAATGAATTAGCAAAAGATGTTCACTGACTTGCTCGCTTAGGAGTTGGTCTTATGGACATGTCAGATGGCGGTGTGATAGTCCAGAATAGATCATAATTTTCATTGGTAGATGAGGTTAAGGAAAAATAAGATAGTGATCCTATGTTGCTTTAGTTGAAAGGTGCATTTCATCAACAGAAAATAGAGGTTTTCTCCCAAGGGGGAGATGGTGTGCTTCGTTACCAGGGTCACTTGTGTGTTCCTAAGGCAGGTGAGTTGAGGCAACATATCCTTACAGAAGCCCATAACACCATGTATTCTATCCATCCAGGTGCCACTAAGATATACCGTGATCTACGAGAAGTCTTTTGGTGGAACGTCATGAAGAGGGATATAACAAACTTTGTGGCTAAGTTTCCTAATTGTCAATAGGTCAGGGTAGAACATCAGAAACTAGGAGGTATGAACCAAGAGATTAACTTTCCTACATGGAAGTGGGAAGTGATAAACATGGAATTTCTTACGGGTTTACCTCGTATTCCAAACAACATAACTCTATCTGGGTGATAGTAGACAGAGTTACTAAGTCCGCTCATTTCTTGGTTGTCAAGACTACAGATTCAGAGAAGGACTACGCTAAACTCTACATTAATGAGATAGTCAGGTTGCATGGGGTTCCTTTGTCTATCATTTCAGATAGAGGTCCTCAGTTTACCTCTCATTTCTAGAAATCATTTCAGATAGATCTTAGTACTCAGGTAAATCTCAGTACAACATTTACCATTCATACCTTAGAGGACATGTTGAGAGCTTGCGTGATCGATTTCAAGGGCAGTTGGGATAATCACCTACCCCTCAAAGAGTTCGCCTATAATAATAGCTTTCATTCCAGTATTTAGACGGCCCCTTATGAGGCATTACACGGGTGTATATGCAGATCACTGGTTGGTTGGTTCGAAGTAGGTGAAGTAGCCTTGATTGGGCGAGATTCGGTTCATGAGGCTATGAACAAAGTTCAACTCATTAGAGATAGACTAAAGACAAACCAGAGTCATCAGAAGTCCTATGCATATGTGAGGAGAAGGGAATTAGAGTTAGAGATCGATGATTGGGTTTTTCTGAAAGTTTTACCTATGAAAGGGGTGATGAGATTTGGCAAGAAAGGGAAGTTCATCCTAGATATGTAGGTCCTTACAAAATCCTGAAAAAGGTTGGTAATGTGGCTTATGAGTTAGAGTTGCCAGCAGAACTAGCAGGGGTTCATCCAGTCTTTCAAATTTCCTTGTTAAAGAAGTGTGTGGGTGATCCAGCAATGATAGTACCATTAAAGAGTGTGGCTGTGAAGGATAGCCTCACTTATGAAGAGGTGCCAGTTGAGATTCTTGGCCATCAGGTTCATAGGTTGAGGAATAAAGTAGTCTCTTCAGTGAAGGTTTTGTGGAGGAGTTGGTCCATAGAGGCAGCTACTTGGAAGCAGAAGCAGTATTGAAGGCCAAGTATCCTCATCTCTTTCCTTCCGATTCCGTTTCAACTTCAGGTAATAGTTCCTCTCCAGTCTCATAGTTTACTCTGCTGTAAATTCAGTCTCAGTATCTTGTTCCTCCATGTGTTCTTGCATTTCAGCATATTTGCATGTTTTTGAAACTCAATTCAGTTAGATATCAATTTCTAGTACTTAGTGGTAGGGATTGCAGCTTATTCCCTCCATACTCAGCTTGTTTAGACTTCATTTGAGGATGAATGTTCCCAAAGGGGAGATAATGTTACACCTCGTACCTCAAAATGAAGAAAATCCTAGTTTTCAGAAAATGGGTGATAGTACCGACGGAACCACCCACAGACTGTAAGTAGAACCACAGACCGTAGGTGGGGTTCCGTCGTTAAGGCCCAAATGTTTATGGTCTCTGATCCCACCCATGGTTGACCAATACAGTCCGTGGTTGGACATATGGACCGTAGGTGAGGGTCAGCAACAAATTGGAGGGAATTGGATGTTGGGTCAACTTCAAACAGTCATATCTTTTAGCACAAAATGAATTTGGTAGTACATGACCTATCAAATTAAATATAATTGAATCCTCTTTCCAATGCCGCTGAATTTGCTAAAATCCCAGCTTCGAGTAAAAAGTTATGCTCATTATAGTCAAGCTCTGTCAGGCAGACCACGAACCACGACCGCAGTCGACGGTTGGGAGTCTAAATGACGGTACGTAGGTCCCTCCATGGATGGCGTTATTATCTTTTCAGTTAGGATTATTTAGGTCTTTTTCCTATGCATTGGGGCCCTTAAAATACGTCGTTTAATTCCTAAACTACATTGTTTTACTCAGTCTAAGCCTAATAACTTAGTCAGACGTACCCAGAACCCTCATTCTCCAAAAATCATCCAAACTTAGAAAAAAAAGAGAGGAAAAAGTCGACCAAACCTCCCAGAAGAAGTAGTAGTGTTCTTCAAGTTTCAGCCCCGAAATCAAAGCATTTCTCCGTAGATTTCGTCACCAGGTATGTGGGATTTATCTAGTGGGTTCCTTTGATCCACTAGGTTCATAGAATTTAGTCATATTCTTCATTCTCCATATCTTGTTTAGACCTAGGGTTTCTAAAACCTTGGACAATTGTTGTGGTTTATCTGTTGTAGTATCCTAAATCGAATAAGATTGTTTCTTGGAAAATCTTCTTAGTTCCTTGGATGAAACTCAGAACCCTAGTTTGAATGAATTCTCTTAGTTCGTGAATTATACTTGCTAGGTCAGTTAATCAGATAATCATGCTCTATATTTTAAATGTTACATTATTAGTACATAAATATTGCATTCCTATATTTGCATGTCAATATTGAGCTACTCAATATTTCAGTTACATTTCAGTCATATACATATCCAGTGGGAGTAGACTTAGCACTGAGTTGGACTAGGGTTCAACGTACCTTCATAGTCCTAGAACTACGTGACCCCGTAGGATTATAAGTCCCCTCTGTTGGGCATCAAATTTAGTGATCACGTTAGTCATGCCTTTATACCCATGGGAAGGTATATTGGGCCCTCTCGATGGGGCGTATACATCGGAGTCCACGTTTAGCTCACGTGGTTCTATGTCGGTTAATAGTAGCTCCTATAGTCAGACACTAGTGCATTTGACCAAGTTTTTAGGTTACACTTCAGTATTCAGTCTCAGCGTGTTATATTCATGATTAGTACTTGGTCATTCGATTAGCTTAGTTTTCATCTATATTTCAGCATTTATATTTTGTTTAGATTATATCATTGCTCAGTTATACTTTTTTCAGCCTATATATTTTGTTTAACTATTATCTATATCTTGCATGCTCAGTACATTCCAAGTACTGATGCATAATCTGCACTACATCCTTTCATTATATAGGTTCAGGTACTCAGAATCCAGATTGATTCTTGATCTGTATTCAATAGCTTTAGTGATGAGTCATCATACTTCAAGGACAATATACATAATTTTCTTTTTTAGCCTTCTATTCAGTTTTTAGTTTTTTCTAAGGTTAGCTAGGGGCTTGTCCTAGCAACTCTAGTCAGTAGAGGCTTTTTAGATAAAGTAGTAGAATCAACTTGAATTGTTAATTTTAATCCTTCAATAAACTCTTAGTATGTTTTATACGTTCAGACTAGTCTGGTATTCCCCACTTCCAGTTATCAATTGATTTAGCTTCCGCATTAGTTCATGTTTTCTTAGATATTTTTAGTATGCTTATGATATGTTAGCTTCAGGGTTAGCATTGGGTCACTCATGATTCTAGGTCCCATGTTACGTCAAGGGGTAGCCTCGGGGCATGACACATAATCTTTCAAATTGATATTCCCTTGATAAAGGTTAATGAACTCAAGAACTTTGTCAACTCTAATCTGAAGGGGAAAGAGCCTATCTGTAGCACCTAGGTCTTATAAAGAGATAATATTATAAAGAACTAGGTTGGAAAGATTTAATTTGAGATCCGTACAAGTTAGTCTTCAATTGTGAGTTTTGGGCCAACTTCAAACGTCCATAACTTTCCGTACAGAATGATTTAGGTGGCCCATAAGGTATCAAATGAAAGATCTTTGAGTCCTTTTTCCAATACCACCGAGTTTCCTAAATTCCTAGTTCGGATGAGGGAGATATGCCCATTTGAGTTCAACGTATTTGATTAAGGAAATTTATCCGAATTAAGGAGGGGTATTTCAGTCTTTTCCTTACCCCCACTAGCCTAACTCATTTTTAGTAATATTTTAGGGTTCTATACTGACTTAGATCACTTTTCATAATTCATCCCCACGCTTAGGGTTTTAGAGAGAAGTTCAAGAAGAGAAAAAGGGAGAAGTTCAAACATTCATTCAAGATTCTTGCAATCGTTGAGAAGTTTCGCTAAGGATTCAATCTTTTCTAGGTATGTATGCTTTCATAGTGATATGTTCGATCACCCTCAATCCAATCATGAGTTTCTTGAGTTAATTTTGAAAGTGCAAGAGGAGGGAGGGAATTGATATTTTTTTATTTTCCTTAAGAGTAGTTGACTTAAGATGTTCCTTAGTCGACTAATGATAGTAGAGGAATGTAATTAGAAACTGGTAAGTAAACTTGACACAAAATGTTTTTATACTGGTTGGGTTCCAATGTGGATCTTAGGTCCAGTCCCCCTGGGTTGGAAGGGTGTTCTCTTCAAGCTTTTGTAACTTTTTGTGTGAGTACAAAGATGAGTGTAAATGCTTTCATTCAGTATTTGTTTCACTCCTTTTTTCTTTGATACAAAGCCTTACAAACAATATTTTTCTCTCGTCTTTTTTTTTGTTTACGCAGTAGAACTAAGTAATACAATGCTTGATAAAAGTAGAGTAGGGAATGTGAGATGATTCAAACTTGTTGTACAATTGCTTCCAGCAATCGGCCCTTCATTTATAGTGTTTGGAGTCTTGAATCTTTCATGTGAAGAGATGGCAACTCAACAGATTTTGATCCTTGCAAAAGAAGGCAAGGGATCCTTATTTTCCAAGAATAAAGCTCAAGGCTGATTTTCAGTCTTGATTCTTTTGCAGCTTCCTTGATTGAGTGTTGATTGTAGCCGTTGAGTTCTTCAGTTTAGCCTTGAATCTTTAGCTTCCTTGATTGAGTGTAAGTTTGATATCTTTAGTCTTTCTGGATTGAATGTTGATTGGAATGTAGCTGTTGTATCCGTCATTGTTTGGATGTTGAGATATTCATCTTTCATTGATTAGCTTCTTTTGTGATCTGTTCTTTCTAAGGCTCTTTATTTGGACAGTTCCTTGAGTCAAGATCTTCCTTGATTGGCGCCTTTGTAATCTGTGGTGTCTAATGATCTTAATTTGGATCCTTGATTAATGTTTAATCAATTAGGATCCTTGATTGATAATCTTCAATTGATTTATGAGGGATCCATGATTCATTTTTTATTCTTTCCTTTTTGATGACACGTTTGTCCTGAAAGGAAATAGGTTATCATTAAAACTTTATCTCTTTGAACAAATTTGAAATTTCTCACAAAAAAACTCAAATTTTTTTAATGTATCATCCTTGTGAAATAAAAACATACCCAAGTAAAGCGAGAGTAATCATCAACTATTACAATTGCGTACCTTTTACCTCCGATGTTGACTGTTCTGGTTGATCCAAATAAATCCATTTGTAGGAGTTTAAGTGGTTTATTTGTGGAGACAATGTCCTTACCAGAAAATGAGTTTCTTGTTTGTTTTCCCATTTGGCATGCGTCGCAATTGTGATCTTTTGAGTAGTACCAGTTCATTTTTAGCTAGTTTCTCAATTAGTCGCATGCTTGCATGGCCAAGTTTCTTGTGCCAAATCCAGGGATCATCAGACATTGATGCTAGGCAAATATGTTCTCCATTATTTTTTACAGAGTCGGGAATATATACATTCTTTTCTCTGTTCCCTTGTAGTAGATTTTTTTCAGAAGAATCTTTTATTAAACATCAATTCTTTTGAAATTGAACTTCTAGATTTCAATCGCACAGTTGAATAATGCTCAGTAGATTGTATTTGAGTCCTGTCACTAAATAAACATTTGAAATATCACATGAATCATTAAACGAGATTGTACTAATACCAATTACCATTCCTTTTGAGTTATCACCAAAACGAATGTTTCCTCCTTTATATTCAATAACAGATTTGAACAGATTTTTATCTCCTGTCATGTTATTTGAACATCCGCTATTCAGGTACCATTTTCCTTTTGATTTCTTGCGGTGTTCCTCAGTGCTCGATTCTCCAATAGCCATGAAGCATATGTTTCCAATTTCTTCATGTTCATTTTCAAAGTAGTCTTCATCACTCCAGCAGCTTAGTTCTTTGTTCTTTTGATTTCCTCGGGTGTAATTTTTCTTTGCTACTGGACATTCACTGGCTATGTGACCATATTTCCCACATTCATAGCATTTTCCATCATTTGTTGATTAGTCAGTTATATACTTTCCTTTTCCAAAATTTCTTCCTCTTCTGTTGTTCCTAGAATTTCTGAAGGATTCCATTTCTGATCTGGTAATTAGAGCAATTTCATCTTCTGCTAGTTCTTTTACTCCTTTGTCTTCTTGAATAGCTTTGAATGTCACCTTTTTATTTTTGGATTCTTCTTGGCCCTTTTTGTTGAAATGAGTTTTCTCAAAAGCTATTAGATCTCCTCTTACCACATCATAGGTTAGAGTATTTAAGTTCATTATTTTGAGAGCAACAACTTTGGCGTGCCATTGAGGTGGTAAGCTTAGAAGAACTCTTCGTATATGTTCTATAGGAGGATATATTTTTCCTGAAACTTTGAGTTATCCAATGATCTTA
Organism: Solanum tuberosum; assembly: GCF_000226075.1. Classification (NCBI taxonomy): domain Eukaryota; kingdom Viridiplantae; phylum Streptophyta; class Magnoliopsida; order Solanales; family Solanaceae; genus Solanum; species Solanum tuberosum. Next base: position 549,948 of record NW_006238992.1, on the reverse strand, counting down.
CTTAGTCGGGCAAACATGCTTTCAATTGTTTCTCCTTCCTTCATTTGAAAGAGTTCACATTCATATACTAGCAAGCTGATGATGGTTTCTTTTACTTTATCAGTTCCTTCATAGGTAACCTCTAGTTTATCCCACATCTATTTGGAAGTGTCACAACATGATATCTTTTCATATTCCTCACCAATGATAGTATTATAAAGAATATTTTTTGCTTTGGAGTTTATTTGAATAACCTCTATCTGTTCATTTGTGTAGTTCTCCAAGCTTGGAGTAGTAGAGGATTGACTTTCGTCTGAGCTTTTCGAGATAGGAATAGGAATATCACCAAGCTTGATAACTTTCCAAACCTTCGCATCATAGGACTGTATAAAGGTTTCCATTCTTACTTTCTAATGAGAAAAATGTTTCCCATTAAAGTAAGGGGGACTTGTTTGAGAGGTTCCTTCTTGAAATAGTGCACCCATAATTTGTTGAGCCATGATATTTTTCTCACATGTCGTTAGACAGATTTTTTGTGAGACGAGGCTTTGATAACAATTGAAAGTGCAAGAGGTGCTTTTTTGCGATTTTCCTTAAGAGTAGTTGACATAAGATGTTCCTTAGTCGACTACTGATAGCAGAGGAACGTAATTAAAAACTGGAAAGTAAACTTGACACAAAATATTTTTATACTGGTAGGGATTCAATGTGGATCCTACGTCCAGTCCCCTTGGGTTGCACAGGTGTTCTCTTCAAGCTTTTGTAACTTTTGGTGTGAGTACAGAGATGAGTGTAAACTGTTTACACTCAATATTTGTTTCACTCCTTTTTTCTTTGATACAAAGCCTTACCAATAATATTTTTCTCTCCTCTCTTTTTTGTTTACACAGTAGAACAAAGTAATACAATGCTTGATAAAAGTAGAGTAGGGAATGTGAGATGATTCATACTTGTTGTACAATTGCTTCCGGCAATCGACCCTTCATTTATAGTGTTTGGAGTTTTGAATCTTTCCTGTGAAAAGATGACAACCCAAGAGATTTTGATCCTTGGAAAAGAAATCAAGGGATCCTTATTTTCCAAGAATAAAGCTCCAGGCTGATTTTCAGTCTTGATTCTTTTATAGATTCCTTGATTGGTGTTGATTGTAGCCATTGAGTTCTTCAGTTTAGCCTTGAATCTTTAACTTCTTTGATTGAGTGTAAGTTTGATATCTTCGGTCTTCCTTAATTGAATGTTGATTGGAATGTAGTTGTTGTATCTGTCATTGTTGGGATGTCGAGATATTAATCTTTCCTTGATTAGCTTCTTTTGTGATCTATGCTTTCTAAGGATCTTTATTTGGACAGTTCCTTGAGTTAAGATCTTCCTTGATTGGAGCCTTTATGATCTGTGGTTTCTGATGATCTTCACTTGGATCCTTGATTGATATTTAATCAATTAGGATCCTTGATTGATAATCTTCAATTGATTGATGAGGGATCCATGATTCATTTTTTATTCTTTCCTTTTTGATGATACGTTTGTCCTAAAAGGAAATAGGTTATCATTAAAAATTTACACTAACATATTTCATCCATGACAATGACAATCCATGTATTGAGGTTCTTGATCAGTTTCTTGAAGAGTTATTATTGTATTTTAAAATACATTGAGGTATTACCAACTATTTTAAAGGCTTTATTTATAATGCATCTTTATTGTTGCTTTTATATTGAATTGAGTTTAGTATTTCTGAGTGTGAGTATCTTTGAGTATCCTTGAATTGAGTTGAGTTGAGTTGAGGTGAGTATGTTCTTCCTTTTTTTACTAGTTCCAGTTTATGTTTGTGCTTTAGAGTTCCCCTTGCATTCTCATACATTCCATGTACTAACGCTATTTGGCCTACATCTTTCATGATTCAGATACAGGTAACCAGGGTTATCAACATAAGCTCCGTTGATACCACTTGCAGTTCCAGAGTTGCTTTGGTGAGCCTAATTGCTTCCGGAGGATTCCCATTTACTTTTAAGTTTTGTTAGGATGTCGTGGGTCTTGTCCTAACTTCCATCATTGTCATTAGAGGCTTCATAGACAGTAGTGTTTTGAGGAGTCTTTTCATTCTATTGTTAAATGTGACTTGAGTTGAGCATTTATGTTACTGAACAGTTTAGACTATTTTGAGCTAAGCTAATTTTAGTAATGATGTCTTTATGAGTTGAGTTATATTTGAGGTTTCTTTATTGTTGAGTAAGTCTTCCACTGAGTGTTGAGCCAAGCCAATAGTTCGCTTGGGAACCAACAATAGTTCTCGAGTGCTAGTTATGCCCAGGGTGTAGGCTCAGGGCGTGACATTATCAAGGAAAGAAACTTTGAACCTGTCCCAATAAAGAGGACCTGCATCAACCACCCTCTCTTGGTTGAACCAAACTTGAGAAACACCCTTAAGTTGGTAAGCAAGACAATTTTTCCTTTTCCACCGGCGTCACTCCCATGATCATCAAAACCATATATATTTCATCAATAAACTCTTGAGGATCTTCCTCAATATTAGAACTATGAAACTCCAGGGGATTCATTCTAGTGAAGTCCCTCACTCTAGTTGCTGACATACACACATGTGGGTTCACGAGGACAACAACCTCCCTCATAGATTGAGTCGTCGTGGCTTGAGCCAACACTTGAAAAGCAGCTCAAAACTCCGCATTAGTCACTTGTTGGCCAATGAGCCAGTCAGAACTTGTTGAGCTTCTTTAGTAGCTTGAGGAGCTTCTCATTACACATTCTCACCCACTTTCCTTCTGATGTGTACTCTTCAAGGGGCCGTTTCCTAAATAGCCTCAGAAAAGGATTAGGAGAGAGATATATAGAGTTACACTCCATTGCAGTCTTTTAGAATGATGAAAGAAGTGGAATTTCCTAAACGTCTTATAGTTTCCTATACAAAAATGTGGAACCCTTCACAATCATGAACAAGACTCTACTTGAAGTGGCTTATAAGTCATCCTAGGACTTTTCTAAATTTTGTGTTGTAATACCAAGTTTGTCATGACGCAAATTATACCTTAGGTGTAACATGGCGTATAGAACCTCAAGAGGCCCTACACAAACCACTTAGCCACTTAACTATATATATTGAGAAAAGTTATTATTTTTGCAAGTTCTCAAAAGTGGCTTATTTCTGTGCTGCTGACTCACTTTATATTAGTGGCATGATTCCAAGTCAAATATTGTCAAAGAGTACAAAATAGGTTATGTATCTTGTTTTCAACTTATATCCAAAGGGATTTGATGATATTTTAATTGGTAATTTAGTTGTTAGATTTATTAATTGTGTGGTTGAGGAAAAATGAAAAGTCCTGCGAATTTGTTTGCCTTCAGTGTGCAAAAGAAGAGTTGATGAATGGATGGAAATAGAAATGGGGAATTTTTTCAATGTGGAGGAAATATATGTTGAAGCCGAAGGATGGAGACCTGGAATCTCTTTGAGATAGGCAAATTCTCAATTGGAGGAGTAGAGTTTCAACCAAAATGAAGAAGACAAAATTCCTTGTGCTAAGCTAAGACATGAGTATTTCTCTCATTCGGAATATGTTGTAGGACCCGTGTCAGATCCTCTAAATTTATAATATTTTGAAGGATTCATCATACACCTAGAGACTATTTGTTTAGCATTAGCAAGAAACATAGGATATTTGATTCCATGTGTTATATTGATATTAGGTAAGTGTTGGTTCAATTTGTACGAGTACGATTAGTCTCAATTTCAAAAAAAATAAAAAATAAAAATATATATATACACATAATGGTGTAATAAAAGTCTCTTTTCTCTGTAAAATTGGTGTACTTTTAGGTCAAGTAAACTATTTCCATCTATTTTGATGGACACTAAGGTTGGTTAGTAGGCAATGGATTTGTCCAAGAGGGAGGTGGACTTGTCCAATTTCGGGCGGATCCTACAACGATATCCTGTTAATAAATAGTTATGATGGGGTTTTCACTTAGCTTGCATATTAAGTTTCAATTTTTATTTCCTTAATTTAATTTAAATATACTCTGTATTATCAATTTCTTAATTGTTAAGAAACTGTTTGGATTTTTGGTAACTTCGAAGCTTATCGAACTTTGCTTGATTTTATTTCTTTATACACAATACCTAATTTCAATAAATTTAATATTTTTATATTTTTCAAATATATTATTTCCCTTTTTTGCCTAAAGGTATAAAAACTTCTCTCCATAACATTGTCGAATGATTGCTAGGTTTCAACTATCTTGCATACCTTCATGTCAATAGTAGAATTCGACATCACCTTAAAGACATTTTTCCATCTTATTATAAACAATTTGTTTGCTAGATTAGGCTCTCTAACGGTTTCTCCTTATAAGAAAAAATCGCACTTTAACCTCTGTTAGTCTCCGATTCTTCATGAGCAAGACAAATTAGTATTACTTCTTTTTTTCCTTCCTTTTTGTGTATGTCTTCTTTTTCATGAAAAGTTTTTTTTTTTATAAAATCTGATTTAGTAGTAAAATCACCGATAATGGAGCCAATTTTATCCAAGGGTGTCAATTTGTACACGCTGCTTGAAAATTACAGTATATATATATATTACCATTTCCCCCTATACTAAATTATTTCTAATTAACTATTTAAATAAATTATAAATTAATTAAAGTCCTATTCTATCTTCGTAAATGCAGAATTAATTAAAATTCATTTATTGCATTTTAATTCTTTAGTTATGACATTATTTATAAAAAAAACTGATTTTCAACCGATTATCTTCCACAATAGTGGAATATTTTCATAATCTTTTCACATTCTCAACCAAATTCTATATAATTATCCAATCACTATATAAGATCAGTATTAGATTTTTGTTGCTTCTATAAAAAAATATTCACTCCTTAAAAATTGATTATTTTTCCACTTGGAGCAGTACTTCATTCTGCATTGTCCCAGTCAATTCCTCCCCCCCCCCCCTCATTTTTCTCTTACAACATTGTATATTGATAAAATAGTGTACCATTGTTTACTAATGGCTGGTTCATATTTTATTTAGATTCTGATATATGATTTTTATGAGCTAATGTGTATATATTATAATTCTTTCATAAATTCGAATATTGTGAACTTCAAAGTTTTGGAAACCCTCTACCATTTGTTTGGTCATAATATTCTTTGTGCAACTTCTATGTAATGGTACTTTATGTTGGTAACAACTATAATACTTTGTGTACTAAAAGGTAGGTTTCCATTCAATAAATACTTATCCACTAAATAAATATATTTTTAATAAAATAATAAAAAAGAAAAGGTTTAATAGAAACAATAAAGTGTGAAACGTATTCATTCAAATGGAAACAAATGTATTCAAGATTAATACCGTGTGATATTTTTAAGATACAATATTTATATCAAGCGTCGATGAAAGTTTTAGTATTTAATTAACGAATAATGTTATAATTTTATCAACTAAAAGTTCTCCTTTTATTTTTTATAAGTCATTTTTTATGATGGTTTGTTTAGTTCTTTTGTCTTCATTATAGTTTGGCTTCAACTTTTGGTGTCTTCTCAAAAAAAATTATGTTTGCATGTTTATTTTCTATCTATTACATTTGTGAATTCATACATTTATTTAGATGCATTATCAATCAATTTAGATTTTTCTTTTCCGCGTAACCCTATAGAGTAATTAAGAAGACCAATATTCCATGGTTACTTATGATCCTCTATACTTGAAATACATATATAAAATACTTATGCCAATTATGATGGGATATACGGTCAATATAAAAGATCAAAAAATACTTATATTATAAAAATAAATGAGAAGCTCCTAATCTAAAGTTGAACTATCAACATGTCCATGATAATTAGTTGATGAACTATTTTACCCTTCAAAGTTGAGGGCAAACCAAGGGTTTACTTGCAGCTTCTGACCATGAACCGTCTTTTGATTGATTACGAGACTAGAGAGAATTGTCTCTTGTGTTATGGTCTAATATATGTATCACAAAATGGATTCTCTTGCAGCGAATACGGGGAATTATTAAATAATGTTCCTACAATAATTCAGGTTAAGATGAATGACATTTTGTGCTTTATTTGTATGTTATGGAGAAATATATGTAGTTCTTCTTCATGTTTTTGTTAATTTTGTTAAAGGCAATTCATAAATTTATTAACTATTCAAGTAGCAATTCAATGACATATTCATACCATAAGAGATTACATTATTTATCTTAATTAGCTTCATATATTTCTTGTTTGGTGTCAAATGCATAGTTCTACTTTAATGAATTTTATTCAATGATTAAAATGTAAACGATAAAACTAACATGGCTAATTTCACCATTTTCATATTTTATAACTTAACTTTTAAATATATCAAAAGATTTACAATGATGAAAAGGAACAAAAATGCAAAGTACGTTCTGAGAAACTAGTATATCTACATATATAATTTTACGAAACGTATACCTATCATGTAAAGATATCTGAATAATCATTAAAATGGATGAAATATCAAACTGACACTTGATGCTAAATTTAAAGGGCTATATATGCATTTAGTCAAAAGTTTAGAAGGACTAATTGACAAATTATATAGTCTTAGAGGTAAATTTAAAAATATTTAAGAAGTTCAAGGTCTGTTTTGCTCGATAAAAGCTTCACTCTTCTTCCTTTAGCCCTCAAAACTTTCAGGACCCAAGCCTACACCATGGACGTGACCGGCACTCGAGAACCATTGCTGGTCCCCAAATGAACCCTCATCATGGCTGACTACAAGCAGAAGACTAACTCAAGCATACAGAAGCTTAAAACTGAGTTAAATTTCATTGAACTCAAATACTCAACCTTCTAAAAAGCATGTACAATACTCAAAGAAAGTAAATACAGAAAACTCCTCAACTTTGTCTATCTATGAAGCCTCTACTATTACAGAAGAATATCAGGACAAGACCCACGAAGAATATCAGGACATGACCTCAACAAAATGCTTGTTGATGATCCTGAATACATGTATCTACATCATGAAACGATGCAGGATAAATGGTATCAATATATTGAATGTACGAGCATGTAAGGGGAACTCTAAAGCATAAACATAAGCTTGAACTGATAAAAAGGGAACATACTTACCTCGTCTCATCTCACTCAACTCGACTCAACTCAAGAATACTCAACTCAAGGATACTCAACTCAAAGGTACTTAACTCAAAGATACTCAACTCAACTCAAGGACAAAGCAACAATAAAAGAAGCAATATGTGGAAAAAATTTAAAACAGTAGATAATAACTCAATTTTATGTTAAAATACAATAATAACTTAATTGTATGTAAAACAAATACAATAGTAACTCTTATTTGAGAGATTCTCTACCGACAACCATCACTATGAGCGACGTGATGATACAACGTCTCACCCACGCTGCCAGAACTGTCATATACCTTGTCAGATTATAAGACATTCTTAACGTAGTGGATCCACTAATCTATGCTTAAAAGCAATAAGGAATCATCTAAAAGTATGACCCTTTTTACCCATATTGGCATACATGGTTTATGAGTACTTTGAGTTTTCTGAACTCGTCCACATATCGGTGCTCAATACTACTCCCAATAATATAACTCATGCTCATATGTTTAAAAATATTTCCTCATCCTCAAACTTTGAGATTATTAATCAAAAGGTTCTGTTAAAAGAGATAGTGATCAAAACTCCTCATGAACTCATTCAGAAATCAAAGTTTCCTCTTATTTTAAATGTTAAAACATATAATCTTGGGAATACTTAGTTCCCATTTATTCATTTTGAAAAATAAAACTTGACTCTCCTCATCCCCATACTCATTTACTCAAGTCTTTAAACATATTATAAATAATTGTAAAAGACTTCTTAAAATAGGGTTCATGCTTAATTATAGACATGAACGACTCAATTCAAGGGTTTCAATAACCATATATTGGACTCAATACTCGGAACATGATAACTCCAGAACTCAAGGACTCAAGGATACTACTCACCTCAACAATGCTCGACCCATAGGGTTCATGCAGAATTATGGGCATGAACGACTCAACTCAGGAACCTTCATGTATAAAATATAGTAGACCCATAATTAGGAATATAATCTCAAAAGGATCGGGAACTCAATACTCTAGAACTGACAACTCAAAGATACTACCCCTCTCCAAGGTACTCAATTTATGGAGTTCATGCGGAATTTATGGGCATGAACGACTCGACTGAAGGATCTCAATAATAATGTAGGCTCATGAATACACTATTCTAATTCTCATACTAACTTACTCGAGAATTGAAACAATTTATAAGTAAATGTAGAAGACTCCTCGAAAAGACTCAAAAGGTGTAACACCCTGTATGCTAGAAAGACCATATTGCAGAAAATCAGAAGCTGCAGGTGCCACCAACGGGCACTACCCACGAACCGTAGGGTGACCCACGAACCATAGGTGGGGTCCGTGATTATCCACCTTCACCCCCTCCTTAGAAATCTAGAAAATCTCAGCCAGGGGTCAACCCATGCATGGACCTACAGACCGTAGGTGGGACCATGATCTGTGGTCATGGTCCGTGGTTCAGACCCTTGGGAACTATTATTTAAAGCCAAACGACGGTTGACCAGGATGGACCTTAGGTCCATCGATGGTCCGTTGATCAAGTTCGTCGGTTGGCCTCGACAGCTTTTAAGTTAGTGGTCGTTTGGTATATTCCTTACGCGTTCGACACCTAAACTATGTCGTTTAACCCTTAAAATACGTTGTTTTGGTCATTATTAGCCTAGTAATTTAATTAGACTTTACCCAAGTCAACTCATTCTCCAAAATTCATCAAAGTTGAATGAAGAGGAAAAGGAAAGTCGACTAACCCTCTCGAAGAACGCATCAAGGTTTCCTGCAGTTCCAGCCCCAAAATCAAAAAAATTCTATGTTAAATTCGTCACCGGGTATGTGGGATTTCACTAGTGGGTTCCTTTCACCCATTGGTCCCTAGAATTCAGTCAGATTCTTGATTTCCTCATTATGTTTAGACTTAGGGTTTCTAGAACTTCAGATTCTTGTTGTGAATTAGTTGTTAGACTAATCCAAATCAGCATGAAATTCAGAATCCTAGTTGTGTAGCTTCGTTTAGTTCAAAAATTACACTTGCTAGGTCAGTTTATAAAGATATACATGCATCAGTTTACAAATGTTTCAATATCAGTACTTAATGTTGCATTTTCAGTTAGCATATCAAAATTTCAAAATATCTAGCTTATTGAAGTTATGTTGTATTTTATACATTTTAGTTGGGAGTAGGTGTAATACCGAGTGGAGTAGGGTCAGTCACCCTCATAGTCCCAAAACTACGTGCCCCCGTAGGTTAAGTCCTCTCGGTGGGCATCATATTTAGTGATCACGCCAGTCATGCCTTTATACCCCTGGCAAGGATTGCCCTTCTTCTAAACAGGGTCAAGGAGGTAACATTAGTAGGGCTCAGTCTAGAGCTTTAGCAACACCAGCAGGTAGCCCAACTCAGCAGGGTACTACGTCTGGTATAGGTGGCGGTCAGAGCCAGAACAAGTTGTATGCTCTCCATGCTCGCCAGGATCAGGAATATTCTCCTGATATGGTCACTGGTACATTACGAGTCTTTCACTTGGATGTTTATGCTTTGTTAGATCCATGGGCTCCTCTTTTCTTTGTAAATCCTTATATAGAAATGAACTTCGATGTCAGTCCAGAAACTCTCTCAGTACCCTTCTTAGTCTCTACTCCAGTTGGTGACCCAGTTATAACTAGATGAGTATACAGAAATTGCCCAGTCACAGTCTCTTAGAAAGTCACCTCAGCAGATCTTGTAGAGATAGAAATGGTAGAATTTGATATCATTCTAGGCATGGATTGGTTACATTCATGTTATGCCTCAGTCGATTGTAGAACTAGGATTGTTCGTTTTCAGTTTCCAAGCGAACCAGTCTTAGAATGAAAGGGTAGTAGCTCAGTGCCTATGGGTCGATTTATTTCCTACCTTAAGGCTAAAAAGATGATCTCTAAAGGGTATCTCTACCATCTAGTTTGGGTTAAGGATTAAAGCTCCGAAACCCCAACTCTTGAGTCAGTTCCAATAGTTAATGAGTTCCGAGAAGTGTTTCTAGAAGATCTTCCTGGAGTTCCTCCAAAAAGGGAAATTGACTTTGGAATTGATCTCCTTTCGAATACCTAGCATATTTCGATTCCTCTTTACAGAATGGCTCCACTCAAGCTTAAGGAATTGAAAGAACAATTGAAAGACCTTCTATATAAGGGCTTCATTAGACCCAGTAATTCCCCATGTGGTGCACCAGTGTTATTCGTGAAATAAAAAAGATGGTTCTCTCAGGATGCGCATTGATTATAGACAGTTGAACAAAGTCACAATCAAGAATAAGTACCCTATCCCCAGATTCGGTTATCATCAGCTCACAGTCAGAGATAGTGACATTCCAAAAATAGCCTTCAGAACTAGGTATGGTCATTATGAATTTGTTGTTATGTCATTTGGACTAACCAATGCTCCTGCAGCTTTCATGTAATTGATAAACAAGGTTTTCAAGCAGTACCTAGACTTGTTCGTTATTATCTTTATTGATGATATCCTCGTTTACTCTAAGAATGAGGATGAAAATGCAACTCATTTGAGGGTTGTCTTGCAAACTCTCAAAGATCACCACTTATTCGCTAAGTTTAGCAAGTGTGAGTTTTGGTTGCAATCTCTTGCTTTTCTTAGACATATATTGTCTAGTGAAGGGATCCGAGTAGATTCTCAGAAAATAGAGGTGGTGAAGAAATGGCCAAGACCTACCTCTCATGCAGATATCAGAAGTTTCTTGGGTTTGGTTGGTTATTACAGAAGATTCGTGGAAGGACTTTCATCCATAGCTTCTCCATTGACTAAGTTGACTCAGAAAAAGGATAAGTTTCAGTGGTCAGATGAGTGTGAGAAGAGCTTCTCAGAAACTAAAAACTGGTTAACTACAACTCCTGTTTTGACTCTACCAGAGGGTTCAGACGGTTATGTATTCTATTGTGATGCGTCCATAGTCGGCCTAGTTTGTGTGTTGATGCAGCGAAGTAAGGTTATAGCTTATGCTTCTAGGCATCTTAAGGTGTATGAGAAGAACTATCTGACTCATGACCTCGAGCCTGCAGCCGTAGTATTTTCCCTAAAGATTTGGAGATAATACATGTATGGTGTTCACAAACTATAAGAGGCTTCGGTATATTTTCACCCAAAAAGAGTTGAATCTTCGCCAGAAGATATGTCTTGAGTTCCTCAAGGACTATGACATGAATGTGCTTTACCATCCTGGTAAGGCCTACGTAGAGGAGATGGCTTGAGTTCCTCAAGGACTATGACATGAATCTGCTTTACCATCCTGGTAAGGCCAACGTAGTAGTTGATGCTCTTAGCACACTATCTATGGGTAGTGTAGCGCATGTTGAGGAAGAAAGGAAAGAACTAGCAAAATATGTTCACCGGCTTGCTTGCTTGGGAGTTCACTTTATGAGTATATCAAATGGTGGTGTAACAGTTCAGAATGGGCTAGAATCTTCATTGTAGTAGAGTTTAATGAAAAGCAAGAGAGTGGTCCTATATTGCTTCAACTGAAGGGTGCAATTCATTAGCAGAAAGTTGAGGTTTTCTCCTAAGGAGGAGATGGTGTGCTTTGCTATCAGGGTCATTTATGTGTCCCTAAGGTGGGTGAGTTGAGACAGCAGATCCTTACAGAATCCTATAACTCCAGGTATTCTATTCGTCTAGGTGCCACTAAGATGTACCGTGATCTGTGGGAAGTCTTTTTGTGGAATGGCACGAAATGGATATAGCGAATTTTGTGGCTAAGTGCCCTAATTGTCAGCAAGTGAAGGTAGAACATCAGAAACCAGGAGGTATGACTCAAGAGATTAACATTCCTACATGGAAGTTGAAAGTGATAAACATGGAATTCATTACAGGTTTACCTCGTACTCGCAGATATCATGACTCTATTTGGGTGATAGTAGACAGATTTACTAAGTCCGCTCACTTTTTGGCTGTTAAGACTACAGATTCGGCGGAGGCCACTACGCCAAGCTCTAGATTAATGAGATAGTCAGGTTGCATGGGGTTCCTTTGTATATCATCTCAGATAGAGGTCCTCAGTTCACCTCTCATTTTTGGAAGTCATTTCAGAAAGGTCTTGGTACTTAGGTTAATCTTAGATCATCATTTCATCCACACACGAATGGTCAGGTAGAGCGTACCATTCATACCTTAGAGGACATGTGAGAGCTTTTGTGATCGACTTCAAGGGTAGTTGGGATGATCACCTTCCTCTTATAGAGTTCGCCAACAATAATAGCTACCATTCCAGCATTCAGATGGCCCCTTATGAGGAATTGTATGGGCGTAGATGTAGATCTCCAGTTGGTTGGTTTGACGTAGGTGAAGTAGCCTTGATGGAGAAAGTTCAGCCCATTAGTCATAGACTTAAGACAACCCAGAGTCGCCAAAAGTCCTATGCAAATATAAGGAAAAGGGACTTGGAGTTCCAAATTGATGATTGGGTTTTCCTAAAAGTGTCACCGTTGAAGGGAGTGGTGAGATTTGGCAAGAAAGGGAAGCTTAGTCCTAGATATGTAGGCCCTTATAGGATTTTGAAAATAATTGGTAAAGTGCCTTATGAGTTAGAGTTGTCAGCAGAACTAGCAGCGGTGCATCCGGTCTTTCACATTTCGTTGTTGAAGAAGTGTGTGGATGATCCAACATCTATAGCACCATTGGAAAATGTGGTTGTGAAGGATAGTCTCACTTATGAGGATGTGCAAGTTGAGATTCTTGATCGTCAAGTTCGAAGGTAGAGAAACAAAAAAGTTGCTTCAGTTATGGTTTTGTGGAGGAGTCAGTCCGTAGAGGGAGCTACTTGGGAAGCAGAATCAGCCATGAAGGCCAAATATCCTCCTTTATTTCTTTCTGATTTCATTCCAGATTGAGGTAATAGTTCCTCTCCACTCTTTCAGTTACTCATGAATAAAATCAGTCTTTGTATCATGTTCCTTTAGTTATACTTTCATTTTTAGCGTATTGCATATTTTTAGAACTTAGTTCACTTAGATTTCAGTTTCCAGTAGTTATAGGTAGGGTTTGCATCTCTTTCCCTCCATATTCACCTAGTTTAGTCTTCATTCAATGATGGATGTTCCCAAAGGGGAGATAATGTAACTCTCCGTATGCTAGAAAGACTAGATTGCAGAAAATCATAAGTTGCAGGTGCCACCAACGGGCACCACCCACGGACCGTAGGGTGACCCACGGATCGTAGATGGAATCCGTGTTTGGCCACCTGCAGCCCTTCCCCAGAAACCCAGAAAATCTCAGCCAAGAGTCGACCCACACCAAGACCTATGGACCGTAGGTGGGACCACGGTATGTGGTCTAGGTCCATAGTTCAAACCCCTAGGAATCATTCTCTGAAGCCAAACAATGGTTGACCAAGATGGACCATAGGTCCATTGGTCAGGTCCGTTGGTTGGCCCCGACCGCTTTTAAGTCAGGGGTTGTTTGGTCTTTTCCCTACGTGTTAGACACCTAAACTACGCCATTTAACCCCTAAACTACGTCATTTTGGTCAATTTTAGCCTAGTAACTTAATTAGACTTTACCCAAGTCAACTCATTCTCCAAAATTCATCAAAGTTGAACGAAAAGGAAATGAAAAGTCGACCAACCCTCTCCAAGAACGCAGCAAGGTTTCCTCCAGTTCCAGCCCCTAAATCAAAAGATTTCTCCATGAAATTTGTCACCAGGTATGTGGGATTTCATTAGTGCGTTCCTTTCACCCATTGGGTCCATAGAATTCAGTCAGATTCTTGATTGCCTTCATTATGTTTAGACTTCGGGTTTCTACAACTTTAAATTCTTGTTGTGAATTAGTTGTTAGACTAATCCAAATCAGAATAATATGTTTTTGCAGCTATGTTGCTTAATTTTTGCATGAAGTTCAGAACCCTAGTTGTGTAGATTCGTTTAGTTCATGAATTACACTTGCTAGGTCAGTTTATACAGATATACATGCATCAGTTTACAAATGTTTCATTATCGATACCTAATGTTGCATTTTTAGTTAGCATATCAGAATTTTGAGCTATCCAATTTATTGTAGTTATGTTGTATTTTATACATTCTAGTTGGGAGTAGGCTTAATACTGAGCGGGTTAGGGTCAGTCACACTCATAGTCCCAGAACTACGTGCCCCCATAGGTTAAGTCCCCTTTGTGGGCATCATATTTAGTGATCACGCCAGTCATGTCTTTATACCCCTGGCAACGTATATTGGGTCCTCTCGATGGGGCGATTCATCGGACTCCACATTAAGCTCACGTGGTTGTATGTCGGTTATTAGTAGCTCCCACAGTCAGATTTGAGTGCATTGACCAGGTTACCAGTTATATCTCAATATTCAGTTTCAGCATGTTATGTACTTGGTCGTTGCATTCAGTTTAGTTCATGTTTAGTATGCTCAGTATATTCATCATGTTCATCTTATATCTTTGCTCATCATGCTTTGTTTCAGTTATGTATATGTGTTCAGCTTTATCCTATCATGCATGCTCTGTACCTTTCAAGTACTAACGCATACTCTGTGTTACATCTTCTCGTGATGTAGGTTCAGGTCCTCAGCATTCAAATCATGCATAGATCGGTTCCTGATCTCCAGTTCAGCAGTATCAGTGGTGAGTCCTCACTCTCCAAGGACGATAGAAATGTTTTCTTTCATTTTCAGTCATTTTAGTTTCAATTTTGCTAGAGTTAGTTGGAGAGATATCCCAGCATCTCTAGTCAGTTAGAGGCTAGTATTCAGACATAGTTAGATTCAGTTTTATTTTTGAGTTTGATCTTTCAATTGTTATTGAACTCTCAGCTATTATATATTTAGGCTTAGAATGGGTATTTCCCATTATTTCACTTTATGTCATGTTTAACCTTCCGCACAGTATTTCTATTTGCAGTAAATCTTTAAGTATTCTTATGATATGCTAGTTCAGGGTTAGCTTGGGGTCACTCGTGATCCTCAGTCCCGTGTTACGTCAAGGGGATAGCCTCGGGGTGTGACAAAAGGACTTTCTTAGACTTTACTCTTAACTCTACCTCGAATTTGAATTATTAATTCAAGGATCATGATTTTGATATATAGGATTTTTTTTATGATTAGATGTAGTTTGGATAGTTAAAATCAGGAAGAGAGCAAAGATATGTTTTGAAAAAATGAATACGGAACGGAGAATGGAGAAAGAAAGTGTCCTAATGCTCTATACGCACTACTAACGCACTATGTCAGGCCTCCATTTACTGGGGGTCTGATTGGGTGCACTGTTGGCGCGTCCCCATTTACTGAGGGTCTGATTGGGCACACTGTTGGCGCAGGCCGCCACAGCCCAAACCTAGAAACCCGATGAATTTTCTTCTTCAATTTTGGTCCTAATTCACCTATAATCGATTGATTTTCTCAAAATTCCCTTAGATTGGTAAGCTCAACATAAGTAAATGAAAATCTAATCAAGTTTCCTCAAGAACAACCCTCAAACTCGAAACCCTCACCTCAAGAACTCAACACACTCCCTTAATAAAGAATGAAGAACAAAACTTCAAGAAAACTCAGTAAGAACTCATTACACGAAATCTCATGGATGATTTCAACAAAGAAACTCATGATTGGTGTGAGGGAAAACTAACCCATCACTATGAAAGCTTACATACCTCGAAAGAATTAATTTTTTGGCAAAAATCCTCAAAGCTTGCAAGAAAGCTCGAACGCTCTTCTTTTCTCCTCTTGAACTCCTCTCAAAAACTCTAAGCATGTTTAGGAATGACTAAAACTGATTCTAATCAGTTTAGACCCCTAAAAGATTAACAAAAACTAGTTGGGGTAAGGAAAAGACCAAAATACGTCTCCTTAAAATAGGTGAATTGCCTTAACTAGACAGGTTGCACTCAAACAAGCATATCTCATTCATCAAACTCGGAATTCAGCAAACTTAGCAGTGTCGGAAAGAGAACTTAGAGATCTTCAATTTGATAGCTCATGGGCCACCTAACTCATTATGTGCTGAAAGTCATGGTCGTTTGAAGTTGACCAAAGAATAATCTCATATAGAAATTTAATTGGAAGAAAAATTTCCAACTCAACTTTATGCTATGAAGTTTTAGTGACCTTAACATCCAAGAAAATTTTGAATCACTCGGAAAAAAACTTATTCACCATAAGGAATGACTGGATTCTTAACTTAGGAATTTTCGAGATGTTACAAAAACCCTACATTTCACTTAGTCTTCACACATTTTTTTCTTTGCTATGTGAATAGGATTCATGAGTCTATAGTTGTTACTCAAATGATATTCATGAAGTGATGAATGTTTTTAAGGATGTACCTGAAGATTGCTAACAAGTTGCATCTAGAAAGATCAGACACATTCATTAGTTCAACAATCTCCTTGGGGTAACATCCAACAACTTAATTCCATAAGAATGTAACTTTGCTTTAATCAGGTTTTACATGTTAAAACTTCACCAAAAATAATTCTTAATTCTTTGTTTAGTTTCAACATAAGTGAATTATTTTGCATCTGTGTTATTAACATATATTTGTGTTTACAGTTTTTATTGTTAGTTCTTCTATAATATAGTAAAGTGATTTTTGTTCTATTCAAAAGTTATCTGGAAGAGGCAGATTCATATTGATAGAGACTTATGATATATTGTTTAGTGTAACTTAAGTGAATTCATAGATCTTCCCTTGTTAAGTGGTGATGAATCATTATAGACGTATTAAATGCTATGTTGGTAACCATTGATTTGTTGCATTGCAAGTATTTGATCTATTGGTTTTCTAGCTTTATGTATAAAGCTATATATATGGTGCATTTTCAGTCAAGAACGAACCTAAGATGGTAGGAGTCGGGATGAATAGTGTTTTGCATGATTTGTTCAGTTTTTTTACAAGGCATCGAGGAGATTGATGAATCTAGTATATATCTAGTTTTTACTCATGAATGTGTATCTAGTGTCGTTTTATCCAAATCACTCCTATAGTGTTTACATTCCATTTATTTCAGGCTAAAGCGGGTGATGATCAATTGCAAAAAAGATTTATGTTTCTACGGAGGGAGGTATTTTAAGAAACGTAACATCTCTTACACTACGTATTATTATTCAGTTTGAAATCTAAGATTTAGTGTCAAACTATTAGACTTTAGTAGTACAATTATTTCCTTATTATAAATGAAGTCTTAATTAAGTAAACTAAACATGTTTGTTCAATTCATAATAGTAGTTCTATTTGTTCAAGGAGGCAATCCTTAGTTTGTATTTTTCCAGAAAGTACAATATTGCATAAATTGAAATTTCTCCATTATTTTTTTGTTTTAGTTTGGTTATTTATCATTCAACTTCTATTATTTAAATTTACTTTGAAGGAGGAAGATTCTCTTTGTGTAAGATTGTCCCTTTATAAGAAACTTAAGTGTTTGATTTTGAAAAATAGGGATACTACTGCTACATTCATGGAGGACTACACTGTAAAAGTCACATTAGGTAGGAAAAGCTTAGCTCAAAGTGTGACTTTGCTGTACGAATCTTGATTAATCAGCCCCAATCATTTTTGTCAATTCAAACTCACATCTATTTAAAGAGGATATGGTTTCAAAGTTTGAAAGTTTGTCCTACTTTGTTACATCCCAAAACTAAAAATATGTTCAATGATAAAAGCTCAAATTTCCTCCTTAAAACCAATTAAAAAGGACATCAGTCGTTTTCAATAAAAAAAAAACTAATGAATAGTCAGGGTCTAATGCCAAAGAGAATGGTATATCATAGAGAATTCCTATCAAGAAATTTGAATTTTAAGATCACTCATTTGTAATAGTAAGAAAAAGTGGGTGGATAATTCCACAATTTCAATAAAAAAACTTTGTTTATCAATTATCACAATTAAACTAAAATTTTAAAGAATTTGAAGAGTAACAAGAAATCTAGAGGTGCGGGGATTGAAAATTGATGTCACATAGGGGTAATTGTTCTGCTCTGGAGTGATGAACATTCATGAAAAAGCTAAGTCATCTTCAATGCCGCTAATCATCTTTCAATCTCGAAGCATCTATGCATAGAATCTCTTTTCGGTGTCATCTAAACGCCAAACTAAACAACCCAATACCTTACTATATTTTTTTCTTTAGAAATAGGGGAAATAGATCTGATACATAACCTCTATTTTTAAGCAAGTTATAGACATCAAACCTGAATTGCTAGTATCGAACTAATAACCCACATCAATCAATCTCTTCCAAGCATCGACTGGAGATCAAAAGTAGAAATTAAGTTTGCAATCTTAGCCCATAAATTAACCTCATGCTAATTATCCCAAATTCATGTATGAATAGCAGCAAAACATAACATAACCTAATATCCACTACATTTAATAGACAATCAACCCTATAATTGCACCCCCTAAATCTTGGGGTTTTAGCCACCCACCACAAAAGGAAAAGAAAGTTAACTTTCCATGAAAGCAGCCATGGGTAGCATGAAATTAAGCAAGTACAAGTAAACCCACTTTGGATTCTACTTTAATTTATCAAATTCAAGTGCAAAGTTGTAAAACCCTAGAAGCTAGAAAGTGTTATTCCCAATGGTCAAGTGTTTTCTCTCTAAACTCAAGTTTGAACTAATGTTTTAGGATTTTTCTCCTTTTAATTTCTTTCTCCTCGGGGAAATTTATAATTTCCAAGAGTTTGGCCCAAAAACCCAATGCGCATCTCTTTCGGCAACATTATTCAGGCTCGTCGAGCTCGTTCGATGAATCGCCTTTTGTGTTCTTTCCTTTCCTTTTCATGCTATAGGCTTCACATGTTTGAGCCTCAGTTGGCGAACTCGTTTAAGTCACTCATTAACATTTGGCGAATCACCAATTACCACCTTTGTTCGCCTTTCGAGAATTCATTTTTTTCTTTTTACACTGTCATTTTAGGTACTGTTCAACAAAGACGTCTTTCTCATTCTACACATCACATTCTACAATGGAGTTCTACGACCTGATTCGATTGACATGAGTGTTATGCACTGTCATTTTGGGTGAGGTCGTGTACACTTGGCGATCCGATCTTCTTGTTAAGCGGTCAATAATGTATAGTTTTCTCTTTTTTTATATTTTGGTTATTATTTCAAACATCAACCATTGCCCTATCCATTTGACTTTATAGTTGCAAATCATGAATACTTTATCAGAATAGGACAAAATTAGGCATTGAGGATGAATTATTGAGTTAAATAAACCTCAAATGAGTGCAAATATATCACTCATCAACACCCCCAACTTAATATTTTGCTTGTCCTCAAATAAGTCTAGAGCAAAACTCGCTCAATAAGGGTGTCTACAATAGTACTCAATGAGGCTAACATGCAAGTACCAAAGCAAGACTACTCTCAACAACAAGACACACTCAATCAAAGTTGAGTATCATTTCATCTTTCTATGCCCTTCACTTGGCTTTCATTCCTCATTCCTTTCTACACCCTAAACTTAGGCTTTCAGCCTAAGTTGACTATTCAAACACAACAATGCTTCAAAAAGGATTTTTAATGAGAAGGTAGGGACAATTTGGTTCAAGAGGCTTTCTTTTGGTTTTGCCAACAAATATGTTAGGCTCAAATGGTGCCAAATTTTATAGACACCCTCAGAAGGCATTCACAAAAGATTATGGACATTTGGGTTCCCTCTTTGAATTGTTGTCTAAGATTACACCTCACATTCACCAAGATTCAAACAATTGAACTAACAAGGAAAATTCTAGGACTCCACACATGTTTTCAAGTAAGACCTCACCACAAATGACACTTCAAAATATGCTCATTAAGTATATCCCAAAAAGATCAAAAGTGTAAATGTGATGTTCATTGCAAGGATAACATCAATACGCAGCTAGTCAACAAAAGACTCAAAGAGATCACTCAAAAGTAATACCATATCGATTTCATTCTCGCAACACCAACACTCTACATCACGCTTATCATAAGTACTATTCAAGACATTGATATTGAACGCAATCGATCCTCAAATCCTTATCAATGAAAACTTTAAGCATTTCACAATTTTCAAAACTCATCCTGAGTTGCAAAATCAAGAGAGAATGAAATAGATAAAAGAGGCACACTCATCCAAAAGAAGCTCTACAATATAAACAAAAGTAAAGTAATATAATAATCCAAAACTCAAAATAACATAATACAATAAAAAGGGGGAATATTGGCTCAAAGACCCTTACCCCCACCAAAAAACTAAGTAGTGTCCTCAATACGATAATATGAAAAGTACGGGAGGTTGAGATAAATGGTTCCCCTTGATAGGCTAGGCCTATTGAGGACTCTCATACAGAGTCTCAAGTAGTCGAGCCTCAAGAGGAGCATCAATGTCTGGCAATGGGATTATCGGAGGCAGTAGAGAAGAGTCAATTGGGCATCGATGCCCTTCTCAACACATATAGGAATGGTGGAGTCTGAATAGAATCCACTCAGACCAACTACTGAAGTCTCCCAAAGGGATCTCTCCAGGGTCGCCTAAAGAATGACCTTATCGATCATCTACATCTCAGTCAAAGTTTCAGCTATCCCATGTTCCTCGCTGCTCAACTCCTTCACATGCGTCTCCTCGAACAACTAATCCTCATCCCTTTCAACATCATTATCAAAATCAATGGTAACACTCAAAGTTTGCTCAGGATCCTCATTGGCATCTAGGAATGGAGGTAGGTGCATCTGTTAGGGGAACATCTACCCAAAGCATAAATATATTCATGGACTACAACTTAGTCACCTTTTCTCACAAAGGTAGAAAGCTCTCTCATAGTGTCTAGTTTTCCAGAACTATCATTCGCCTTTTCTTAGGCCTCAAGTTTTGTGGTGAGGTTGTCCAACCACACCATGGAAATAAACCCGATCAAATAAGCTAAGCCTTTTCATTGTCCCTATCAATTATCTTAGGCATGTCTATCCCAACCCGTACGGCTCTAACATCCGTCGAAGAGGAAAGGATGCCTATATGTTAAATCATGGCCTTGGTCAAGGTGGGCCGGTGATAGAAGTGGGGGTAGGTCTCACAACAACAGAAGAAAAAGTAGTACAATGGGCAGAAGGCACAGTAGGAGAAAATGGTATGCTTGCCTACTCTAGAGAAGGAGCAGGTGTGCTAGCCTGAACTACCAGTGTGGTGGAATCAACCATAGGCGTCGTGTCTAGTGGTGGTGGCTTCTTTCGAACCGCATCATCCCTCAAATACTCAGTCTCAATCCTTTGGATGTCATTGGAAGAAGCCCTTATGATCCTCACATTAGTCTTCTTGAAGGGAAATCTATGTGTGCTCTTGTCGAGCCCTCATAAGCATCTCCTAAAAAATGATTGACCCAATATTGAGCTTGATCTGAATGATTATACAACCCACTAAACCTGCTTTGGGTAGCTTGAGAATGGACCCATTTTGAGACGACATCAGATTGTTACTGATGAATCCAAACCAATAGCAGCCCACTATATTCATATCTTTTTTTTTAATTGGCTTCCCTTCCACCATCCATGTAGGGGAATCATCTGCAATAAGAGGTGCTAGCCATTCCTTGTGGGCATCCAATTTGAACTTTATCCGGAGTTGGAATCTATCATGCAAGTTGCTTTTGGTGCCAACGACTTCATTTACTATTCCAGCGTCACAAGGCACTTTCTTACCATGTATTTCTACTGCTTCCAAATAGTGCCTTTTATCTTTTTGGGCAAGGCCATAGCATAGGCATCGTAGAACTCCCTAACCCACTTCGGCATGTATGGTTGTTTGGCTTTACGGAATTGCTCAAACTTGTGAAATTTTATCGCTTCCCATATAGGCGGGTAGTAACTCAGGACCCCATCAATTGAGAGCCTACGCTCTTTCAAAATAGTATGCTCTCCTTCTGTCTTGAGCTTATTTAAGGCTCTTGGAGCTATTATTGAGAGAACACGAAAGTCATTAATTGGATCATGTTGAAGTGGCACTATCTTGGAGAAAATGTTCACCTTCTTGGTGGCCATATATTTTCTAACTCTCTTACCCCCTATTGGTAGGAGTTTGAGGATTGTCTTGTTGAGCACGAGGAGCCTTCGAAGGCTCATTAATGTATATGCCCTTTTGTTTCATTGGGATAGTAGGAGAAGGGGAGTCTCTGTCTGACTCGGTATATAATGTAACCAATTGCTTTCCTTTTGTTCGTGTCATTACCTGCAAAGCACACATTCAAACATAGTATTTGTGAAGGTTAGTTGAAATCAAACTCACTTGAAAACACAGTTCAGAAACTATCCTGAGGCTCACCTAATAGGAAGGAAGACCGTCAAACAGGATATGCAAGCTTCGGTTATGTTGCCTAATCAGACACTAGCCAAAATCTCAGGACTCAGACATATAACGCAGAGTCAATTCAAACTCGGTGATTTGCCGAGTAGGTTTCATTGGGCTAAGACAAGTCCGCCAAAAAAGATAGTGAAAATTAAAAATTAACAAGCCTCATAGGCGATGTCCACTCACACTCGGTAATTCACCAAATGGGTTCGGCATAAAAAGACAAGCCCACAAGAATGGGACAGTACCTGAGGTCATATATATGCTAACGATGGTGAACAGGGGCTATTTCAGTGATTTGCCTAACTTCCTTGGTGAGCTAACACAAGTTTGTTGAACGAGAAGTGTTCAGCCCAACGCCTAATAGTTACGATACAATAAATATGAGTTTACCCACATCATTACAACCCACCTATATGCTTTTCTTCTGATGGGTACTCAGACTTCCACCATTTTTTTCTAAGTATTGCTCAAATTAACAATTTCCCATTGAGAAAGTAGTCACCCTGTCTATCATTAGGAAAAATAATGCAATTGGGTCAACAATGGGTTAATCACATTTTACCAAAATCAAAATTGACTCAAACCCAACTTTAATATCATTTTAATTTCAAAATTCAACCAACACAATGAAGATTAGCATTCTATGGGCACAAAAATTCAAATATCTTGTGGGTAAAGTTCAAATAACACAAGATAGAGCTACCCAACGAAAACTAAAAAACAACACCACTTAAGGGCTTCAATCTCACACCCAATTTGCAATTCCAAGCTTCAAATTCTCCCTAAAAATTGAAAAACCGAACTTTAGTTGGAAGCACAAGTTGAGAAAATCAAGGAAACAGGGTTGGGTTGACAGAAAATGCAAGCAAACGCACTCCTCAAACTTTGAAATCAGACACTAAAGGCTCACAATCACTAAAAAAGGCAATGCAAGAGAAAGTGGAAGAAAATAGTTTAAGATATCAAAGGGCTTGGATTTTGAATTTAAAAAGACCCTTAGCCTTTTTATATCAGGCTCGTTCGGTGGTCGGGACTAATGTCGGCGAACGTGTTCGATGAATAACCCATTGGAGTTGAAGATCACCGAGCATGCCTAAACAAACACCAAACCTGAAGGTTGATTCGTCGAACTCAATGGAGTCTTCATAGTGCACTATGGTGAATCGCCTATTGGTGCTTTGATCGTTGAAATTGATAATGCACTTTTCCACCTGTTTAAGCTCAAAAGGTGGACAAGAATGAGTCTGCATAACTTATTCACCGTATAGTCGTTTAGGCCTTGGAATCGCCTATGCTTTTATCCTTAATCTTTCAAATTCTTCTCAACCTACACACAGAACACACGTTATTCGAAAGCAATATAAATGTAGGTAAATATTGGGTTGCCTCTCAAGAAGAGACTTATTTAACATTGTGGCATCACATAGTTCTCAATTTCTCAACATTATATCTTGGGACTCGCAATGGTGTCACTAGGCAATGTTCCCTTTTGCCTTGGATTGAGATGAGTGGCGATCTAGCCCAATTAGGTCTCCAACAGCTGGATATACACTGAGTGAGAATTCACTATTTGGAATAAAGTGGAGAATTCATTTTCCAATTCCATCAACACTTTATCAGACCCTTTCACCTTGTTAAAGATCCCTGTAAGCATGTCTTGAGTTCGGCTTCCTTCTGGCCCATCTAATTCTTTTGGTCATGGATGATAATGGGAAGGTACATGCCGTTCTTTTTCCATCCCCCTATCTCTCCAATTTCCACCCCGCCAATCTTTCCAACCACCATTTCTATACTTGTTCCAACTTTGCTTCCCAACTTGTCGTTGATAATTTTTGTTAGAACACCCCATTTAATTTCCCAAGTACTGAAATTCCTTCATCATTTAGGCCATGTTTTTATTACTTTTATTTTCCTACTCGATTTTCTCTTTGCTCAAACTTAATTGTAGAGTTGTCACTTGGTCCTCTCTAATATGACATAATTGGTTAACCTTGGTCTTGTCATCTAGCAACAAAGCAGCCACATTAAATGGGTGTCCCATTAACCCACCTTGGACTTACCGATCAGTCATACCTTTATTGACAGAATCAAGGTTTGCAATATAAGTATTACAGCAGCAAATTGTCTGGAATGCCATGCATTGGACATTGCAAAAGCAGCTTCTTTAACCTCAGTCATGTCTAATGTAGAGGTTCACCTCCAATACGCTTGAAATTTTTGAATTGTGTTCAAAGTTTAACAATCTTAGAGGGTGAAAATAATCTTTCTATGAAGGCATCATTTAGTTCCTCCCATGAAGTGATAGGATCATTTGGAAATTCTCCCAACCATCTTGTAGCCTCTCCCATTAAAGAGAACATAAACACTTCAACCTTATGGACTCTTGAGAGATATTCTTAAATAAAAATGGTCCACATACCTCAATGAAATTCCTAAGGTATTCATGGGGATCCTCATGAGCTAGGCCCCAAAACTTTCCTTTCAATTAAAGTAATTGTAGCATTGTTCTGGTAATGTGAAACACAGCCCTCCCAGTTGTGTCAGGTAACTGAATGGCTCCCGTGGTTTGAACAATGTTCATATGCATATCGTTCAAATCACTCATGTTGTTGCTTTGACCATAGTTACTATTGTTGGCACTACCATGGTCACTCATTGTATAAGACCTGCAATTCAACCAACAACACAAAATAACAATCTACTATAAGTAAACAAAATTAAAATCTAATTTCTCAATTAGAATTCTCAACCACCACTCCCCGGCATTGGCACCATTTTTGATAACTCTCAAATGTCCTCCTTAAAACTAATTAAAAGGAACAAAGGTCATAGTTAATAAAATAAACTCAACGAAGAGTCTGGGTCGAATCCCTACGAGAATTGTATATTATAGAGAATTTCTATCAAGAAATTTGGATTTTAAGATCGCTCTTTTGTAATAGTAAGAACAAGTGGGTGGATAATTCCACAAGTTCAATAAAAAACTTTGGTTATCAATTAGCACAATTAAACTAAAAATTTTAAAGAACTCAAGAGTAAACAAGCAATTTAGGGGTGCGGGGATTGGAAATCGAGGTCACATAGTGGTAATTGTGCTTCTCTATAGTGATGGACATTCATGAATAGGCTAGGTCGTCTACAATGAGGATAATAACCTTTGGATCTCAAAGAATCTATGCATAGAATCTCCTTTCGGTCTCATCTAAATGCAAAACTAAACAACCCAATACTTTACTCTATACTTTCTTTAATAAGTCAGATAGGTCCAACCCATAACCTCTATTTTTAAGAAAGTTACAGGCATCAAACCTAAATTGCTAGTATCAACCTAATTACACACTCCAATCAATCTCTTTCGAGCATCGACCGGAGATTGGAAGTAGAAATTAACTTTCCAATCTTAATCCATAAATTATCCCTATGCTAATTTGCCCAAATTCATGTATGAAATGCAGAAAAACAGATCATATCACAATGCACACTACATTAAATATACCCGATAATTGCACCCCTAGAACTTGGGGTTTTAGCCACCCACCACGAAAAATCAAAGAAAATATACCTTTTATGAAAGCAATCATAGGTAACATGAAATTAAGCAATTACAAGTAAACTCACTCTGGATTCAACTTCAATTTATCAAATTATAGAGAAAATTTGTAAAACCCCCAAAGCTAGAAAGTATTCTTCACAGTGGTAAAGTGTTCTCTCGCTAAAATCAATTTTGAGCTAATGTTTTAAGACCTATTCTTATCCTTTTAATTTCTCTCTCCTTTGGGCTATTTATAATTTCCCAAAATTTGGCCCAAACCCCAATGCGCATTTCATTCGGGGCATTAGTCGGAATTGCCGAGCTCATTCGGTGAATCGCCTCTTGCTCTTCAGCTCGCCCTTTCATGCCATAGGCTTGAGGTGTTTGAACCTCAGTCGGCGATCTCGTTTGAGTCAAACTTTCATATTCGGTGAATCGCCGAGTACCACATTGGTTCCCCTTTCGGGAAAACCATCTTTTCTTTCTACACTATCATTTTAGGCGATATTCATCAAGGTCGTCTTTCTCATTCTGCACATCGCCTTCTCCAATTGAGTTTGCCGGCCCTATTCGATAGACAAAAGAGTTATGCACTGTCATTTGAGTCCATGCTCACTTTGCGATCCCCTTTTGTTGTTAGGCGATCAACAATGTATAGTTTGCACTTTTTTGCATATTTGATCAGTCATTCAAACATCAATCCTTGCCTTGTCGATATGCCTTCATAGCTGAAAATCATCAACATTTTATTAGAATATGAAAAAATTAGGCATTGAGGACACAAATTATTGAGATAAGTATACCTCAAATGAGTGCAAATCTACCAATCATCATTCAACAAGAGAGATTTACATACTAGTATGCATTTTCATCAATTCATGTTTTACTTCTCTCTTTCTTTTAAATAAGACAATAGCACTTGAGTGGTGGGTTGATTCAATCCTTTGGAGAGCTTCATTCTTGTGTCGCTCATTATCTAACTGCACTACTCTAGCTGCTTTTGTTTGATTACTGACTCTCTCTACCTCAGATTATGCAATCCTATAGGATGCTATATGTTTTTGTTCATCATCTTTCATAACCCAAAAATGGATGTGATGGCACTTGCCTTTTCCCACAAAGACAATTCTGCCTCAACCCAATGAAAATGAAAGAAATGCAGAAATATAAAGCAAGAACAAGACAAAGGTGGAAAACTTATTCAATCTAAACAATACCCTAAAATCTAGTTGTCACATGTACAAGCCACTAAATACATAAAGTGCGGAATTAAGGAATAAGTACAAGTCTCAGTCTTTGTTTCTTAAATGGAATAAAACTTAAAGAAAAGGAAAAGAGGGCTCGCCAGAATGACAAGCAACTACCTCTCGAGTCCTTCAAGAAGCCACAGAAAAGAGAAGAGTGATCACACTATACAAGGCCCGGTACCTACACAAGTATAGAAGAAAGAAGTGAGTACTAACAACACGGTACCCAGCAAGCAACAAAATAAAAAATGCATCTAGCTATAAATCGAATACCCCTTACACTCCAATCGAACCTTGTGAAACTACAACCTGCACAAAAATTAGCCCAACCTAGCAGTTCTATAATACACAGCTCACAGGGCTCAATATCCGCAGTTCCATAGTCACAAATCAATAACCAAATGAATCAAATAAGTCTATCTCAAAGTGAAGTAGTTAAGTCACACGCATCAAGTACATCAATCACTATTTGTATGAAAATCACGCATAAGCATCAAATGCATCAAGTCACAATAATTAATCTCTTGCCAAAACCATTTCTCATCGGCATAATATCACTGGCCGGAACAATTTCCTATCAGCTTTGCATCAAATTACTAGCTCAAACCATTTTCCTTCGGCTTTATATCAAATCATTAGCTAGAAAAAATTCCCATTGACTATATAAACATATGCCTAAAATAACCTGGGCGTAATCGCACACGCTAAAAGAGACCTTGGCATCATAATTCCTCACATGTCTAATCACGTTGTTGAACAATCAATGCACATAAGAAATATCACACCACATAGAAGAGACAACAAATCATACATTTCAAGTCCACATTCATGTTTTTAAGCACTTCGACAATCGATCAACAAGGGTAACAATAACAAAATTCACATCATCATGTTCATCACATAATCTTTTTCATTTCAATCCTTCTTCATTCATTTAGATGTATCAAGTGGACTATTAAATACTTCACCTCATTCCCATTACTCCCATCACACAAGCAATGAAGGAAGTACAGGAATTCTACTAGAATACAAGGTTTAAGAGATCACTTTCCTTAAATCACACAATTAATCATTCCAAAAGTTGAGTCTTCCCCTTCCAAATTACTTCCAAAGAAACACATTCTATATACAAGTTAGTATTCACAATAAATTCCTTAAAACTACAATACCCATATAATTTTTTTGAAAAATGGGTCAATCAACACAAAACCTAATTCTGAAAATAAGGTTTGAGTCCAAAATTTTATACTTAAAAGCATTACTTATGGCTTTAAGGACTCATTGGGGGAAATTATTTTGAAAAGGGGACTCAAAATCAATTCACAATCTCCATTTTAGTTACGAACTTGAGTTCTTGAAAAACCTTGTCATTTACCAATAAAAATCCCAAATTTTGATGTCATAATTCATGAAAAAACAAAGAAGAATGAAGGTTTAGGATCAAGAAAGCATACCCAAATGATTTAGCACAAGAAAACCTTTCAAAAATCGGATAAAACCCTGATCCAACGAATCTCTCAATTTCTCTTTTAACTCCTTAAGTTCTGTCGAGGCCATATGATAAGGAGGAAAAAAGATAGGTTGTGTATCAGGAAGATGTTTAGTACTGAAGTCTATTTCCCTTTAGGGAGGAACACCGGGTAAATAATCAAGAAACATTTCCAGAAACTCATTAACAACGGGGACCAACTCAAAGACGGGGGTTTCAGAATTCGTATCCCTATCCTAAACAAGATGATGTATGCAGCCCTTAAAATCATTTTTCTAGCTTTAAGACAAGAGACAAAGTGACTTTCAGGCATATAATTTCCTCATTTCCACTGTATGATGGGTTCATTTGGAACTGAAACTTGACTACTGGAATCTACAATCAATAGAAGCATAACATGAATGTAGCCAATCCATACCAAGAATATCATTGAAGTTTAACATATCAAGCTCTACAAGATCAACAAGAGTGACTCTATGGGATAAGGAGATGGAACAATCTCTATAGCCTATCTTAGCCATAATTGATTCACCAATAGGAGTAGAGACAAAAAGGGTCTAACAACACATCTAGAAGAAAATCAAACCTTCGGGCCACATATGGCGTCACAAAAGACAAGGTATCACTAGGATCAAGCAAAGCATAAACATCAAGATGGAATACTTTCAACATACCGGTAACCACATCAACAGTTTGAAGTGCATAAAATTTATTTTGCTTCTGACTCCCACTAGAACCTGATGAAGGGTAAGGTTGAACCAGTTGATGATTTTCTCATTCATTCTTAGAAACTTAGGAACAATCCCTTATCTTATGATCTGTCTTTCCACAAGCAAAACATGCATTAGAATTGTTAGGCATTTACCCTCGTGCTTTCTTCCACACCTAGCACAAGTAGACAATGAAGATCCACCACCATTTCCTTTATAAGGTATAGGGTTAGAAACCCTATCTTTGTTGAATTTAGGAGTCGGAGCATTGGAGGAACCTTGACCATTTTGTCGAAACTTGGAACGACCATGTCCATCGGACCTTGACTGTGAAAAGTCACCATCACCGGTCTTGGCCCTCTATGATTCCCTAGACTTTTACTTAAGTTTCTCCTCTTTGATTGTTGAGCATGAACCATTAGGTCAGAAATGTCCACATCCTTGGTAATCATTGGGGTAAGACATCCCTTAACCATTATTTTGGACACTCCTGAAACAAACTTACGCATCCTTGCCCTAGGATCGACAATCATTGTAGGAGCATATCGAGACATTTGTGTGAACTTCATAACAAACTCATTCACACTCATTTTTCCTTGACGAAGGTTGATGAATTCGTGTACCTTTGCCTCCCTCATCTCAAGGGGAAAGAACCTATGAAGGAAAGCAACCTTAAACTTTTCCCAGTCAAGAGGACCCGCATCAACCACCCTCTCTTCCTTCCATTGGTTGCAGCACACTTGAGAAACACCCTTAAGTTGATAAGAGTCCAACTCCGCCTTTTCCACTGGTGTCACTTCCATTATCATCAACATTTTATGCACCTCATCAATAAAGTCTTTGGATCTTTCTCAGCCTTAGAACCATGAAATTCCGAAGGATTCATTCTAGGGAAGTCCCTCGCTCTAGTTGTCATCGTACCAATATTTAGGTTCGTGGGGAGCACAACCTCCTTATTGGCTTGAGCCAACACTTGAAAAGCAGCCCTAAACTCCACACTAGTCACTTGCTCAGCCAAAGGGTCGATCGGAACTTGAGGAGCTTCTCATTCCACATTCTCACCCACATTCCTTCTAATGTATGCTCTTCGACGGGCCATATTATCAAAAATCGCCGGATAGGGATTAAGAGAGATACATATAGAGTTGAACTCTATATGACGACTTTAGAATGGTGAAAAAATGGACTTTCCTAACCATCTTATAGCCTCTCATTCATAAATGAGGCACATTTCACACTCATGAACAAGACTCTACTCAACGTGGCTTCTTAAACATCCTACGACCTTTATAAACCTTGTGCTCTGAATATCAATTTTGTAATGACCCAAAATATACCCTAGACCTGACTTGGCGTATAAGACCCCGATAGTATATATACAATCCGCTTAGCATACAACATACATGTTAATAGAAACAAGAGTTTAAAAGTAGAATTTCATATAAAAAGTTTAACAAAAAAAGTTGATGTTTAACATAAATCTCAACTACATCTATTACAACATAAGGAAGTGATTGGGTCGTAACCCATACATCACATACAAAATCTGAAATGAAAGGACATGAAAGCAATAAGAGAGTCTCGGTCCTCCAAACTTAAGGACTCGCCAATCTTCAATGTCTAAAAGAAATCACTAGCCACGGGTATGGGAGGTAGGAGCGTCAGATGCTACATTATTGAAACAATGTAGGTAAAGTATGTGATAATACATAGACGTACCGGGTATGATATCAATGCATAAGAGTTAGGAAATCATTCTAAAAGGAGTTTATATGACATGCAATGACCATGCTAAATCATAAAATAACGTGTTAGAAAACATAAGTCATAATCATGGTCAATGCAAGCTAAACATCTTTAAAACTCATTTAAGATACTTTTAGAAAGCAATATTAGTTCAATATTGTGGGATATTTACCTTTAACCTACATAGACCATGTGACCTATAAAATGGAATCTGATGTCTATCCTACACCGAAAGAGATCTCAATACATGCCAAAGTAAGAACCATAAACTTCTTGCTTTGGTTGATCCACTAGCTAATGTCTATCAAACACAAACCTATGGTGACACATAGTTATGGGACATGAGTAATCACCACTTCTCCACTCGATACTAAGCATAAATCCCACATAATAGTCATTAATCTTAACTTGTAATATTATCCATGGAAGGGAACATCAAGTAGCCAATCCAAGATAGAGTTCAATAGAATAGATCCTAAATCTTGATTCAACTTAGGTGAGAAAAACCCTTTAACGTTATGAATACTTTATGTGAAAAAATCATTTCACAACAACAACAACAACATCGATGCTTTACTCCCAAAGCAAACTTAGATAATTTTCATCAATTTTATAAAGAAACATGCATATCTTCATAAATTCATCTTTCATAATTTAAAAGCTTCATCATATGATCAAATCAAGAAATCATGGATCATGCATGGGTCCACGTGAATTCAACTTAAAAACATGCAATTATCTCAATTCATGCATAAAAAGACATGTAACAATCAATTTTATCATAATTGAAAAGAACCCATGATATTGAATAACACCCTAATTTTAATTGGGGATTTAAACTTGTAAAATTGGAGAATTTAGGAAACCTATGGAGGAAAGGACTCCATAGGTGACTACTATCATACCTTGATGTAAAAAACTCACAATCAATGGTGAATTTGGACTCTTGATCTTGAAACCCTAGCCTACTTCTTCAAACTTTAGAGAGAGAAATTTTGGGAAAGAACTTGATCAACTTTTGAGGAGAATGAGTTCAATAGGGTAATTTGGGGGTTGAAAATATTTATATAAGGCCTAGGGTAGAAGGTAAAATGACATAGTATTGGATTAGAATTAATAGGAAAAGACCCAAAAGCCCCTCTTAAAATAACTATCAGACACCATCGACAGTTGGACCTACGGTCCCTAGGTCTTCGGACAGACGGTAATGGTCAATAGTCGATGGGTCACTAGGACCTTAAAATTTACCCACTTTCGAAGGATCCCATGTACAGTTTTCGTCATCTTCCTACGATCCGTACATGTAATCCGTCGAACCCAACTTTGAGCTTTAAAATTTCAATAAGTCTGGGGTGACCTACGGTACCTACCTACGACTCGTAAGAGGAACGACGGACATGTAACACCTCGAAAAGTTCTAAGTTAAGGCCCAAACTATTGTTTATTTGCATATAAGGTCTTATCGGGTTATTCTTAAACTATTTATATATGTAAAGGTAAATTCTTTAGTGTGGAAATGATTTTGGATATCAATTAAGGTCACTAGAATCTCCTAGCACAACGTTGGGTTGAAAGTTTCCTTACCGATTAACTTTTGATGTTAGATTTTATTTGGGTCAACTTCAAACAATCATATCTTTTAGAATATAAAGTGTAATGTCGCCCATAACCTATCATAGTAAAGGTATTTGAATCTTCTTTCCAACGCCACCAATTTTGTAACAATCTGAGTTTTGAGTAAAATGTTAAGTCTATTTAAGTAACCTGATATAGTGCAATGACAAATTAGCTAACGGGAAAACATTAAAAATGGTCGTTTTTTATCTTTTTACTTCTAAGAAATCCTAAATGGATTTATTGAATAATTAAAGACCCAAAAAAATCATATTTTCATCTCTTAATACATCATTCTCTTCTCTCTCAAACCCTAAGGAAAAATCAAAGTAGAAGACTCCATTAAAGATTATTTCCATATTTTTCAAGATTTTTCTTCAAGGTAAGTCTTTCTCCAAGAATTTCATTATTTCCAACTCAAATTCCTCCATACAATTATGAATCACTAATGAAAATCATAAATTATTGGCCATAAAAATTTTAAGAAAATAATTCTTGAATCTCAAGAAAGGTTTCCTTGATTGCTTGCATTCAAGCTAGTGTTTCAAGGCTTCTAATCAAGTTCTTCTTCAATATTCTTGAAGAACCTTGTTCTTCCAAGTATGTAAGACTATCATAGTGTTGAACTAGTTCGTCCTCACGCCCTACATCTACTTTCAAATTAGTAAAAGAGAAATCTAAGATTCTATCCCTAAATTTGAGACTTCTTGAGATAAGTTGATTCTGAGTTCTTCAATTCCTGTTTATTTTTGAAATTCTATTCCTAATAATAATAATAATAATAATTATTATTATTATTATTATATGTTATGAATTAAGATTCTTGAGTTGATTCGTTCATGTCTATATTTCAGTATGAACCTATGAATTGAGTATTTTTGAGATGAGTAGTATCATTGAGTTCTGAGTTCTTGTCCATAATTCCGTATCAACCCTATGAATTGAGTTATAAATCTTGAGAAGCTTTTTTAAAGTCACCATTTGAGTTTTAAACTGAATTTTTGAGGAAGTAAAGATGAGTTTTGAGAAAGAGTTTCTAAAACATGATTAGTATGACAATCGAGTATGCCATCAATGTTTAAGCAGTATGGTATCTAGTTATGCCATCACTGTTTATGCAGTATGACTTCTCGAGTCATCAATGATCATATCCCAATATGATTTTGATATATTTTTGAGAAAGAGTTTTTAAATATGAATTAAGTAAGAGTATCCCAAAGGTATCAGTTTTTACATTGATAAAAGAGAAACTTTGATTTCAAAATGAGTTATGAGTTTACAGATATTTCAAGAGAAGTTACCTCTTTTAAGAGGATAGTTTGAGCAATTATCTCAAATCAGAAGAAGAGTATGTTTTTAAACATTGAGCATGATTATATATTATTGGGAGTAGTATTGAGTAGTGATATGGAGATGAGTTCAGACAACTCACATTCATAATAAACCATGTATGCCAACATGGGTAAAGGATCATACTTTTTAGATGAATCCTTAGTGCCTTCGGGCAGAGCTTAGTGGATCCACTTAGTTGCGGTGTTCTATACCCCGGCAAGGTATAGAACAGTTCTAGTAGTGTGAGTGACACGTTGTATCATCACGTAGCTCATAGTGATGGTTGTCGGTTAGAGAATCTCCCAAATAGAGTTAAAATATATTTCTATTATATCACTTAATATGTTGAGTTCAGAGATGAGTAAGTATTTTGTAAAGTTTTAATGATTTTACTTCTTTATTTCTTTACATCCAGTTGAGTATATATCTGATTCTATTGCTGTCTTTTTATTCAATTATTTGTTATTCAGCTATCAATGTACTGATTTCATTCTATCTGCATCTTTTAATGATGCAGATACAGGTTCTTAGGATCCTCAACAAGAGTCCATTGAGATCACTTCATCTACTCGTCAGCTTTTGAGTAAGACCTCTTTGCTTCTGGAGGACTCCATTTTTATGAGTTTTTAGTAGTAGTTCCCTTGAGGAGTCGTGTGTCTTGTCCCGACACTCATCTTTGTATAGTAGAGGCTTCATAGATATACAATTTTGGAGAGTCTTTCAGTTTCAGATATTTTATTTAAAACTTATGTTCCATGATCAGTATATCCAATTCAATTTTGAGATTTAGTAAACTGTTTTAAAACGTTTCTTTCAATTTGATGCTTATGTATGCTTGAGTTAATCTTCCGCTTGTAGTCATCCAGGATGAGGGTTCACTTAGGGACCAGAAATGGTTCTCGAGTGTCAGCCACGTCCAAGGTGTAGGCTTGGGTTATGAAAGGACCGTATTGCTGAAACACTAAAAGTGTACTAGAACTTGTTTTGAAAAATTCATTTTTCGCTCTACCTACGATTGCCATCTACTCCCCGTAGGAGCTTCTACTGTCCAAAACTGCATTTTCCAAATCTGAAGTGCTACAGAAAATGGACAAACACTCATATCGGTTGTCTTCTATGTGGATCCATCACATGGTTGATACCAATGTGAGAGCTTTGCAAAAGCATTTGTCAAACACGAATCGAGGTATAAGGATGATGTTGAGGGAATGCAAAAGGTGAAAGGATGGAGGAATTTCTTAACTGCTACTGCAAATATAAAAAGGATATGATATTCATGAAGGGTGAGTTAAACACACTTAATTGAAACAAACTACAAATAGTTACATTCTACTACAGAACAAAGAATTTGTACTCAAAACAGAATCTTAAATAATTATTCACATTTTCTAAAAGTTAAATTATGGTTGATTATATATGTTTCTATTTGTAAGAAGGCATAGCTCCTATAAAATTTATAACTCAATGATATTGTTAGGTAGATAATATTTTGATTGGTTCATCAAGATTTTGATATAGTCCTTTTCTTTTATCATATATAAGCATCATTTTTCATCTTTGTTTGCAGGATTGAGTCAGAGTCAGACTGTAGTAAGCGTATTCTTGATCAAATTTTGTTTAAATGCAAGACTTCGGTATCTTATTTCCACAAATTTGTGGGTAGAGGTGCTCAATTAAATAAAGTAGAATCCCAACTAAAGATGGAAATCGATGACGCTCGGATTTTGTGGATCTGGGAATGGGGGGCATCGGTAAAACGACAATAGTAAAGACTATCTTTTATAAACTCTTGTCCAAATTTAAAGATATTTGTTTCCTAGAGAATATTTTAAAAAAATAGAATGCACTCTCTGCAAAATATCTTTCTCTCTAAATTGTTAGGGGGGAAAGAAAATTGTGTGAAATATAAGGAGGAGGGGAGGAACCTGCTAGCTCAGAGACTTCAGTTTAAGAAGGTTTTAGTTGTGCTTGATGACATAGATCATAGAGACCAATTGCATTACCTAGAAAAGGAACTTGTTTGGCTTGGCAATTGTGGTAGGATTATTGCAACCACTAGATACAAGCATTTGATTGGAGAATTTATGAAGTGGAAACACTACTTGACTGTGATGTTATTAAATTGTTCAATCAATATGATTTGAAGAAAAAAGTTCCAAATGAGTGTTTTAAAAATCTAATGTTTGAGATAGTAAGTCATGCTAAAGGCCATCCTTTTAGCCCTAAAAGTGTGGGGTTCTTCATTAAACTAGATGGATATAACTGAGTGGGAATGGTCTTTGGTCCGAATAAAGAAAAACTCTGATAGAGAAATCACTAAAAAACCTCAAAATAAGTTATGATGGGTTGGAGACTGAAGATCGAGAAATATTTCTAGATATAGCATGTTTCTTCCAATGAATTAAAAAGGCAGAAGTCATGCTAGTTCTTGAGAGCTGTTATTCTTGACCAAAAATGGGATTGCGTGTTCTAGTTAACAGATCTCTCATGCCCATCTCTGAAAATAATATGATTGAAATGCATGACTTAATACAAGATATGGGTAAATATATAGTTCAAAAGCAAAAGCATCTGGGAGAACGTAGTAGTTTATGGAATGTTGAAGATTTCAAAGAAGTGACGATAAACAACAAAATGGTAAGTAGGCTAAACAATGC
The DNA here is from genome assembly GCF_000226075.1 of Solanum tuberosum. NCBI lineage: Eukaryota > Viridiplantae > Streptophyta > Magnoliopsida > Solanales > Solanaceae > Solanum > Solanum tuberosum. The sequence goes on along the minus strand of NW_006238992.1, from coordinate 513,210 downwards.
TATAATATTCAATTTTAGTTTTCATATTACAAAGACATAGAATATATAGCCAATTCCAATTATTTATTCATCTTGCTTTATATTATTGCGGGTATATATGTCATTTTAGTCGATTATCACTTTAATAATAGAAGCAAAAATAACATTAGTTTCCTAAGGTAGCTAATTGGTAAAGTAATCATTTTTAATTAACGTTGCCTAATGCGTTTATCTTGTGCTATTATTCCATAAATTAGTCTAGTAGCCATTTAATATATCATGTTCAATTTCTTTCCGTAAATGGAAAAACACTTGATATACCACTCAACTTTGTCATTTAGAGATAACATATCCTTCGTTACAAAAGAAACTCACATATACCCCTATCATTGTAAAAATAGTTCACATATACCCCTACCATTATATAAGTGGCACACATATACCCTTTTATCTAACGAAAGTGAAAAAAATTAATTTTTAATTTTTTTAATTTTAATTGTAAAAAAATCATGTAGGGTTATATGATCCTTTTCACACATTATTTTTTTTACTTCATTGATTATCATTATATGAGTTTCTTATTCTTATTTTATTTTGCGAGAATGAAAAAAAAAAGAAAAATGTAAGAAAAAAAATTATAACTAAATTATTTTTTGAATATTATTATAATATATTTTTGTATCTCTGAAATAATTTTGGGCATATATGATAAATTTTATAAGAAAATTTGTAAAAAAATAAATTTGAACATCAAAATAACAAATTCAAATTAGCCGTTGAATAAAAAAACAAAAACAAATACGTGTTAGAAGGATCGAATATACTTCTACATGAATATATTTTTATTTATTAAATAAATTTAAATTAAATTGTTTTCACTTCCGTTAGAGAAAAAGGGTATGTGTGAGCTATTTTTGTAACAATAGGGGTGTATATATGAGCCATTTTTATAACGAGGGTATATCAACTATAAATGACAAAATTGAGGGGTATATAAGATCATTTTCCCTTGTTTAAATTAGCTTGTAATTTCTATGACATTTTACACCTACTAAATCAATCACTAATTTTTTGAGCTAATAGCGCCCAGATATTTACCATGGGTAACATTTTATTAACAGAAATCCTCAAATGAAAAAATACAAGGGAGGGTTAAAACTTACTTAACCAATCCTCGATTCATTATTCAGTTGATCATTGATTATCTTTTATTTAAAAGATGATTTTTTACTAGGGTACCATGACAATACATTACATCTGAATCTAATACTTTGTTTTCTCTTTGACAACTTTTCGTATCATTTTTTAATAAAAATCAACATTTCTTTGTATTTAGGTGAGATTCTAAAAATTCTTCTAAACTTGGTACTCTCTCTGTTCCAATTTATGTGAAACTTTTCATTTTTCGAGAGTCAAACAGTTTAAGTTTGACCGAGAATTTTCATAAGGAATCTTTGAATTTTTTGAAATGGAATTTATATATTTGTAAACTACGTAAAAAGCATCATAAGTTACAATAATTGACAATTCAGAATATTTAAAAGATATATGAAAAATCTACCGTTGGAGATAGACTTGTTTTAGGGGATGCCAAATTTGGAGTATCTGAATCAAACAAATGTAGGAGTCTTGAAGAAGTTCACCATTCCCTTGGATGTTCTAGAAAACTCATTGAGCTAAATTTGTGTGAGTGTGGAAGCCTTGAGAGGTTTCCATGTGTTAATGCAGAATCTCTAGATCTAGACTAATGTATAAGTTTAGAGAAATTTCCTAAATTCCTTGGGATAATGAAACCGGAGTTAGATTTTATGATATCATTCTCTAGGATAAAAGAATTGTTTGTAACACCTCAGACTTTGAAAAGGACTAAAGAGGGGTTAGTGCAAGTCAGCCATCAATTTTAAGTTTTGGGTCAACTTCAAAAAAAAAAAAATCTTAGCACATAAAGAATTTCATGGCCCATGACATATCAAATTTAAGGTCTTTGAGTCCTCGTTTTAACGCCGCCAAATTTGCTTAATTTTAAGCTTGGAGTAAAAAGTTAGGCACGTTTCTGTGAAGTCTCTCTTTTAAGGCACTCAAATAGTTTTGAGAAGGGTAGTTTGGTCTTTTCCCATTCCTTCTAATCATATCCACGTGTTTCTTCATACAATTAAGGGTCTAATCAGCGTTCAACCATCTTTTCACATTTTTTAACACTTAGAGGAATTAGAGCAAAGTTCCAAGAGGCAAGATTCCAACGATTATCGCCAAGAGCCTTTGTTCTTTCTAGGTATGTCGAGCTTCTCACAGTGTTGGACTTGTTCATCCTTACGCCCTGCATCTCAATTAGTCAAGAAGTCGTTACATCTAAAGGATCCATTTGTAGTTCTTGATATTTGAATTTGGTTCTTTAACAATTGAGGTTTTGTTTCTTTTGTTTTGTGAATCTTATAGTGTTGTCCATGCTAGTATCATATGAATCCTATTGATTTGGCAAAAGTATGTTTTCCAAAGGAATTGTACAAAAGTTGTTTTGTATATTCATATAGTGTGTGCCAATCTAGAACTTGACTCATTAGTCCTGCTAAGATGATCTAGGCTGGAAATTGGGAAATAATCATAGGCCTTCGTTGATAATAAGTCCACTTAAGCCTAAAAGAAACCAACTAAAATAAATAAATAAATGCTCCATTTGATCCAAATGCACTACAACAAAGCCAACGTTTAGCGGCAATAAATATTGACATTAATAAAGAGTGCTAAAGTCTTTATCGGCATTAGTTAAGTGTCATTAGAACCAATGACGCTAAAGGCTTTAGGGATATACAAAGAGTGCTTTTAATTGCCGCTAAAAATACATACTAATGATCATTTTTGATGTAGTGATGTTTGAGCCTAATGAATACCATTTCTTTCAATACACCTAACTCACCTTCGCTAAAATTTATTTTCGCCTTGGTCCCTCTTGGACATTGTGCACCTTAACTTAGGCCAAAAGCCTACGTTGACGGTGGCTAATTCAGAAGTTACCTTAATCTTGGTCCTAGTCCTACCTAGGACATCATGCACCTCAATTCATGCAAAATACATAAGTTGAGGGTGGCTATGAAGAAGAAAACGATAACAAAAGGGTATGAAAAGAGTTGTTTGTAGAAGAGGAAAAATATGAAAAGGATAGTAAAAGGTGTGACCGAATCCAAAAGAAATAGAAGAGTGATAATGCTTGAATAAAACATGAAAAGAAAAATGAAGAAATCAAGAATGATAGTTAAAGTCACATCCGCACTGAAATAAGTCAAGGAAATGAGCAGAAAACAAAATGATGTCAAAATTGGTTGTGTAAAGAGGTAAATAGTCAATGTAATGTCAAGGAGGGCAGAAAAATCACTAAAATATCCAAATGTACCACACCTGACCCTGAGCCTACGTTACAAGCTAACAAAGCCCTATAGTAATCCTAGTTAACCGAAAAGTCGAAGCAAAAAAATAAGGGTAAGCATATGGTATTGAGCACTAACTATATCTGAATTCACTTCTGAGCGTGAGTGTTTACTGAATCCTTAAGCTAAAATATCAGATTTTGTGTAAGAAAAAGGATTTCCTTGTTGTAAGGACACTAGTTACATTCTTGGAAAGTTGGTATCTTGGTGATTGTTGACTGTGTATGTGATGATATCTATTGGTTTGTCTATGTCATGTTTTGATCCGCATGAGTTAGCTTATTGAGTCTAAATGAGAAGATTTGCATTGTATCAAAGAGTTGATAGAGAAAGCCAAGTGATTGCTTGAGTTTGTGTGTTTACTTCTGCATGAGTGTCATTTAGAGTTCAGTGTGTTGCTGGAGGACAAGCAACAATTTTAAGTTGAGGATGTTGATGTACCGTGAGTTTACGGTATTTTTGATGCATTAAACTTGAAGTTTGTGTGAGTCTTGGGAATTTTGTTATTAGATATGATGGTATTTTGATATAATTTTGCATGAAATAGGTTTGGAGCAGTTAAGTAAAAAAGGAGTTGAAGCAGTAAGAATTGGCAATTGACAAAGCCCCTCTACGAGTTAAAGGAAGTCTGACTAAGTGTGGAACCACGAAGGCAAATAATGCCCCGTAGTTTTAGTGACGGACCATAGATCATGGTCGTCGTTTGACTCAGTGGAAAGAAGTTCCAGTACTTGAACCACAGAGGAACAGGATGGACTGTGAATGGACCTACGGACCGTAGGTGATGACCGTCGATTGAAGACCACGATAATTTGGCCAACTGTAGAACCACAAAGGGAACCATTAACCTTTAGTTTATCCACGGACCGCCGTTTGCTGCCGTTGATTGAAATTGCCCAAACTGAAAGTTCCTATATTTTCTTTTCCTACTGGGATTAGGATTTAGTTTCTATAAATATAAGTTGTATTTTTCATTTTTGGGTTGCTAGACTTTTTTGGAGACCTTACTTCAACTTTGACGATTATTGTGCAAACGTTTGTGGCACCTTAGTTCTTGAAGTTTGTTTATGCAATTTGCTTTTGATTTTCAATTGAAGATTTTGGATTTCATCTATTCCAATTGTAAGTTTATGATTCCTATGTCAAACTCAAATATGAATTGTGAGAACTCAAGCAATGAATAGTCAAATCCACAACTAGGGTTGTGGAAACCATGAGTAATTAACTAAATAAAACCAATAATTAAGTAATTCTTGAATAGTGTTTTTGCATGTATTGTTAATTCTTTCGTTTAGAATGCTTTCTAGCGGTGTGCAACGTTAGAACTCACCTCATTCCTACTTGCCGGACCAAAGAGGTAACGAATGATAAAGAGATTAAACAACGGAGATTTACACGTGTTTAGTCTCTATCTAATAGCTTGACCCTCATAGTGCGAAGGCTAATCTGGGGTTAAGGGTAAGGGTTAGTAATGCATACAACCGTACACGGACCAAGTTGCGTGGTGAAATTTCCTATTTGGAGGACCAATCACTTAGGGATACATAAATTACCAACCTTGCATGTTGATACTAGGATAGAGTTACTATTATTGAAATTACTGCGTTAAGAACTTGTGCGGAATACATGTACCCTAGTTTTCATCTCATATTGATAATTCAAACTGCGAATTGTGATTAATTGTTACTTCAAATTAATCAACTATTATTTTATTTACAAATCCCCCATTTTTTGGAAGTAGATTGACTAAACATAGATAATCGTAAGTTAGCCTAAGTCTAAATCATATTCCTCGACCCTGACCTAAAAGTTAGGTTCTTTATTTGAGAAGGATCGCTAATAATTCTTTCGGGAGGTGTAATTTGAGCGTATCATTTCTTCACACAATTAAGGGTCTAATCAGCTTTAAAACATTTTTTCACATTCTTTAACATTTAGAGGAACTAGAACAAAGTTCTAAGAGGAGAAAAAACTAGGTTCCAGGCGTTCTTCAAGATTCCAACGATTTTTGCCAAGAACCTTTGTTCTTCTAGATATGTAAGGTTTCTCACAGTGTCAGACTTATTCATCCTTACGACCTACATCTCAATAAGTCAAGAAGTCGTTACATCTAAAGGATCCATTCGTAGTTCTTTATATTTGAATTCGGTTCTTTAACAATTGAGGTTTTGTTTCTTTTGTTTTGTGAATCTTATAGTGCTGTTCATGCTAGTATCATATGAATCCTATTGATTTGGCAAAGTTATGTTTTCCAAAGGAATTTTATGAAAGTTTTCAAATTGGCTTATTTCCTTATTATTATCACATTATGATTCATGTTTTTCTATATTGAGATAGCTAATTAAATGTTAGGTGTATTTTATTATATGAATACCATTAAAGTTATGATAATTTGAGGAATTGAGACTTACCTTAGGCTTGAACTTTAGGAAATTGATTATAGATTTGGGTGAGTTTTTTGGTCCAGGCTAGACATATATTAATATGGGTCTCTATAGACTCGTTTATTTATGAAGTATGCATACTTGATAGATTGGAAAACGTTCTAAGACATTGAGGAAAGAAAAAGCATTGGGGAATTAGTTTGCTTGACTTCGGTTCTTCGGTAGAGGTAGGTTATGGTTTATCCTATGTGATAGAGAGACTCTTAATAGTGATTGATAGTCATTGAGTAATGCTATAAAATTCTATGTACTTAATTGTTGTGGTTGATGAATTATGTATTGTTGTGATTGGTCTGTAATCCTAAGACAGCAAAATCCATAATATTGAACTTGTTCTATCAAAGTGATGCCTTAAATAAAGAAGATTACTGAAATATTGTTAAGGAAGTGGAAATAGATAATAAAGAATGATGAATTAAATTTATTGTTGGATGGGGTGCCAAGAGCCGGCATAATATATTTAGATCGGGTGCCACGAGTCAGCACAATATTATTAGATCGAGTATCACGTTCCGGCACGGTAACATTAAAGGAAAACATATTAAATTAACTTAATATACTCGATATCAAGGAACTCAATCACCAAAAGAGTGTGGTGTGGAGGCCTGAGTCCTCATATGTATTCTTGATATTGTGGATTGATTACGTACTTGCTTCGGTGCGGTTGTCACTTGTTCATGGTGTTTGTTGATTTCCACCTGCTTAGCGCTATTGCTGGTTTCATATTATTACTTTATGCATATTAGTTTCTATTTTGAGTCGACCGATAATATCTATTCAATACATGTTTCCATGTACTGACCCCGACTTGTATTTTTTTTCGTGTTCATTTTGATGAGTACAACAAGTGTACTAGTGTCTTCGACTCGCCCTCAGCTCTAACTAGTCAGTACATCAAACTTCAAGTTGAGTTATTCCTTCTAGCTCGTGTGTGATTCTCTCGGTGATGACATGATGTCTCTAGATTTTGGACCCAAGCTATTTCATTTATCTATGATGGTGTCTTTGATACTCTCAGACTTAGTATTTGGAAATTAGATGTCCTTGATGTGATGATTTTCAAGTTTTGGGAAACGATGTTTAATAGACTTTAGTGGATTTGTATTTCTTACATTAATAAGATTTGAGCTTCTATTTTATGGTTGTATTTTGTAAGTTGAACAATTAATATAAGTTGGGGTTGAATTCGTTTTTTCTCCCACCTAGGAGGTTAAGTGTGGGTGTCACTCATAACTCGTTTTGGGTCATGACGTTATCTCTCTAGTTCAGTTATATTGGTAGCTTAGTGTCATACTATGTCAAGTGGTTCATTTAGAGCCTTTCGGGATTCTATTCAACATGTCATGTCTTGGGTGGTGACATTATTAACATTCATTTTTCTAGTTTTATTCGAGTCTTAGACGTTCTTGTGCCAAAAAACACTACACCTTGGGATTGTGATCTTTGGTGATTATCGAAGGTAATCTTTTGGTTCTTGATTCTTTCTCTTGATCATTATAAGCATGTTTTCTTCTATTTATAATTCAATTTTTGCACTTTCTATGGGTAACTAACCCATAGCTAGCATTGTGGATCCAAAAGGGGAGTAACAATGAGATAATTGTGTAGATAGAAATTATAGATGGTAATTTTTGTTATACAGTTAGTCCTTTCATTATTTATGGATATTAATTAGGTCGGCATTAGAACTCGCATGTATTCGTTACTTGCTTGGAAAAGAAGTTAAGATTAGGAAAAAGAACTAAACACAAGGATTTGGGACTTGTGTTCCATCTAATGATTTGAGATCAAATGGTGATAATCTACTTGAGATCTAGGTTAACACTTATTAAAGTAACGTCCAAGTGCTTTGAGGACTTAAGGTTATATCTTCTAGATAGATAAGAAAGGCTCTGGTTGTACTTAAGAAAGTTGATCGATTTACATGTAAGGTTACTTAACTAGAATTTCATAAAAGCAACTGGATCAAAGTCTTTATGACCTAAAATGGGAATTCACAACCTTAGTTTCACATTTTTATTGATTACAAGCAAGATTTAGTTACTAAACAATAACACAATCAAGTCTTTTAAATTTTACTTTCCGCAAGTGTTTTAGAAATAAAGATCAATATATTTGTTCTTGCTACACCTACGAGTAATATTTTCATTATATTTTTGTGGAATTTGACCCCAAGCTTATTGGATTCTATATTTAAACAATGATCACTTTATACTTCATTGAGAAGTTTAATTTGGCGTGTCAATTTTGAGAACAATTTTTTGAATTTTTTTAGCTTCATTGGAGAAGAAAATAGGTCTAACATCAGGAAAATATGGATATATCAAAAGAGAGAAATCACTACATGATAAAATATTAATGGGTGGACTGAGTTTTAGATCGCCACTACATGCTCTGTGTGTGTTAGCATTTTTTGGGATAGCTCATGGATAAATGCCAAGAAAATACACTAAAAATATAGCATGAGCGTAATAGGACCCCGTAAGTATGAGTGTGTTACATTAAATCCGGCTATAGTTAAAATGTTTTCTTAGCTATTAATGATTTCAACCCAAATCAAATATATGCAGAGTACAATATTTTTTTCTTTTATTTTCTTTAAATTATTGATGATGATGATTCCACATATTTTTCATTTTTATGGAGTTGGAGTATTGGAATTCCCAAAAAGACTTCACCTATTTTTGATTGGGTGAAAATCATTTACACCTCCGAATTTTACTTTGGAAATCAAACTCTCCCCTCAACTTTGAGAAATAATCATTCTCCCACACCCCTTTTACCTATGCAAAGTTTATTTTACAGAGTCCAAAGCCAAAAGGGCAACAAGATTGATCAAAAATTTCAAAATGGCAAATAATTTGGGGGTGAAACCAAAAGGAAAAATGCACAGGGGGCACGTGCCTTTGCTTTGATTTTCGTGAACGACGTTAACTGATGAAGGAAGACACATGACGAATTGTGCCTTATATTTAAAAAGAGTGGCTTACATACCTTAAAACGAAAGGCGGCTGACATACCTTAAAAGGAAGACGCCTGACATTTTTCTTTTTTCATCTAATTATTTTTCATTCTTTAGTTATGTTAATATTCATTTTTCATTCTTTATATAGTTATTTTAATATTTTAGTTATTTTAACATTTTTTCAACTTCATTTGTAATTTATACCTTGTTTGGATGGTTGTACTCTATTGTTAGTCTAATAAAATATTTATTTTGATTGTTATTTAAATTATATTGTATCGTATCGTTTATATCTAGCATTAGATAATGGCGAAAAGACTCATTTTATGTAACGACTACTTTAATATGATACATTATGAAATAATAAGTAACAACCATCCAAAAAAAGTGTTATAGTTATTTTAACATTTTCTTCATTAAAATTACCAAACTTTTAAAAATGTAGATAATTTTATACAACAATACGAATGGATAAGTCTACAAAAATGTAAAAATAGAGCACTCGGCTCTACTAGAAGATCAAAAGTTACATAGCGATTCTACATATCGTGCATATCCAATAGTGAACGTAATGGATAGGTCAACAAAAATATTTACCAGAAACACTAAATTTTGGTGTGTCGTATTGTTGTATGAAACTTGAACTTATGTCGTAAAAGTGGTCCAAACTTAGTGAGATTTTGAACTTGAATTTGGATTCTACAAGAGGGCCCTACGGTCCATAGAAACTTCTATGACTCGTAGGAAGGGTGTCGTGAAAATTGTTCTGAATGTTAAGTTCTAGTAACCGTTATACGGTTGACCAGGACGGTTTGTATAAAGTCTTACGAACCGTAGGTCCAATCGTAGACCTTGTCCAGCAGTTTTTAATTAAGGGTATTTTGATCTTTTCCTATCCATTTAACCTCTAAGTTGTGTTGTTTTGACCATATAACTATCCCTATAACTGTTTACCCTTCAAAACAATACACATTCCCTCCAAGTCTCTCAAACTTAAAAAATTTCTCAAGGGTTTCTTCTCCAAATTATCTATGGAGAGATTCAAAGGAGATTTCTAGGGTTGTTCAAGATCAATGTTTCTTCTTCACTTTTAAGGCTATGATTACCTAAGGTATGTGGGAACTTCACCAATGGATTTTCTTTCATTCATTGGGTTCCAAAAGAATCTCAATTATTCAATTGAATTTCACCCAATTCTCTTAGGGTTTTTATGTATTATCCATGGGCTCAATCTATAGTGATTCAATTACTTATATTCGATCTTATTATACATGATTTAACTCAATCACATGATTTTAAATTGGTCTCGTATGGACCCATGTCTATGCCTATTTTATGAATATGAACTATGATTATGAACATATAAATTTTGATTACGAATCTATGCATTTTTTATGAAATTGATGATTTATGACCGAAAGATTCTTTTAAGATAAAGTGTCAATGATTTGTGAAAGATTTCTCATAATTGAATGGAATCATGATTTGAATGCTTAGATGGGTAAGTGTCTTGATGAATGAAGTTATGAAATCATGATTTTGAAAAGAGCTATTCTAATATGAACTTATGATTCAATTGGTGGTCTTAATTATTGTCTTCCCAAGTAATATGATACGATTATGACTATTTCCGTTGAGATTTTACTTAGCACTGAGAGGACTTTTAGATTGAGGCTCTCCCATTAGCAGAGGTTGGGTCTCTAGAAATAATCATCTTGTCCCAAATTATGTGCCCCGGTAGAATTGTCTTAAATGACCTAAGCTAGTGGATCCAATTTAACATTAATGAATGGTACAAAGTTCTTACCTTGGCAAGTAGATTCTCTCTTTTCGGTGTGAGGGTTACACCGAATTTCATGTTATAGCTCACATGGTCTTATTGTCGGTTAACGATAAATGCTCCACAAATGAACTATGTCTTCTTCAAAAGTATTTTCAAAGTTTTTTATATGATTTTAAATATACATTGACCTTGTTCATGAGCTATGATTTCTCTTTAAAGGCTTTTACTAGGTTTTACTTGGTCATGCATATTATAGTTAAGTTTATCATATTATTATGCCTACGTTTTTATGCACTTCCCTATACTCAGTATATTCAAAGTACTGATGTATATTGTGCCTATTTTATTTCATAATATAGGGTATGGCGCTCCTCCTCTCGAACGTGGCTAGATCGGGATTGCTCCGCTACAAATTTGGTTGGTGAGTTCTCATGATTCAAGAGCAGGGGCATGGACAGCTTTATTGCTTTGACATCTATTAGTTTTCAAAAAAAAAATTATGACTTACGGGTTTGTCCTAGTCACATCTATGTATAGAAGATTTATGTCAGACTTAGTAGTATTTCACATATTCTCTTATGTACTCTGTAGGTATCTACATGTCATTTTATGATTTGAGACTTATATTGCTTATAATGTATTTTATTGTATTTCTCTTATGTCATGCTTATATCAAGTGGCTTGTTTAGGATCTCTTAGGGTCTTATTCTCCATGTCACATCTAGGGTGTACTTTGGGTCTTATGGGTGTGCGCAATAGGTATTTAAACTTGTATAAAATTGAACAAGTAAACACACGCATCCTACACATAACCTAATATGTATTCTACATAATATACTGTAAATAGATAATCTTTTAAGAAATTGTTATGAAATATATTTTTATTTCTATTTCTTGAATCAAAATATGTCTATAAGATTATCACATTATAGATTTCATCAAATTTGATACCATTGTTTTTTATTTTGTTCATTTTCCCTTTTCATTTTTGGACGAAATTAATATTGTTTTAATAAATAAAAAATCAATACATATATTTATTTTTTAAATATTATGCTTTTCAAAGAAGTATAAAAAAATATAAATGTTGATAAGGTAAGGGTAGAATAGACATTTAAAAAGTCAATCAGAAAGGAAAAAAGGGAGAATGATTGTTTCTTAAAGATGAGGAGGAAGTTTTGATTTTTAAAGTAAAGTTTGAGAGTGTAAATGATCTTTGCTCTCAATTGCATACACAAGTGTATGTGGTTGCGCAAGTAATATAGTTGCTCTAACAGAGCCGGATTATCAAACCCAAAGGACTTGTCAATTAACTATTTTACTAAACTATACTAGTATAATTATTTATTTAAGAGTGCCCAAAGAATTTGATTTTTATTTAAATACTAAGAATTCAAGAATTAAATAAGAAAATTACTTACAATTATTGGAAAATTCCAGGGCTGCAGCATGCTTAAGGTTTCATGTATCACATCTCATGCATGAATTAACTAAGATTATCAAATTACTGATTTATAGGATTGATTTTATGATCATGCTCTCCCGACCTCTAATTGCCTACTGCAATTGATTGTCTAACTATATTATTGAGTGGGGATAGACAGACTCAATTGGCGAGCATTTATATTTCATCTTATTTCATAACTAATCTCGATGTTCGTTCGGGTGTCAATCCTGAACATGAATCTGAACAAGTGATATGCTAAAAGAGATCGAGCTCTTTATGTTCTTTGGTCTATCTACCTCTTCGTCTCTGTAACACCCCGTATGCTAGAACTACCAAACTACAGATTTCAGAAGTTGCAGGTGGCACCGACAGGCACCACCCACGGACCGTAGGGTGACCCACGGTCCGTTTTGGTGGTCCGTGGTTCACCACCTGCGACCCTTCCCCCAAAACCCTCAAAAAATTTGGCTAAGGGTAGACCCACGCCAAGACTTAAGGACCGTAGGTCAAACCACGGTTTGTGGTCCAGGGTCGTAGCTCAGACACCCAGTTTCAGCTCCCAGTCACCAAATGACGGTTAACCAGCACAAACCGTCGGTCTAGCCACAAACCGTCGGTCTAGCCACAAGCCGTCGGTCTAGCCACGGTCCGTCGGTGGCCCCAACAGCTTTTAAGTCAGGGGTCATTTGGTCTTTTCCTTATGCGTTGGACCCCAAACTACGTCGTTTAACCCCTAAACTACGTAGTTTAAGTCAGTTTTAGCCTAGTAACTTAATTAGAACCTACCCTAGTCAATTCTTTCTCAAAATAATCGATCAAACTTAGAACCAGAGAGGAGATAAAGTCAACCAAAGCTTTCCAAGAACGCAACAAGGTTTCCTTCAGTTCCAGCCTGAAATTGAAAGATTTCTATGAAAATTTGAATCAAGTAAATCACCTATGTGCTTCACCTACTTGCTTCACGTATGTGCTCCACCTATGTGCTTCACCTACTTTCTTCACCTATGTGTTTCACCTATGTGCTTCACCTACTTGCTTCACCTATGTGCTTCACCTACTTGCTTCACCTATGTACTTCACCTACTAAACCTTAATGACCAGCCAAAGGACCAAGTAGCTGCATCAACTACTTTGACTTCTTAACCAGCTCAAAGGTCCAAGTAGGTGGATCACCTACTTAGCATTTTTTTGTGGCCCAAAATAAAGAGAAAGAGAGAGGCGGTGGAGATTCTTTAAGACAAAGACTTGGCTGATGTTCTCTTATGATTTTTACATACATAAATTTTGTGAGCTCTCTCAAGTTTATCTCTTCATCTCTCAACTTCAAGCATCTGGCTCAAATTATATCTAGGATTCTTGAAGAAATCTCCACAGAATTCTTCACCAAGTATGTGGGGTTTCACTAGTGGGTTCCTTTTACCCATTAGGTCCCTAGATTTTAGTTAGAATCTTGATTCCCTTAATATTATCAAAACCTAGGGTTTCTTGAATGTTAGAAATTGTTGGGTTTTAGATTATCATGATTTTAGTATCATGTTATGTAGATTCCTTCATAAATTTAGAACCCTAGCTATGTAGTTCTTTTAGTTCATGAATTATACATGCTAGGTCAGTTATTTCAAATATACATGCCTCAGATTTGAATGTTTCACTATCAGTACATTAATGTTGCATTTTCATTAGCATGTCAGTATTTTGACCTATCCAGTATTACAGAAATTCAGTCATAAATTGTTAATTACATAATCAATTGGGAGAAGCTTAATACTGAGTGGAATAGGGTCAGTCACCCTCAAGTCCCAGAACTACGTGCCCCGTAGGTTGTAAGTCCCCTTTGTGGGCATCATTTTAGTGATCACTCCAGCCATGCCTCAATACCTCTGGCCGGGTATATTGGGTCCTCTCGATGGAATGTATACATCAAACTCCACATTTAGCTCATGTGATTTTATGTTGGTTATTAGTAGCTCCCTTACAGTCAGATTCTAGTGCATTGACCAGGTTATAAGTTACAGTCAGATTTCAGTTTCAGCATGTTATAAACTTGGTCATTGCATTCACTTATTCCATGTGTATTCTCAGTTTAGGATCATGCATATCTCATATCATTGCTTAGTTATATGCTTTGGTTTAGTTATGATTATTGCTCATCTTTATTCTATCGTGCATTCTCAGCACCTTTCAAGTACTTACGCATACTCTGTACTACATCTTCTAGTGATGTAGGTTCAGATTCTCAGCTTCCAAATCACGCATAGATTGGTTCCCGATCTTTAGTTCAGAAGCATCAGTGGTGAGTTCTCATTCTTCGAGGACGGTTGACATGATTGTCTTTCTTTGCTTTTAGTTTTAGTTTCAGTTTTGCTAGATTTAGCTGGGGCGTGTCCCAACACTTCTAGTCAGTTAGAGGCTATTTTCAGACATAGTTAAATTCACCTTTTGAATTTTAGTTTGACTTTTCAGTTGTTGTTAAACTCTCAGTTTTCATATATTCAGATTTAATCTATAGGTATTCCCCATCATTTAAGATTATCTCATGATTTAGCTTCCGCACAGTATTTCTTTACTTCAGTTTATTAAGTATGCTTATGATATGCCAATAGGGTTAGCTTGGGGTCACTCGTGATCCTAGGTCTTGTGTCCGCGTCCAGGGGGTAGCCTCGGGGTGTGACAAACTTGGTATCACAACACTAGGTTTAAGAGTCCTAGAATGTTTGAAAAGCCGCACTAAGTAGAGTCCTTTTCATGGGTGTGAAGTGCACCACATCTAATGAGAATGAGGCTGCTAAGTGTTTTAGGAAGACTTCATTTTCTTGTTACTCGTATCGTGCGTAAGGTATGATCTAATTCCTCGTTTCTAACTCGACGTTATGCATTTCAAATAATGCCTCCTCGTAGAGCTTATGGAAGGAATGTGAATGCACGAAATGCTAACGCAGCTCCTCCGGTCCCAGATCAGGAAGTTTCAAATGCTGATTTTCGGAATGTCATTCAGCTTTTGGTTCAGAGTGTGACTAACCAGAACTACCAGCATATTCCAGTTCCTGCAAATGCTAGTGGTGAATCAGTGGCAGCCAGGGTTCGTGATTTTGTTAGGATGAATCCACCTGAGTTCTTAGGATCGCAGATGGGTGAGGATCCCCAAAACTTCATAGATGAGGTCAAGAAGATCTTTGGAGTGATGTAAGTGACATGTAATGATAGGGTAGAGTTGGCATCCTATCAGCTGAAAGATGTAGCTCACATTTGGTATACTCAGTGAAAAGAGAACAGGGTATAGATGCAGCTCCTTTCACTTAGGAATGTTTTAGTGAGACTTTTCTGGACAGGTTCTTCCCAAGAGAGTTGAGGGAGGCAAAAGGTCAGGAGTTTATGAATTTGAGGCACGGTTCCATGTCAGTCCAAGAGTATGGACTCAAGTTCACCCAACTCTACAGTTATGCTCCTCACATGGTTGCCGATTCCAGGGCTCAAATGAACAAGTTTCTATATGGGGTATCCGACTTAGTGAAAACAAAGTGTAGAAATGCTATGTTGTTGGAAAATATGAACATCTCTAGGCTAATGACTCATGCTCAGCAGGTTGAGGGTGATAATCTTAGGGAACATGCTAAGGATAATAAGAAGGCTAGAACAAGCAACTATGAGTATTCTCGACAACTATCGGGTGGTGGAAATAGCTCGCAGTTTTAGCAAAAGTCTTCAGCTCCAGCGCCTTCATCAGCTAGCTAGTGTTCCATCCTCCAAGTTCCAAAATGATCAGAAAGGTAGGGCATCAAGCTCTAAGTCTCAAGGTGGTATATTAGGCACCAGAACCTACCCAACTTGTCCAAAGTGTGGTAAGAACCATCCGGGTGAGTGTTTTGCAGGAAAGGAAGGATGTTTTGGGTGTGTTCAGTCTGGTCACAGGTTGAGAGATTGTCCTTCTGCTAAACAAGGTCAAGGGGGCAAAAATGGTAGAGTTCAGTCCACAACTTTAGCACCACCAACAAGTTGCCCGACTCAGCAGGGTAACTAATCTAGTACAGATGGCGGACAGTGCCAAAACAGGTTGTATGCTCTCCAGGCTCGCCAGGATCAGGAAGATTCTCCTAATGTAGTCACTAGTACGTTATGAGTCTTTGACTTAGATGTTTATGCATTGTTAGATCCAGGGGCTACTCTTTCCTTTGTAACTCCTGATATAGCAGTCAACTTCAATGTTAGTCCAGAAACTCTCTCAGAATCCTTTTCAGTCTCTACTCCAGTCGGTGTTCCAGTTATAGCTAGATGGGTATACAGAAATTTCCTTGTCACGGTTTCTCAGAAAGTCACCTCAGCAGATCTTGTAGAGTTAGAAATGGTAAACTTTGATATCATTCTAAGCAATTGATTGGTTACATTCCTGTTATGCCTCAGTCGACTGTAAAACTAGAATTGTTCATTTTCAGTTTCCAGACAAACCAATAATAGAATGGAAAGTTAGTAGCTTAGCGCCTATGAGTCGATTCATTTCTTACCTTAAGGCCAGAAAGATGATCTCTAAGGGTTATCTCTATCATCTA
>NW_006238992.1:476679-496414 GCF_000226075.1 Solanum tuberosum | reverse complement strand
AAGTGAATGGCTCGACCTCAGCTTAAGGAATTGAAAGAGCAGTTGAAAGACCTTCTAGATAAGGGCTTCATCAGACCTACTATTTCCCTATGGGGTGCACCGGTATTATTCGTGAAAAAGAAAGATGGTTCTCTCAGAATGTGCATTGACAATAGGCAGTTGAACAAAGTCACAATCAAGAACAAGTACCTATCCCCAGGATTGACGACTTGTTTGACCAACTTCAGGGTGCAAGTCATTTCTCAAAGATAGATCTCAGATCCGGTTACCATCAGCTCAGAGTGAGAGATAGTGACATCCCAAAAATAGCCTTCAGAACTCGGTATGGTCATTATAAATTTCTAGTTATTACATTTAGACTAACCAATGCTCCTGCAGCTTTCATGGATTTGATGAACAGAGTGTTCAAGCAGTATTTAGACTTGTTCGTTATCGTCTTTATTGATGATATCCTAATTTACTCTACGAATAAGGAAGAACATTTGAATCATTTGAGGTTTGTCCTGCTAACTCTCAAAGATCACCAGTTATTCGCTAAGTTTAGCAAATGTGAGTTTTGGTTGCAATATGTTCCTTTCCTTGGTCATATTGTGTCTAGCGAAGGGATTCTAGTGGATTCTCAGAAAATAGAAGCAGTGAAACAATGGCCCAAACCTACCTCTCCTACATATATCAAAAGTTTCTTAGGTCTAACGGGTTATTACAGGAGGTTCGTGGAAGGATTTCCATCCAATGCCTTTCCATTGACTAAGTTAAATCATAAAAAGGTCAAGTTTCAATGGTCAGATAATTGTGAGAAAAGCTTCGCATAACTGAAAATTAGGTTGACTACAACTCCTATTTTGACTCTACCAGAGGGTTCAGACGGTTATGTTATCTATTGTAATGCATCCAGAGTCGACCTAGGTTGTGTGTTGATGCAGTGAGGTAAGGTTATAGCTTATGTTTCTAGACAGCTTAAGGTGCATGAGAAGAACTATCCAACTCATGACCTCAAGCTTGCAGCAGTGGCGTTTGCACTTAAGATTTGGAGACATTACTTGTATGGTGTTCATGTAGATGTGTTCACAGACCATAAGAGCCTTCAGTATGTGTTCACCCAAAAAGAGTTAAATATTCGCTAGAGGAGGTAGCTTAAGTTCCTCAAGGACTATGATATGAGTGTGCATTACCATCCTGGTAAGGTCAACGTAGTAGCAAATGCTCTTAGTAGACTATCTATGGGTAGTGTAGCACGTGTTGAGGAAGAAAGAAAGGAACTAGCAAAGGATGTTCACATACTTGCTCACCTAAGAGTTCGTCTTATGAGCATATCAGATGGTGGTATATTAGTTTAGAGTGGGTCAGAATTTTCATTGGTAGCGGAGGTTAAGGAAAAGCAAGACAGTGATCTGATATTTCTCCAACTAAAGGGTGTAGTCCATCAGCAGAGAATTGAGGTTTTCTCCCAATGGGGAGATGGTGTGCATCGCTATGAGGGTCGATTATGTGTTCCTATGGTGGGTGAGTTGAGACAACAGATTCTTGTAGAAGCCCATAATTCCAGATATTCTATTCATCCAGGCACCACTAAGATGTATCGTGATCTGTGGAAAGTCTTTTGGTGGAATGGTATGAAAAGTGATATAGCGAATTTTGTGGCTAAATTCCCTAATTGCCAGCAAGTGAAGGTAGAACATCAAAAATCAGGAGGTATGACTCAAGAGATCAACATTCCTACTTGGAAGTGTGAAGTGATCAACATAGACTTCATTACAGGTTTACCTGGTACTCGCAGACAACATGACTCCATTTGGGTGATAGTTGATAGAGTCACTAAGTCTGCGCGCTTTTTGGTTGTTAAGACTACAAATTTGGTGGAGGACTACGCCAAGCATTACATTAATGAGATAGTCAGGTTGCATGGAATTCCTTTGTCTATCATTTCAAATAGAGGTCCTTAGTTTACCTCTCATTTCTGGAAGTCATTTCAGAAAGGTCTTGGTACTCAGGTTAATCTTAGCATAACATTTCATCCACAGACAGATGGCTAGGCAGAGTGTACCATTCAGACCTTAGAGGACATATTGAGAGATTGCGTTATCGATTTCAAGGGTAGTTGGGATGATCTCCTTCCTCTTATAGAGTTCGCCTACAATAATAGTTACCATTCTAGCATTAAGATGGCCCCTTATGAGGTATTGTATGGACGTAGATGTAGATCTTCAGTTGGTTGGTTTGAAGTAGGTGAAGCAGCCTTGATAGGGCCAGATTCAGTTCATGATGCTATGGAGAAAGTGCAACTCATTAGAGACAGACTTAAGATAGCCCAGAGTCGCCAGAAGTCCTACGCAGACGTAAGGAGAAGGGAATTAGAGTTCCAAGTTGATGATTGGGTTTTCTTGAAAGTGTCACCTATGAAGGGGGTGATGAGATTTCGCAAGAAATGGAAGCTCAGTCCTAGATATGTAGGCCCTTACAAGATCTTGAAAAAGGTTGGTAAAGTGGCTTATGAGTTAGAGTTGCAAAAAGAACTAGCAACAGCGCATCCCGTTTTTCACATTTCGTTGTTGAAGAAGTGTGTGGGTGATCCAGCATCTATTGTACCTTTAGAAAGTGTAGTTGTGAAGGATAGTCTCACTTATGAAGACGTACCAGTGGAAATCCTTGATCGTCAGGTTCGAAGGTTAAGAAACAAAGAAGTCGCTTCAATTAAGGTTTTGTGGAAGAGTCAGTCCGTAGAGGAAGCTACTTGGGAAGCAGAAGCAACCATGAAGGCCAAGTATCCTCATCTCTTTCCTTCTGATTCTGTTCCAGCTTGAGGTAATAGCTCCTCTTCAGTTTTTCAGTCATTCATGTGTAGGTTCATACATGTTCCTTCAGTTCGTACTTGCATTTTCAGCGTATTTGCATGTTCTTGATACTTAATTCAGTCAGAAATAAGTCTCTAACACTTAGTGGTAGGGTTTGCAGCTCGTTCCCTCCCTATTCAGCTATTTTAGTCTTCATTCGAGGATGAATATTCCCGCGGGGGATATAATGTAACACCCCGTATGCTAGAACTACCAAAATACATATTTCAGAAGTTGTAGGTGGCACCGACGAGCACCACCCAAAGACCGTAGGGTGACCCACGATCCGTTCTGGAGGTCTGTAGTTCAACACCTGCGACCCTTCCCCTAGAACGCTCAGAAAATTTGGCTAAGGGTAGACCCACGCCAAGACCTATGAACCGTAGTTCAGACCACGGTCTATGGCTTAGGGCCGTAAATCAGACCCCCAGTTTCAGCTCCCACTCACCAAATGACGGTTGACCAGCACAGACCATCGGTCCAGCCATAGTCCATTGGTCCAGTCCGTCGGTGGCCCCGACAGCTTTTAAGTCAGGGGTCGTTTGGTCTTTCCTTATGCGTTGGACCCCTAAACTACGTCTTTTAACCCCTAAACTATGTAGTCTTGGTCAGTTTTAGCCTAGAAACTTAATTAGAACCTACCCTAGTTAATTCTTTCTCAAAATAATCGATCAAACTTAGAACCAGAGAGGAGAAAGAGCCGACAAAAGCTTTCCAAGAAAGCAACAAGGTTTCCTTCAGTTCCAGCCCGAAATCGAAAGATTTCTCAGTGGAATTTTTTACCAGATATGTGGGATTTCACTAGTGGGTTCCTTTCACCCATTAGGTCCGTAGGTTTCAGTCAGAATCTTGATTAACTTAATATTATCAAAACCTAGGGTTTCTTGAATGTTAGAAATTGTTGCGTTTTAGCTAGTAGAATGATCCAAATAAGATTATCATGATTTTAGTATCGTCTTCTGTAGATTCCTTCATAAATTTAGAACCCTAGATATTTAGTTCTTTTAGTTCATGAATTACACATGCTAGGTCAATTATTTCAGATATACATCCCTCAGATTTGAATGTTTCATTATCAGTACATTAATGTTGCATTTTCAGTTAGCATGTCATTATTTTGAGCTATCCAGTATTATAGAAATTCAGTCATAAATTTTAAATTA
This sequence comes from Solanum tuberosum, assembly GCF_000226075.1. Classification (NCBI taxonomy): domain Eukaryota; kingdom Viridiplantae; phylum Streptophyta; class Magnoliopsida; order Solanales; family Solanaceae; genus Solanum; species Solanum tuberosum. The sequence goes on along the minus strand of NW_006238992.1, from coordinate 492,420 downwards.
CATAATCAATTGGGAGAAGCTTAATACCGAGTGGACTAGGGTCAGTCACCCTCAAGTCCCAGAACTACATGCCCCGTAGGTTGTAAGTCTCCTCTTTGGGCATCATTTTAGTGATCATGCCATCCATTCCTCTATACCTCTGGCCAGGTATATTGGGTCCTCTCAATGGGGCGTATACATCGGACTCCACATTTAGTTCATGTGATTTTATGTCGGTTATTAATAGCTCCCTTACAATTAGATTCTAGTGTATTGACCAGGTTATCAATTACAGTCAGATTTCAGTTTCAGCATGTTATTAACTTGGTCATTGCATTCACTTATTTCATGTTCAGTATTCTCAGCTTAGTATCATGCTTATCTCATATCATTGCTCAGTTATACGATTTGGTTTAGTTATGTTATTGTTCATCTTTATTCTATCCTGCATGCTCAGTACCTTTCAAGTACTGACGCATACTCTGAGCTACATCTTCTCGTGATGTAGGTTCAGATTCTCAGCTTCTAGATTATGCATAAATCGGTTCCCGATCTTCAGTTCAGCAGCATCAGTGGTGAGTCCTCATTCTTCGAGGACGGTTAACATGATTGTCTTTGTTTGCTTTTAGTTTTAGTATCAGTTTTGCTAGATTTAGCTGGGGCATGTACAAGCATTTCTAGTCAGTAGAGGATATTTTCAAACATAGTTACATTCAGCTTTAGTATTTGAGTTTGACTTTTCAATTGTTGTTAAACTCTCAGTTTTCATATATATTTAGATTTAGTATATGGGTATTCCCCATCATTTCAGATTATATCATGATTTAGCTTCCGCACAGTATTTCTTTACTTCAATTTATTTAGTATGCTTATGATATACCAACAGGGTTAGCTTGGGGTCACTCGTGATCCTAGGTCCCATTTCCGCGTCCAGGGGGTAGCTTCGGGGTGTGATAGTCACCCGAGTCCCAGAATAGACAATATATTTATTTCTATGTTGATCAAACATGAAATACTAAAAAAGAATATAAACGTAATTTAAGTGATAACCAATCATTAATTCATAACAATCGAATGTTCAAAAATTACCCATAGTCGCAGCCCCAGAACAAGGGTCTTTAGCTACTAATCTCTAAGGAAAGAAAAAGAAGAAAAGAACCATACAATGTATTGACGACTTTTCCTTATAAAGTATGATTGATGCCCCCTTAATAATTATTTCTATGGACTATGCATACAGGTAGAAAACTTCAAATAAAATAGTTGAGTCCAAAACAAATTAGGAACTAAAAACCAAAAGAAATGAGAATTCTGCTTGTACTGTGCACCGCCTCACTTTGTAGGTGTCTTCATATTTTGACATGTGACATGTGCCTTCAAATTCTTATTTTCAATTCTACACTAATTTGCCGTGTATATATACTTTATATTATTTTATTCAATTTGATCCATTAAGGCTTGATTTCCTTCTATAATCTTCCATCTTTAATTAGTTTAATATACATACTTCTTCATCTTTTCACCAATTTATTCCTGCAAATAAAATACATTTATTAAGCACAATCCATGAAATTCATTCTCAGAAAAGACAAATATAAATAATAGGTGTGAGGCAAATAAGATTAAATATTTTTGGTCTCACATCAATCTTCACCCATTTTTTATTCGAGGAAAGGAAGTCAAAAAATACAATCAACTACTCCATTTGTCCCTTTTTAGCTGTCACCATTTCAAGTTTCACACCCCTTAAGAAATGTCATGACCCAAGGGTACACCCTGGATGTAACATGGCGTACAAGACCACGAGAGGCCTCATACAAGCCACTTAACTTTCATAACATAAGATAATAGAATTTAGCGGAAATTTAAAACATTCTCAACAATATCAAGTCTTTATAAAATGAAGCGGAAGTCTAATACATTTTGTCTCAAACTATCTAAAACATGAATATCTTTGGGACACAACCCATACAATAGTTCAAAACATAAAATGAAAGACCTAAAGAAATGGGGGTCAAATCCACGAATACAATGAGGACTCACCAATCTTCAAATCTTGCTCTACTATGATCTTAGACACTGGAATGAGAGTCTATATCGTCAAACCCTAAATTTGGATAACAAATGTAGGCAAGACTATGCGTTAGTAAAAACATATACTAAATATGATAGCTAAGAGACAACAACATAAGTCACAAGCATAATCAATGCACATAAATCATCATAATAAAGGAGTAATACTTCTCAAGTAACCTCAACTTGTCCTTAGTTAAAACTTGGGTCATCCACCTCTAGTCATACATATCAAGGAAGGCAACTCTAGCAACAATCCAAGCTAATCATTTATCATCATAACAAGCAAACCTCATATTAAAACATACTTACGGTACTTCCTTGAAGTAACCTTGTTTCATCATAGCTATGCTACTTTAATTATGGACTAGTCCCATTTTAGCTAATTCTACTATGCATGGAAGAGTACTTATTTACTAGTCCAAGACAAGTCATTACCCATGAATGGTTACTATTTACCAATTCAAGGCTACCAAGGAAAAGCACCTCATTATGCTAGACCAATCTATCATGGAAGGCATCCTCTCATACAAGTCCAAGCTACTCAAGGAAGGGTACTATTGCTCAATCCAAGCTACCAATGAAATGATTTGGCCTTACCAGGTCAAGCTATCATGCAAGCATCCTCTCATTCTAGTTCAAGCTAACCATTGGAAGGGTACTATTGCTCAATCAAAGTCTATCCATGAGGTCTACTAACTCAAGCTACCAAGCATGGTCTTGTCTTACCAAGTCAATCTATTCATGAAGGGATCTCATATCACTACTTTAAGCTATCATAGTTCATACATGCTTTGATTCATATTAGGTGAGCAAGCCTTTCAACCTAGAATCATTCTATGTTAGAAAACCTTTCACATTATAAACTCATTCATACATAGAGTAGATCATGTTGGTAAATTCTTCCACAAAAAATCTATCTACTAATCAACATGCATATATATAAGCTTTACTCTCAAAGACCTAATCATCATAATTCATCAAGTAAGCTTAACTCTCAAAGCCATAATAGTCATAACTCATCATATTATATTTACTCTAAAAGCCCTACTAATCATCATTCATAATGCATGCCTTAGTCTCAAGACAATCCTAATCTCAAAGCCTACAGGTCATAATTCATCAAATATACTTGATCTCAATCAATTCATGTCTATTTGTTTTACTCTTAAGCACTTTATATCTATGTGCTTCAATCTCAAGCAATCTATAATATATCTCATCAATCCTAGAAGAATACATCTAAATCCTCAATTTCCCTTTTCATGGCATAAGACCCATTTATATCAATTTCATCTTTCTAGACATGGGTTAGGCATGGAAACATGTAAATTCATCATATAAACATGTAATTCTATCAACTCAATCATAAACAATCATAATCAACTCAATTGGATCAAAATCCATAACATTAGAAGAAACTCTAACTAGAATTGGGGAATTATTCTTCTAAATTAGGGAAATCATAGAGACTCCATGGATGAAAATTCATCATACCTTAATCACAAAGCCCACAATTGCCAGAGGATTGGAGACTTGAGCTTGATGTTAGCTTGAACTTTTTTCTTCATCTTCAAGTTCTAGAGAGAGAAATATTTGAGAGGAAGATCTTGGGTTTTCTTTTGGTTCTTGAGAAAATGACTTAAGTTGGGGGGGGGGGGGGGGGGGGGTGGGGGGGGGGGGGGGGGGGGGGGGGGGGGGGGGGGGCTTATATACTTTTCTAGGTGAAGGGTAAAACGACTTAGTATAGCTTTAAGGAAACTATGAAAAGACACTAAGGACCCCCAACTTATTTCTAAGGTTGCTACACTCTGAGGCTCGCCCAAAGGCACCTGGCGACTCGCCAAGTGAGCCCTCTTCTTGCCTAATTTTCCAGTAGCTTGGGCAACGGGGACAGTACACTAGGGGATGGTGACTCCAATTGGCTAATCGGCAAGTCACTCGGCGATGTAGCTTCACTTCACCGAGTTGTCTAAAGAAGGAAATGTTTTCCTTAACAAATCTGAGGTGTTACATTATCTCCTCCTTGGGAACATTCATCCTCGAATGAAATCCTAGGCACCTTTTAAAGGATACAACGCAAGACTAATAGCCCATCACGAATGCAACTTAACTAAATGCACACAACCAAGGAGGGAACATCAACTCCAAGCTAAACATACTCAATGCATCACATGGAAGGTAGGTTCTAGATCTAGCAACCAATATGCATGAGATTTCAACATCTCTCATGTTCAAGGAGGAACTGTCATCTCCAAATTGAAAGCACGCTCAACACAATCTCATAGAGTCTATATGCAATCTATACTCATATCATACATTCAAGGGAATTCTCTCAACTCCAAGCTAAGGCATGTTCACTTATTCATCTCATGAAGTTTATAGGCAACTCATACTAAATGCACTATAACATGAGGAAAATCAATCATATAAACTCATTTTTTTTCTTAACATAACCTTTTGATAAACATGCATAATCATAAGGAAATCATGGGAACATCTAAAACACACATGACTTCAACAAAGAGCAAACTATGAGAAACTCATCATCTCAAGCTATATGAGGAGTAAAAGGACCAAGAAGAGGATATCGGGACATCTTATCGGCCTCGACCTCCCTAATGACACCCTCAACTAAAAATATTAATCCCTAACACTTTCACGGAAGCAACTTCCTTGATCCTCAACTTCTTAACCTGCCGATCTAAGATCTAAACCGGTATTTCTTCATAAGAGAGATTCTCATTAACTCCCAACTCCCCTAAGGAATCAATAGATGTCGGATCTCCAACACACTTCTTAATCATAGAGACATAGAAAATTGGATGCACTGATGCCAACTCCTTAGGAAAAGCTAACTCATAAGCAACCTTACCAACACGTCTCAAGATCTCTCTTGGGCCTACAAAGCGGGGGCTAAGCTTCCCTTTCTTACCAAACTCACTACACCCTTCATGGGTGAGATGTTTCAAGTAAGCCCAAATCATAAACATTAGGAACACACAACGACCTTGATATCTAAGCTCATCATCTCCCCCTTGGGAGGAAGCCTTAACGGACTTTCTAAGTACTGATTTCTTTCAAATTTTCTACTAAGGTTGGATCAAGTCATTACTTAACTTTCACATTTGTCAGAAAAGATGATTCAGAACCATTTTACCCCATAGCACCACCTTTGGTGGGGTCTACTAACCGAACATATCTAGGTATTGTCTAAACACCTTATTCATCAAATTCATACATGACGTCGGGGCATTAGTCAAACCAAACGACATTACTACTAACATATAATGACCATACCGGGTTCTAAAAGTCATTCTCGTAATATCATCATTCTTCACCCTCAATTGGTTATAACCTGACCTAAGATCAACCTTACAAAAGCAACTAGCTTCTTAGAGTTGGTCAACACTAAAGTCTATTTACCTCATCCTAACTAGGTGATAAAAACAACTCTTAGAAATCATCATTCTAGCTTTCTTATAAAACACATACTAACCTCTAGGCATAGAATTTCCCTCCTTCCACTCTAGGATAGTCTCATTCGGGAACTAAAACTTAACTACACGAGTTCTACAATCAATAGAAAGATAACAAGAGTGCAGCCAATCCATATCGAAGATAACATTAAAGTTTAGAATTTCAAATCTATCAAGTCACAAGGACATAATTGGCGTCACAAAATACAAGGTAGCACCGGGATCTAATAAAGCATAAACAGTAAGTTGGAAAACTTTCAACATACCGGTAGCCACATTTGGAGGACACTCTTGTTCACCTCTAGCCTGGAGAGTACAGAACATATTCTGACTTGGAGCATTTGCACCCGAACCATTAGTAGGAGCTTGCTTACCCTCTCTTCTCTTAGCCTTAATTATTGGACAATCCCTTATTTTGTGACCATTTTCACCACAACTGAAGCAACCCTCGGTGCCGGCTACACACCTACCCTCGTGCCTCCTTCCATACCTAGAACAAGTAGGCAATAGGGATTCACTACTAATTCCTTGCGGCCTAGGTTTAGACATCATATCTTCATTATAACTAGGAGCATTGGAGGAACCTTGTCTGGAAGACCTTTGTCTATACCTAGGACGACCTTGTCCATCGGACCTTGCATGAAAAGAATTATCATTTTCAATCCTAGACCTTTTTTTCTCCCTAGATCTCCCTTTAAGTTTCTCCTCTTCAGTCTGTTGGGCATTAACCATAAGACGAGAAACATTCATATCATGGACAAGCATAGTCGTACAAAATTCTTTCACCACTAAATCAGACACACCCAACACAAACTTACTCATTCTCGACCTAGGGTCGGCCACTATAGATGGAGCATATTTCGACAACTGAGTGAACCTCAAAGCAAATTCATTAACACTCATATTACCTTGTCGAAGATTAATAAACTCAAGTACCATTGCCTCTCTCATCTCTAGAGGGAAGAACCTATCTAGAAAAGCATTCTTCAACCTTTCCCACTCTATGGGACCCGCCTCTACCGGTCTTGCTTCTTTCCATTGATTAAAAAAAATCTAAGCAACCCCCTTGAGTTGATAAGCGTCTAATTCCGCCTTCTCTACCGAAGGCACTCCCATAATGTCCAACAACTTATAGACCTCATCTATGAACTCTTGGGGATCTTCCTCAACCTTTGACCCATAAAATTCTGGGGGATTCATCCTTGTAAAGTCCCTTACTCTAGAAGTCGACGTACCTACATTTGGGTTCACGGGGTTCACAACTTCTCTATTGGCTTGGGCCCTCACGGCCTGAGCCAAAACTTGAAAATCAAACCTAAACTTTGCATTAGTCACATTCTCAGCCATAGGGTCAACCGGAGCTTGTGGAGCTTGGGGAGGAGCTTTTTGATCCACATTGTCTTCCTCATTCCTCGTAGTATTTCCCCTTGTAGTAGTCATATCCTGAAGACCATCGGGTAAGGATTAGGAGAAAGGCCTTATAGAGTTAAACTCGATCGCACGACTTAAAGAAATGAAGAAGTAAAGTTTCCTAAGAATCTAGTAGTCTTTCATTCATAAATGTGGCGCGCTTCACACTTATGAACAAGAGTCTACTTGACGTGGTTTTGAGACATCCTAGAACCATTTTAAATCCTCTGCTCTAATTACCAAGTTTGTCACGACCCAGGGGTACACCCTACATGTAACATAGCGTACAAGAACCCGAGAGGACTCATACAAGCCACATAGCTTTAATAACATAAGATAATAGAATGTAGCGAAAATTTAAAACATTTTCAACAATATCAAAGTCTTTATAAAACGAAGTGGAAGTCTAACACACTTTATCTAAAACCATCTAAAACATGAATATCTTTGGGACACAGCTCATACAATAGTTCAAAACATAGAATAAAAGACATAAGGAAATGGTGTTCAAATCGTCGAATGCTATGAGGATTCACCAATCTTCAAATCTTGCTCTACTATGATCCTACCCACAGAGATGAGAGTCGATATTGTTAGACCTTACATTTGGATAAGAAATGTAGGAAAGAGTATGCGTTAGTATAAAGATGTACTAAATATGATAGCTAGCATAAATCATCAACTTAAGCATAAGAGATAACAACATAAGTCATAAGCATAATCAATGCACATAAATCATCATAATAAAGGAGGAATACTTCTCAAGTAACCTCACCTTATCCTTAGTTAAGACTTGGGTCATCCACCTCTAGTTATACATATCAAGGAAGACAACTCTAGCAACAATCCAAGCTAATCATTTATCATCATAACAAGCAACCCTCATATTAAAACATACTTACGATAGTTCCTTGAAGTAACCTTGTTTCATCATAACTATGTGATAAGTCTTACTGTTTCCAGATGCTTTAATGATCCTCACAAATGCAGGGACCCGGTCCTCTGCAGAGTGTTCTTGTCCAGGGCAGTGTGCTACAGATGGAAAATTGTCTTGTCAGAGGTTGGTAAGCCGTCAGCATACACCACCAATCAGAATGGACGAGGTTGTTTGTCCAACGATCAATAATTCTTTATGGTTGATTTAATTAACATGACAAACAACAAATTGACTCATTCATTCAAAGAGAGAAAACTCAAGCTTCAACAAAACAATAAGGGACCTCATAGACAAAAGATTTGCTTCATGAACCTGTTGTTATTTTGATTGCTTGTATTTGTGCTTAACTTGTAGGATTCGTTTCACCTTGTTAAGAAACGTTTCAAAACCTTGTGTGAATCATTGTAAGAACATAGTTGAGGGCAACTTTGTGTCTTACGGAAAAATCTATATTAAACAGTGAGGGTTAGTATAGTGGGCAATGCATGTATTGCTTAGGCTCGTTAAGTAATAGGGTGTATTACTTAGTATTGAAATTAGGAAATTAATCTCAGTGTATGGTTGTAAACTGTGGTTTGCTTTTGCTTGTGAGGATTAATGAAAATAGTTTGGAAAACCTGTGAGATAGGTCGTGATTTTACTCCCTTGAGCAAGGAGGTTTCCACGTAAAGTATTGCATGTTCTTTCCATTTCCAGCATTTACATTTCTGTGCTTTATATGTTTGATGGACTAGGTCCTATCGTAGTTAGTGGATGCATACATTCCATCAATTAGTATCAAAGCGCTGACTTTTCTATCTGGTTAACACCAAGGAAAGAGAGATCATGAAGGAATGGCTGCTCCACCAAGCCTGGAAAGGTCAGTCCACCACTCGACCTCCTCGATTAAACAGACAATTCTATGGATGGTGGAAGACACAGATGCATGACTATATTAATGCTGAAGATACGGAGTTGTGGGATATGATTCTTGACGGGCCATACATCCCTACCAAATATGTGAAGGAAGGAGAACTCACTAAAGTGATTCCCAAAACAAAAAAATAATACAATGAAGTTGATAGGAAAAAGATCGAGAAGAGCTACGAAGCTAAGAAGATGCTAGTGTGTGGGATTGGTCCAGATGAGTACAGCAGGATCTCTGTTTGTGAGACTGCTAAAGAAATATGGGACTGTCTCAAAACATCCCATGAAGGAATGACTCAGGTCAAAGAATCCAAAGTAGGTAAGTTAACAACTCAATATGCGAATTTTAGCGTGAAGGAAGGTGAAACTATCCATGATATGCATACAAGGTTTACCTCTATCACTAACGAACTGAGGTGTCTTGGTGAGCCCATTCACCCAAGCAAACAAGTTTAAAAAATTCTCAGGGTACTTCCCAAGCCATGGGAGAGCAAAATGAATGATATCACTGAAGCCAGAGATTTAAAGGTCCTCACCATGGATGATTTGATCGGAAATCTACAAACCTATGAGTTAAATAGGCAGAAGGGGTCATCTATGAATGAAGAAAATAAGGAGAAATTAGTGGCATTGAAGATTTCTCAAATTGATGGGTCATAAGAGGAGGATGAGATGGCTTACTTGACTAAGAGATTCCAGAAGATAGTCAAGAAGCATAGAGGATTCAAGAAAAAGGGACCACCAACAGAACAGTGAACGCTAATGATCTCTGCCACAAATGTGGAAAGCCTGGACATTTTATGAGGGATTGTTAGAGCCAGAAGCAAGAAGCTCAGGACTTCAAATCACACCGCAAGGACCAGTTCCCTAACCATGCTAAAAGAAAGGAATATGCTGATCAAGTGGTAAAGAAAGCCTTTGCAGTATGGGGAAACGCCTCCAGTGACTCGGGGGAAGAAGAAAGTCCTGAAGATGTCTCGATGATGACAGTCAATGATGATGAAACTATTTTCAACTTCATATTCTCATTGATGGCAAAGTCAGATGATGGGGAGAACCAGGATGAGGTAACCCTTTTTTATCTCAAAAGTGATATGGACACTTCATCTATTAGGAGATTGAGAAAACTTGTTGTTGTGCTAATTGAATCTGTAGATGAATTAACTAATGAAAATATGATGTTAAGTGAAAAACTGAGTTTGTATGAAGATGAAAAAACTGCCCTTAATTCTCAATTGTCTGAAATGAGTATTAGGGTGAGTATTATAGAAACAGAGGGTTCTAAGCTTGAAGAGGAACATGGTACCTCTGAGTCTTGAAAAAGGAAACTAAGTAGTTCTGAGCTTGAGTTAGAGGAAAGTTTGAAAGTTTCTGAGTCCAAATTAGTTGTTGCTCTTGAGATGAACTCACAACTTGTAAGAGATCAAAGTAAAATCAAAGATGAGTTAAGTAACTCCCTAAAATGGACCGACTCATCTAAGATTCGCTCGAACTTAGCAAATTAGAAATTCAACAGCAGAAAAGGCTTAGGGTGTAGAAAAATAGAGCCTCCCTACAACCCTCATAACAATTATGTCTCAGTCTCTGATAATCTTTTGTGTACCCATTGTGGAAGAAATGGTCATCTGAAGAAAAAATGTGAATCTCTAAAAAGGGTAAAAGAAAATCAAGAGAACTTCGTTAAGTCATGTAAAAGGAAGGTAGAGAAGAAGAAGGCACCTGGTCCCAGCTATCACTTTAGCAAGAATACTTTGCCTCCGTGGACAGGAAGGTTTCTTATTAAACCTTTTGACAGCTTTTGGGAACTCCATCTTAAGTGGGTTCCTAAATCTAACAAGTGATTCTTATGCAGAAGAGAGGAAGCAATCAATGTTGGTTCATGGACAGTGGCTGCTCAAAGCACATGACTAGAGATACTCAAAACATACTCTCTTTGGAAGCACACCAAGGTGGTGGTGTGTCATTTGGAGATGGTAAAAAGGGATTCATTCTAGGTATTGGGAGAATTGGAAGATCAGTAGAACATTCCATAGACAGTGTTCACTATGTGAATGGATTGAAATACAACTTTCTAAGCATTTCTCAAAATTGTGATAAAGGAAATGAAGTAAAATTTAAGTCAAATAAATGTATAGTTGCAAACTGTATCACTAACAAAGTTGTTATGACTGCCAAAAGAGTCAAAAACATGTATATTGTAGATCTTGACTCCATAGAAGGGGATAGTCTCACTTGTCTAAGTGCTCAGACTGACAATGCAAATTTGTAGCACAGACGACTGGGACACGTGAGCACATCCTGCTGAACAAACTTGTTACGGGCGACCTGGTCCGTAGACTGTCGAAGCTGAAATTTTCTAATAACAACGTTTGTGATGCATGTGTAAGGGGGAAGCAAACAAGATCATCTTTCAAGCCAAAGAAAGGTGTCAGCAAAACCAGACCGCTAGAACTTCTCCACATGGATCTGTGTAGACCTATAAGAATTCAGAGCAGATGAGGGAAGCAGTATATCTTGGTGATCGTTGATGATTTCTCTAGATTCACCTGGAACATGTTCTTACGAACTAAGGACGAGACAGCTGGAGTGCTAATCACGTTTGCCAAAACAATTCTTAGATCAGATCATGGTGCAAAGTTCGAAAATGCACAAATTGAAGGCTTTTGTGCTGAAAGCGAGATTCATCACAATTTCTCTGCTCCTAGAACCCCTCAGAAAAATGGGGTTGTGGAAAGGAAGAACAGGACCCTGGTGGATATTGCTAGAACCATGTTGATTGACTCAAGACTTGCAATTATTTTTTGGGCAGAAGCAGTCAACACAGCTTGCTACGTCAAAAACAGATGTCTCATCAAGTCAGTAATCAAGAAGACTCCTTATGAGCTGCTGAAGGAAACCTTCTCTCAGTCACCTAAAAGCATTTGGTTGCAAGTGCTTTGTATTGAACAATGGAAAGGATGATCTTGGTAAGTTTGATGCAAAGAGTGATGAAGGGGTATTTGTTGGCTATTCCTCAACCAGCAAAGCATACAGAGTTTTTAATAAAAGAACTTTGTGTGTGGAAGAGAGTGTGCATGTGCTATTTGATGAATCTGATGATTTGAACAATGGTAAGCATAATGAAGACATGGAACTGGAGGAACTGAGGGAGATCCAAAATCCTTTAGCCGAACAGACTTCAAATGAAGAAAACTGTGCAGAACCCATAGAGGAACCTGGTCCTTCTAGTGCAGCTCAAGAGGACGATTCTCAGAACAAAGAACCTGAAGAAAATGAATCAGATGTTGATCTTGAGGAAGAGATAACAAGAAATTCTGGATGGAAACATCAATTTTCTCATCCTTTGGACAATCTTGTATCTCCACTTGACTCTGGAATTCAAACCAGATCTAAGATGAAAAATCTAGTCGCATTCTCAGCCTTCATATCCACCATAGAACCCAGGAATTCCAAGGATGCCTTAAAAGATGCTGACTCGGTGATTTCAATGTAGGAATAACTTCATCAGTTTGAAAGAAGCAAGGTTTGCAACCTGGTCCTCAGACCTCCCAACCGAACTATTGTTGGGACCAGATGGGTGTTCAGAAACAAGCTTGATGAACATAGAACTATCACAAGAAACAAGTCAAGATTAGTGGTACAGGGGTATAATCAAGAGGAAGGAATTGATTATGATAAGACCTTTTCACTTGTAGCAAGGATGGAAGCTATCATAATTCTAATAGCTTTTGCTGCCTACATGGAATTCAAGATGTTCAAAATGGATGTTAAAAGTGATTTTGTGAATAGGTACTTGAAGGAGGAGGTGTATGTAAAACAACCTCCAGGTTTTGAAGATACTGATCTGCCAAAACATGTGCTAAAACTGGATAAAGCCTTGTATGGTCTAAAACAAGCACTTAGAGCTTGGTACGAGCGTCTATTAAAATTTCTTCTGGGAAATAGCTTTAAGAGAGAAAAATTTACAACACTATGTTCTTAAAATCCAGAGGTTAGGAGCTTCTGATAGTGCAAGTATATGTAGATAATATCATTTTTGGAGCCACTTCAGATTCTCTATGCAAGGAGTTTGCAGTCTTAATAAGCAATGAGTTTGAAATGAGCATGATGGGGGAGCTTACATTCTTCTTGGGGTTGTAAATCAAACAGTCTCCTCAAGGCACATCAATATGTCAAGATAAGTACATCAGAGAACTGCTTAAGAAATTCAACATGCTAGAGGCCAAAGTACTTGACACTCTCATGAGCACTAGTGTTAAACTTGACAAGGATAAAGAAGGGATTGATGTGAATTAGACTATGTATAGAGGAATCATTGGGTCACTCATCTATCTCACTGCAAGTAGGCCAGATATAGTCTTTAGTGTAGGGATGTGTGCTAGGTTCCAAGCAGCTCCAAAGGAATCTCATCTGAAGGCAGCTAAGAGGATCCTGAGATATTTGAAGGGAACTCAGGACCTGGTCCTATACTATCCTTCTGGGGACGCTCTTGACCTTATTAGTTATGTTGATGCTGACTATGCAGATTTTCTTATTGACAGGAAGAGCACATTTGGTATGGCTCATTTCCTGGGATCATCACTAATTTCATGGGGAACTAAAAAGCAAAATTCAGTGGCACTGTCCACTGCTGAAGTTGAGTACGTGGTTGTTGCTTCATGTTGTTCTCAACTCCTATGGATTAGGCAACAACTTGAAGATTTTGGTGTTCTCACAAACACTATTCCTCTCATCTGTGAAAACACAAGTGCAATGAATATGGCCAAGAACCCTGTCCAGCACAAGAGGACAAAGCACATAGATGTGAGACATCACTTCCTTAGAGACAATGTTGATAAGGGAAATATTGTGATGCGATACTGCAAAAACAGAGGACCAAGTAGCAGATATATTCACCAAGGCACTGGGCACGGAGCACTTTGTCAAGAATAGACTAAGTCTGGGAATACACAAGTTGAACTGATTTCACAGTAGATTTGCAATAAATCCTCCAAAATTGACTATGCTAAAGAGGGCAGGTATCTATACTTGGTGGCTTAAACGTTTGTAAACTCCCATCTGGTACCTTACTGCATGTACACTCATGGCATGTTAGCTAAAGAGAAGATCTAATCATAACAGGCAGGGCTATCTACAAGAAGGGACATGGTCCCTTAAAGGTTAGTATCACTTTTTCTACACAGTTTTCTGTCAAGATGTTTCAACCCCGTTAAGTTTTAGCTGGCCATTACGGTCCAATAAAGATTTCCAATTTCGATTTGGAATTGTTGAGCAATAGGTTAAAGATAACCTCCTTTGAAGTACCCTGTGTGGATCCGGGGGCTACTTCTGCGCTGGCTTTGCTAGCTTGCATGAGGTCACTACCACACGTGTCATCTCCCTATTCCGTGTGTTAGTTGCAAATGTCTTTTCAGTTTAAACACCAAGCGTCACTACTGTTCAGGGACCCGATACCTTGTTAAATACAACCATTTTGAGATATTTCAAACATCACAAATTCTTCCTACTCTCATTCAAAATCTCTCAATCTTCTTCAACTATCTTCGTCTCTCTCCTAGCAAAATGTCTAACTCTTCTTCTCCTCCAAAACTTCCTCTCTCCCAAGAAATTGAAAACCCCAGTTCATTTAATTTCTCAATTCTTTTTCCTAAAGAATCTTCATGCATGCTAGTTTGTGGGGTTGGTGAAACCGATGAATCTATCACACCCCACACTAAAGTGTTAGCGTCTCTTGTACCCAATCCTAGACCCTGTTCCCCAACACTTGTTCTGTCAGGCAAGGATTCTCAAAACTTTGTGGCCCAGTCGGTTGTCATGCCTACCTCTGAGATACTTGATCTAGAAGTTGTGTCGCAGCCTAGGCATGTGTCATCTACAATGTCTGAAAGATTGTTAGAAGGGGATTTACCTGAGGGTAAAAGTGTAGAATCCAACATACTGGCAGTGGCAGAAAAATTAGTGGTCGTACAGAGTTTGGCTTCTCTCAGAGGGGATACTCATCCAACACTCTTAGAACAAGAGTACAGATCACCGGAATTGGTCCCTCATAGTGTTCAATCTGTGTTCGACCAAACCCTTGTAACCATGGGGGTTAGCAGTGAAGAAGAAGATGAAGAAGAAATCCCCATAGTTTGGTCTAGAAAAGGGATTCGAGGGGCTAATGTGTCGACTATGGCTGTCTCAGATCTTGTAACTACTAAAGCTACACCTGAGACTAGACTTAAGGATGAGCCTACTGAGTCTGAAAGGAAAATAAAAAGAAAAGGGAAAGGAAAAATGGTGGATTCATCAACCAAAGGAGATAAGAGGAGGTATGCAACAAGAGGGACTATTCAAAAGCTACTCGGAGATGCTAAGGAGGCAAATAAAGCGCAAACAGAAAGAAATCGAAGGCAAAGATGACTTCTTCGTGTGCCCACTGAGGAACCTACTTCATTGCCACAAGAAATAGACTCAAGCGACACAGAGTCTGATGATATTGTCAGAGGAGTGGTGAAATGGAAGAAGGAAGCAGAGGAAGTGTAGCGATCCTTTTTAAAGAGACCTAACTTATACTTGCGACATTCAAAAGCGATAAATGTGGGCAAACTGATTATAATCTAGTAGAGGGATTAGATTTATAATGACCTCCGAAAAGTAATTTAAGCAAATAACTGACGAGCTTTTCATGTATATATATTATCCTCACACTCAAGGATGAAGTAACAAGAATATTACAAGCTTCCGAGTACCGAAATCAGCCTGCTCATGCTTCACACAAACATTCGAAACAAATAGTAAATTTAGTATATTACAAGACTTGGGTTTACACACCCCAAAAAGATAATAACGTATAGCGATACTTAAATTACAACCCATGGTGACATGACCAAATCATCCCTCAAATTCTCATGTAAATATACAAAACATAGATTATGTACAAGTCCCAAGGTTTATACAAAATATATATGCCTATAT
>NW_006238992.1:448602-476296 GCF_000226075.1 Solanum tuberosum | reverse complement strand
CAAGAGGCATACCAAGAGTGACAAAGTCACAGCTACAAGAGGGACAAGGTCCCAACAAGAGTGCCAAGTGATCAAACAATTTGTACAAGTGGGCGAGTTACACAATCGTCTTAAATGTATTAAAGAATACCAATACGACAATGCAAAGTGACAAGAGGTAACCAAGGTACCAAAGTAAACTTTCAGATATACCAGCAGGTAAAAAGAGTACAAGTATAAGTTTATACAGAAACCTCAGTTCTATAGTACAAAAACAGTCCAACACGACTTCACGAGTTCAAATCGTAGACCAACCAGTTTATCAAAACCTTCAATTCGTACACGAGGATATACAACCTTAAAAAATGAATTCAATAACTTATTTACTTTCTAGTAGCTCAATAATGATGGCGTAACATAGGGTTATCATCACAAGTAAGCCTAGCCTGTACAAATACGACTATACTCCCAAAACAGATATTCTGCCCAAAAAATGCACTACATATCGTAACTTAAATTTGAAACAGAAAATGGCCAAAATGGAATTTATATCCTTCATAAAAGATGTAGGTACATCTCTTAAGGTTTCAAATAATCAAGAATCACCACAAAATAAGCTTTGTACAAAAAGAAATAATCAAAACACTAACAGTTGAACGTATAGGATTTCTAATTCCAGAATCTGGACAGAACTTGTCATATGTTGTGTCCCTTATTTCGTATCCATAACAGTTAAATTAGAATTTTACATAAGCACAAGAGTTGTAGGTCTACGAATTATCTTTCCAAAACATATTTATTCACTGTAAACTAAGTTCTTTTGAATGAGATATGCATAAAATACCAAACACTACCCAGCTCAAAAGCAAATTTCGTCACTTACCAAAAGGAAGTGTGTGTGTGTCGGATTCCAGCCAAAAGGAATTAGTTTCTCTCTTGATTTTGAAGAACAACTGTTTAGCTAATGTTATAATGTTCTTAGACTTGAGGGAAAACGAATTAAATCAAAGGAGGTGTAAAGATATATAGCTACAAAAGTTATCCTTGTCACATGGGCAGATGTCACCAAAAGGGGATGCCCAAACAAATAGATGGCTGCCCAAAAAGCATACATATATAACAATATTTACTTTATACCCACACTTCCAATGTATAAGTAAGTATAATTAAATAATTACGCAAATACCCCCATACAATACCTTAATTTACGATAACAATTACGCTAAGCAAGTTTGCAAAATCACAACATTTCAAGTTCCAAAAATGAGAATAAAACATATTCTAGTAATTACGAGATGATGTAACGACATGCGACTATTTGTTTAAGCATTTAGGAGTGTTACAGGAAGAACGAGTCAAAGCAAAAGAAGGCCCTAAGTCTGTGAAGAAATCACCTGTGGAAAGGGATAGGGTGACTAAAAAGGCCACCTCTAAACCAAAATCTGGTAAGGAACCAGGTCCGACCGCTCAGAAGCAAGTTAAGGGTAGGGTGTTGATAAGAGAAGAGCGTGTTGCCGAACTAGAAAATCAAAAGGTGTTAAACGGGAGGGTGTTTGATCCGGACATTCTCAGAGAACATGTTATGCTACTCTTTTTTATTATGTGTCCCTACAAAGTTGGGAACACCTGTTTGAAGGTCCAGCACCTTATTTGCAAGAGCCAGAAGTGTGGGAATTCTATTACAAAATGGAGCTCCTCGATGATGGAGGCATCCAAACAACAGTTCGGACGGTAAAGATCTCTCTGAATGGAGAAAGCTTGGGAATCATTTTGTGTGTTCCTTCAATAGGGATCCGGTCCATTAAAGGTTGCAAACCTTCTAGTGATTTTGTTCAAAGGGCTACCAAGCGTGGGGACATAAAACGTGTTGGTCTACCTAAGAAGTTCCTCAAAGGAGAGTATCAGTTGATGTTTGAGTTCATTAACAAGGTCTTGGTGCCAAGGAGTGATCGAGAATTGTAGCCTCTGCTGCAGTTCTGTTCCTCATGAAACAATTGGATGAACTCGAGAATATCAACCTTCTTTCAATTATGCTTGAACACATGCACAGGGTAATGACTTGGGAAAATGCCAAACATGGCATACCTTATGGGTACCTACTAAACTATGTGTTTGAACACTTTGGAGTACCTCTTGGCAGGGGAGTACTAGTACTGTGAAGAAAAGGTTCTCTCCTGCAACCCTCCTTAAATGTGAATGTGCTGAGGGAAAAGTCAAGGGTAAGTCTCATGTGTCTGATCTTTTTAAGCAGTAAGAATCTCTCAAGCGGGAGCTAAATGATCTTACAGTAACCTTGAATGCCAAGGAGGTCGTGATTGCACGACTTAAGGCTCAGATGCAGCAGAACATTTCTAAGGGACCTGGTACCAGTACTGAGAGTAAGGAGGAAGTCAAAAAATTAAGAGTTGAAAATGCCCAGCTGCCAAAGACAAATGCCTCACTCACTGAAGAAGTTCAGCCTCTCAACAAGCAACTACTCCAGGCTCACATCGATGCTAATAATCACATGACCCTGTTGTTGCGGTCCTTACCTCCTCATTCCCATCCGTCCTAAATAGAGTCTATAGGTCTAGATGTTCTTAAGTCCTCCCTTATCCTGGCTGTTTTTCCCGTTTTTAGTGGCATGTGTACCGTTTGGCTGAACTATGTGGTCAACATCAGTGATCTAATGAAATCATCTCATTTTACCCTGTTTGGTATGATTTTATCTTCTCTAGTATGGCTTACTTGTGCATGTACTGTGTGGCCCATGGCCCTGAGTTTTTAACTTTTTTTGCTTGCAGCTCGTATATGTTTACTGTCACTCATTTTCAATGATGTCAAAAAGGGGAATTGATTATAAACAACCTGGGTGGAATTAAAGGAGTAGAGGAGTTTGTTGATAGAGGGAACTGATATGATATGTGGATTAGATGAGATTGTAGATAGGGGAACTGATGTGATCTGTGGTGAGTTTGTCGAAGGGGGAACTGGCATATTGAATGAATGTTGAACTCTTGTGGGGTAGCTTGCTTGTCATCATCAAAAAGGGAGAAAATGATAAGTCTTACTGCTTCTGGATGTTTTGATGATCCTCACAAATGCAGGGACCTGGTCCTCTACAGAGTGTTCTCGTCTAGGGAAGTGTGCTACAGCTGGAAAGTTGTCTTGTCAAAGGTTGGTGAGGCGTCAGCGTACTACACCAATTAGAATGGACGAGGTTGTTTGTCCAACGGTCAATAATTCTTTTTGGTTGATTTAATCAACATGACAAACAACAAATTGACTCATTCATTCAAAGAGAGAAAACTCAAGCTTCAACAACACAACAAGGAACCTCATAGACTGAAGATTTGCTTCCTGAACCTGTTGTTATTTTGATTGCTTGTATTTGTGCTTAACTTGTAGGATTCGTTTCACCTTGTTAAGAAACATTTCAAAACCCTGTGTGAATCATTGTAAGAACATAGTTGAGGGCAACTTTGTGTCTTACGGAAAAATCTATATTAATCAGTGAAGGTTAGTATAGTGGGCAATGCAAGCATTGCTTAGGCTCGTTAAGTAATAAGGTGTATTACTTAGTATTGAGATTAGGAGGTTAATCTTAGTATATGGTTGTAAACTGTGTTTTGCTTTTGCTTGTGAAGATTAGTGAAAATAGTTTGGAAATCTTGTAAGATAGGTCGTGGTTTTACTCCCTTGAGTAAGGAGGTTTCCACGTAAAGTATTGTGTGTTCTTTCCATTTCCAGCATTTACATTTATGTGCTTTATCTGTGTGAAAGACCAGGTCCTATCGTAGTTAGTGGACGCATACATTACATCACTACGCTACTTTAAGTAGGGACTAATCGCTCTTTAGCTAATTCTACTATGCATGGAAGAGTACTTCTTTACTAGTCCAAGACAAGTCATTACCCATGAATAGTTACTATTTACCAATTCAAGGCTACCAAGGAAAAGCACCTCATTATGCTAGACCAAGCTATCGTGGAGGCGTCCTCTCATGCAAGTCCAAGCTACTCAAGGACGGGTACTATTGCTCAATCCAAGCTACTAATGAAATGGTTTAGCCTTACCAAGTCAAGCTATCATGCAAGCATCCTCTCATGCTAGTTCAAGCTAACCATTGGAAGAGTATCATTGCTCAATCTAAGGCTATATATCCATGAGGTCTACTAACTCAAGCTACCAAGCATGGTCTTGTCTTACCAAGTCAAGGTATTCATGAAGGGATCTCATATCTCTACTTCAAGCTATCATAGTTCATACATGCTTTGATTCATTTTAGGTGAGCAAGTTTTTCAACCTAGAATCATTCTATGTGAGAAAACCTTTCACATTATACATTCATGATTCATACATACATAGAGTAGATCATGTGGGTAATTTCTTCCACAACAATTCTATCTACTATAACATGCATATATATAAGCTTTACTCTCAAATCTCTAATCATCATAATTCATCAAGTAAGCTTTACTCTCAAAGTCATACCAGTCATAACTCATCATATTAGCTTTACTCTAAAAGCCCTACTAATCATCATTCATCATACATGCCTTAGTCTCAAGACAATCCTAATCTCAAAGATTACAAGTCATAATTCATCATATATACTTGATCTCAATCAATTCATGTCTATATGATTTACTCTTAAGCACTTCATGTCTATATGCTTCAATCTCAAGCAATCTATAATATATCTCATCAATTCTAGAATAATACATCTAAATCCTCAATTTCCCCTTTCATGGCATAAGACCCATTTATATCAATTTCATCTTTCTAGACATGGGTTAGGCATGGGTACATGTAAATTCATCCTATAAACATGTAATTCTATCAATTCAATCATAAACAATCATAATCGACTCAATTGGATCAAAGCCCATAACATTAGAAGAAACCCTAACTAGAATTGGGGAATTCTTCTTCTAAATTGGGGAAATCATAAGGACTCCATGGAAGAAAGGATTCCATGGATGAAAAGCCATCATACCTTAATCAAAAATCCCACAGTTGCTAGAGGATTGGAGACTTGAGCTTGATCTTAGCTTGAACTTCTTTCTTCTCCTTCAAGTTCTAGAGAGAAATATTTGAGAGGAAGATCTTGGGTTTTCTTTTGGTTCTTGAAAGAATGAGTTAAGTTAGAGGGGGGGGGGGAGGGGGGGATTTTGGGAATAGAATGCTTATATACTTTTCTAGGTGAAGGGTAAAACGACGTAGTATAACTTTAAGAAAACTATAAAAAGACACTAAGGACCCCAACTTATTTCTAAGGCTGCTGCACGTTGAGGCTCGCCCAAGGGCACTTGGCGACTCGCCAAGTGAGCCTTTGGCGACTCGCCAAGTGAGCCCTTGGCTCGCCTAATTTTCCAGTACCTTGGGCAATGGGGATAGTCCACTAGGCGATGGTGACTCCATTTGGCTAATCGCCAAGTCTCTCGGCGATGGAGCTTCACCTCGCCAAGTTGGCTAAAGGAGTAAATGTTTTCCTTAACAAATCGGAGGCGTTACAAGAAACTAGGTAAGTTACTATTGTACTCTTATCTAATGTATTCTTAAATTCAAGATTTGAATAAATGAACATGAATTAATTTATTTTATTAATTAATTTGACCAATGAACATGAATTGACTATTTAGTCTTCTTATATTGATCAAATGCATATTTTCAAGGCTAATAACTCTAATAAGTAAAAGAAGGAGAAAAAAGGTTATTTTATGCATTGTTTTTGTGAAATGACCAAAAATGAATTTTTATATCAAGTGAGCCTGTAATTAAAAAAGAAAGTAAAAATAAAAAAGAAAGAAGCTAAACTTAAGTAATTTGGAAAAGAAAAATATGCATGTATTTTTGGGAACAAACTTAAATAAAACTTGATGTTACAAAGTGGATTTGATGATTTTGATCAATTTGGGTATAGCAAAAGAGTTTGAATGTTTGATTCCCAAAATAAAAATCATCTTTTTCCCCCAAATCTCATTTTTCAAGAAGAAAACTATATAAAGAAATGAATCATATTTATCATCACCCGATTCTCTGACGCGCCCAACTCTTACGTGTAGGCCACGACCCAATCAGCATTCAGGCATTGTGGGCCCCGCGTCGTTCTGAAGGCCACCTCCCTCATTGGTATCCGCCGTTGAATTGAGAAAATTTGCCCTAGTCATCTGGGAAACTCCTCTATATTCCACCATGAACCACCGTTCGCGATTCCGATCACCTCCGTCTATCTCGATTCTACATCTTCTAATCGGCTGCGATCGTCATTCTCTTTCAGATCTGACGATTTTGTAATTTGTAAGGTGAGAATAGTTCAATCCATAGCTCTCTTTTACATCTTTCTTTTTCGATTGATATGTAATTGTTTGCGTATTTGTATGTTCGTCTGAAGCATTTTTGACTTGTATAATGAGGTGGTAGAACTGCTTACTTACTGTAGTTTAGGTGTTGGAAGTGTGAAAATAGTCGCTTTGCTGAAACGCAAGTCGAATGTTGTGAGTTGCGAGTTGCGAGTTGCGAGTTGCGAGTTGCGAGTTGCTAGGTTGTGAGTTCGAGTCATCAAAGAAGTAAAAAGGATGTTAGCTCATAGGGATGTTGTCTACTTGTTTTATGACATGGATGGTCATAAATTTAAGCTGTTAAAATAGGCTCTAAGCTGGAATGGAAGGAGAATGTTGTGTACTAGGCTAGGTATTTTAACTTTCCCCTATTCCACACTAGTCCGGGAGAACTTAGTGCAGGTGGTCTATTGTTTTTTTTGTCACTTGAATGTTTGTGGGTTCTGCGGTTTGAAAATATTCTCTTTGGATAAATGCGAGGGAAATGTTTCCTACTATATATATCCACAGCCAACCTCCTCTACCCTGGATTAGTTCGGGGATGGGGGATTTACTGCAGAGTGTCAGCCATTTTACTTATGACATGGATGGTGGTGTGGGAATAGTCTCCTTGTAGAAGTGCAGAGGGGATGTTGCCTACTAGATATGTTCACTGTCCCATACGCTGCATTAGTCGTGGAGCATTTAGTGCATTGCATCGGGCCTTTAATTTGTTAGATAGTCAGCAAGCCAATGTGTGGAAACAGTCTCCTTGCTGAAATGCTAGGGGAATAATGGGTATTACAGAAATCCCCTCTCCCTGTGTCGTGCTTGTCTGGGAGCATTTAGTGCTCAGTGTCAGCCATTTTATCTATGACTTGGATATTGAATTTGAGGTTTTGTAGGGTTAGCATGGAACCTATGGACATTGTCGGTAGAACGAAGGAGGATGCTTCACTTCCCAAAGGTTTTTTTTCTTCCTCCCTATTCTGTGATCTATTTTGCCTTTGCATTATTGTGTTTCAGAATTACCCTTCGGGGTGGCCCAGTGGTTTGGGCTTGGGACTTCCATGTTGGAGGTCTCAAGTTCGAAACCCCTTGCCAGCAAAAGCAAGGGGTTTGCCTTCTGGGTCGACCTCGTCGCATCGGGCTTGTCTAGTGCGGATTACCTCTCCTATGTAGCATAGGAGCAGGGGTTTTACCCTGTGCGCACCCAAAGGGTAGCAGCTGCGGGTTTCCCTAACCCCTTGCCAGCAAAAGCAAGGGGTTTGCCTTCTGGGTCGACCTCGTCGCATCGGGCTTGTCTAGTGCGGATTACCTCTCCTATGTAGCATAGGAGCAGGGGTTTTACCCTGTGCGCACCCAAAGGGTAGCAACTGCGGGTTTCCCTTGTCATCAAAAAAAATTATTGTGTTTTAGAATTGATTTATACACCCTGTGTTTTCATCGTGATTCTACTTTCATGGATTTTGCTGATGAATTTTCCTGTAATTTCTGTTTCAAACCTTGTAACCTTGATATGAAGAAAGGTCAAGAATTGAGTATTGGAATGAAACAACTTCAAATGGAGTGGAATGTATATTGAGGGTTCATATAGCTGTGCCTAAACTAGTTTGGGATTTAGCATAGTTTGTAATTGAAGAGCTTTTGAGTAGATGAATATAATGTCAGTTAAGGTTGATGATTAAGTGCCTGTGTGGAAGGTATTAGGGTGACTAAATGCAAATATTGTTGCATGCCTTTGTGACTTTTATGATCCATGAGAGATTTTTTATTTTTGTGAAATCTTAGAGATGCATTTAATTCATTGTGAAGAGGGTATTGACTTGCATTGACTGAAGTAGTTAACATGTATGGCCTCTCCGTGAACTGCTGGTGGCAAGTAAATGTAAGAAATTTGAAACAGCACATGTTGATGTCCATTCTTTTGCCCAGATTTGTTTGCAAGAAATTTATTCCGTTCCATTTGACGGAAAAATAGACGAATTGTATAATAGCTGGACCTTCCTATATTTGCCTGAGGATAGGGTGATCAGTCCTACTCCTGATGTAGACGAGTGTTAAAGCTAGAGTAGAGTCGTGTTTAGCCTTGTTTCCTCAAATATTGTTGAACTTTCTTCTTAGCTGAATGGTTGTGAAGACATTGTATAATGTATTCTCAGCACTTGGGGGTATCTGTGTCGTAGTTGAATTCAGAGTCGAGAAATGGTTGAGCAGTTAACACTTCCTTAATTATAGGATCAGTTTGGTAACTTATCATTTCTTGTATGTTTTAACTTCTCTAGCTTTGCTTATACTTGATATGCATAATTTCTGAAGTTCTGTTACCCCAGAGCAAGATAATAGAGTATTACTTTTCTTTCCCTCTCTTGTGCATCCTACAACATAGTATGCCCTCTTCAAATTTTGTCAGGAAGATGAGATTGATGATCTCAATTGCGAACAATGGTATTATTGGAATTATTAATGCTTCTTCTGGGTTCACCTTATTCTTTGAGGCTCATTTAGTTTTTGGCAGACTTTGTTATAAAGTTAGATGAATGAGCTTGGTTGATGTGTTACTTCTTTAATTGATATATTCTTTGGCTGACTGATACTGCTGTTATTTTTTTTCAGCAACTATGACAAAAATTATTAAAGAAATGTTGCCCCCAGATGTCCGTGTTGCTCGAGATACTCAGGATCTTTTGATTGATTGTTGTGTAGGTGAGTTGATTTTGATACGTATAATTTAATTTCTGGGTTCAATTCGTAAGTGTTTTGATGTGACGTTACTATTGTTAGTGGTGGTTGCGTGTAATAGCAAGTGGTTTTCTGTATAGTTTTAAGGGGAATAAGTAACATGACTAGAATCAATATTTCTATTGAAGGATTATGGATTGAAAGGGAAAGCGAGTTTAAAAGTTGTCGTCTAGTCAGATATTTTATGGTGAATGTAGTAAGGAGAGTATGTTGCAAGTGCATGGTAGTGACTAATGGGCACAAAATATGTTTTAAGACATTATGTTGGTTAATATATCAAAAGAAGCTGATTTAACACATTTGGAGTTTTTTCTAAGAGAACTAGTGATAACCAGAGGGAAAGTTACTAGATAAAATTGAAATCACTCAGTTATACTAACCTGTCAGTTTTCACTGTTCTCCTTGTTTAGTCAAGGTCTATTATGGGATGAATAGAAACATGATGTAATAACTTGTTGTCTCTGGGCTATTATTTTCATAGATGTTTTGACTGGTAGCATGTCTCTGCTGCTTGAAAGGATTATAGTCTCTTTTCCTTCTGGTTCTTCCCTCTATAGATAATTGAGTGATAATTGAGTGTTATCTATTGACAAACCATGATTAGATAACAAACAAATTGATTCAATTAGTATATCAATCATCTTTGTACTATGGTGCTCATTTTAATTTGCAATAATTTTTGGTATGTTCTGTTCTTCTGCAGAGTTCATTAATCTAATCTCATCAGAATCAAATGAAGTTTGTAATAGAGAAGAGAGACGGACAATTGCACCAGAACATGTACTAAAGGCTTTGGAGGTACTAAACTTGATCTTACAATTTTTATCTGATGTTATCTTTTTCATGTTGTTGATGTCTTGCAGTTTTCTGCAGCCTATCACTTTTATAGTTTGCTATGTATGAGTTTACTTTGAGGAGATGATACAACGCATTTAAAACCTAGTATTTTACCTTTGAGGTGACAATAGAGTGGGGAGGACACAAAATCTGGTTTTCCTTTGAGGTGTGATATTGGGGTACATATATGATCAACAAATGCAAATGGTCTACATAATTTAGACTGATGTCCACATAAAATCTTGTTTTGTTTTATCTATAGTTCTCAAGGAATGAATATTAACCATGGAGATCAACTGAAACAGTTTTTAAGTTGTATAGTATTTTCACTGTTATTTTCATCGACAACCAAGAACTTTTAATCAATTAATATCTTTTAGGTAATCTTTATGTAAGCATGTGAAAGCTTTTAATATCTTTAGATTGAGAGTGAATGAACTGATTTGCTAATCATAACATGCTGATAATTATTTGCAATTGACATTCACAACTTATATTAATTGATGATTTCTCAGGTTCTTGGCTTTGGGGAATATATTGAAGAAGTTTATGCTGCATATGAACAACACAGACTAGAGACTGTGGTAACTGCTCATTTTGTGTCTTTCTCTCATTTGTTTAACCTGTTATGTAGGTTGTTTCAACGACTTCCTGTTGAATAGCCAGACTTATTCATTGACGAAAAAGAGCTAGACTTATCCATCTATTGAGCCGCAGTCTCTTTTTATTTCCATGGAGTCATCATCATAGTGTTATCTTCTTCTTTTTTTGTATTGTCCAAATCAGTTTCTCATTTTCACCATCACTCTGTGTACCCATGCATAAACCTTGTCCGAGTAAAGTAGCTTTTCAAAAAAAGTAAATAGTCTGATTAATGTGGTGCCTTGTATTTCACCGACAGGACACAGTGAGAGCAGGGAAGTGCAGCAATGTCGCTGAAATGACTGAAGAAGAAGCACTAGCCGAGCAACAGAGGATGTTTGCTGAGGCTCGTGCTAGGATGAATGGCGGTGTTACAGTTCCCTCAAAACAGCCTGATTCAGAAGTGGACCAAAACTTGAATAACTAATTTTAGGACTTCCTTGTTTTCTGTAGGCAAAGTACATTTGACTCTTTTTTTTTTATAAGTAGTTTTGCTTTTGTGTTATGTACAAAAAGCTCCTGCCAGTGCTAGTTATGTGGACTCTCCTTTAATTTGTACTTGTCTCCATATATTGTGTAATTAATGAGAAGAATTATCTACATTCTTCAAGTGTTCGTCACTGTGGGCCTGTTTGAATGGACTTAAAAAAAAGTAGGGAACTTTCGCATATAGTCACGCAAAAATAGCTTAATTACGCTCCATAGCTATAGTTTGCTAATTATGATTCATAGCTACATGTAATAGGGAGG
The DNA here is from genome assembly GCF_000226075.1 of Solanum tuberosum. NCBI lineage: Eukaryota > Viridiplantae > Streptophyta > Magnoliopsida > Solanales > Solanaceae > Solanum > Solanum tuberosum. Next base: position 465,043 of record NW_006238992.1, on the reverse strand, counting down.
AGAGTGACGAGCGAGATTGGGAGAGGGAGGAGAGAGGTGAATTGTGTATGTATATCAGTTAGATAATTGTATATATGTAACTGGTATACATATGTATTTTGTATATCTGGCGAGCGAGATTGGGAGATGGAGGAGAGAGGCAAGCGAGAGAGGGCAATAATATGTATAATTCGCGGGTACATTTGTATAATTCGCAATTTTTTTGTATAATTGAGTAATACAAAGTTTGAAATTATACAAATATGATAAAACTCGAAATAACGAATTGATACAAACATGAACATATGAACTTTAAACAACTATATAAATTATATTATACAAATTACATTAAAACATATTTTCCTATCCACAAGTGTTTTAAAAGAACAAGAAACAAATTGTGTACCCCCATTTGGATTAGTAAACATTACAAGGAGAGGATTATGAGTGAGTCTACCATCAAACTACATCAGATTCAATCTTGATACAAAAGCAGTATGGTTTGTATATTAGTAAGACAAGTTGTAGAAAGGAAAAGCTAAGAGTTATGAATGAATATTTGGGAGATTTCAGAGAGGAATTTGCTAGGTTGTATGATTATGCTGAGGAATTAAAGACCACAAATCTTGGAACTACTGTATCTATTAGGATATCCAAGAACACAATTCCAGGAAAAGTGTTTATGAGCATCTATATTTGTCTTGGATGGAAAGAAGGGTGTAGAAGGATTATTGGTTTAGATGGTGCATTTCTCAAAAGTGTGTAAAGGTGAATTGTTATCTTGCATTTTCAAAGATGGAAATAACCAAATGTACCCTATTGCATGGGCAGTAGTTGATAAAGAAACCAAGGACACATGGTCTTGGTTTCTCAAGTGCATCAAACATGATTTGGATCTTACAGAAGGTGAAGGACTAACAGTGATGAGTGATGTCTGATATGCGGAAGGTATTACTATATTATTTGTTAAATTTATTATTTAATTTCTGGAGTAATTGATATTTAACATTGTTGTATGTCAAATGTTGTTTGTTTGACAGGGTCTTCATCTTGCACTTATTGAATTATTGCCAACTGCTGAAATTAGATGGAGTGTTAGGCATATATGGGAAAATCGGAAGAAAGACTGGATAGGTGAAGAAAGGAGAAGAAAATTCTAGCAGGTTGCCACGGCATCATTTGAGGTACTTTTACAGGTAAAACTTGATGACATGAGTCGGTTAGGAGAAGGCATTGTAGAAGCTTTGTTAAAGTATAACAAAGAAGCATGGTGTAGGGCATTTTTTAAAGAGCATAGCAAGTGTGATGTGGTTGAGAACAACATGTGTAAGACTTTCAACAGTTGAATTTTAGATGCTAGGTTCAAATCAATAACCACTATGCTAGAGGAAATAAGGGTCAAAGTTATGAAAAGAATGAATCAAATGAGACAATTTTCAAAAAAATGGATTACTGATGTATCACCAACGGCTATGGATATTCTTAGAAAAAATGCTGAAATTGCAGATAATTGTGAGGTAAAGTTTAATGGTGATCTTGGCTTTGAGATTCATGATCCACCATATAAACATGTTGTTGATCTAAAAAAGAAGGTGTGTAGTTGTAGGTCATGGCAACTAAAGGGAATTCCTTATGGCCATGCACTTACAACAATTCATTATAAGGATTGGGTTGATGAGTCATTTGTTGATCACTGGTATAAGAAGGCAACATACCTGAAAGCATATAATAGGTTTATTCAACTATGACAAACACGAAGATGTGGCCAAAAAGTACAAGACCAGCCATTGAACCACCTGAAATTACTTTCATGCTAGGAAGACCACGAAAAAATAGGAGAAAAGATAGTGATGAGCCTGTTAAGAAGAAGTTTGGAAAGGCTATAAGGAAGGGAAGAAAAATGAAATGTTATGTGTGTAAGATTTTTGGACATAACAAGAAAGGATGTCCAACTCTGGTAAGTTGTGCTTTAATGTCTCTCTATTACTGAATTTTATTCTTGTTATACTTTTGACTTTCATAGATGTTTGTAGAAAAATGTTGGAACTTCATATGCTGGAACTTCAAATGCTGGAATTTCAAATGCTAGAACTTCAAATGCTAGAACTTCAACTGCTGGAACAAGTGCTGCAACTGCTGGAACAAGTGTTGCAACTGCTGGAACAAATGCTGTAACTTCAGATTTTACAAATGCTACAATTGGAAGCCAATCTAAATGCAGGTCCAAGTGCTAGAAGGCCTACAAATGCTTCACCAAGTGGTGTGAGGCCTGCAACTGCCTTAGCATCTGGTGGAAGGCCTACCAGTGCTACATCAAGTGCTATATCAAGTGATGTAAAGCCTGCAACTACCTCAACATTTTGTAGAAGGCCTACAACAACTCCATTAAGTACTCAACAATCAACTTCTAGTGCAACTGGCTAAAAAATAAAGACTAGCACAACTTTGAGAGGTGGTACAACTCTTGGATATAAGAGACCAAGACAAAAAAAAAAGCAAAGACAGCTGGTTATGGTCTCTTATTTAAACACATTTAATTGCTTTAATTGATATTAATTCATCTTTAAGTTAAGATTTTTGTTGTTCTCTCAATCTGGAAATACTGATAGAGTGTTACATAGTGCTACATTGTCAAGTTTAACTCCTACCAATATTGATCTTGGTTACAAATCCAATGGACTAAGGTGGAAGGGAAGAGCTACAGTTACTCAAAGGCAGCTACAAGAGGAGAGTTACAGAAGCACTCAAGGCACAACAGACACTCATGCCACACCAAGCACTCAAGGTACACATTAGATTTCACTTTGTTTAGCTTAATGGCTTGATCCCAACTAACTTTATTTTGATTAATGACTTGATCCCAACTGTTTTGGTTCTGCTATTAGGAAGACTTTGTTTTTGTATATGAATTTGTGTTAAGTTGCTATTGGGAAGACTTTGTTTTTTCGTATGAATTTGTGTTTGAATGAAGTTGCTATTCAGCTTTCTGAAGCAAATGCAGTCAACTATTGAGGCCAATGTCTTTGTTATTCCATTTCATTATCAAATAACAGCTAGTACAAATCAATATATCTTAAAAATAACAGCTAGAAACCAAATAACAACAGTCATAATAACAGTGATATCAATACTAGTGTTTGATCCTTGTCTTCCTTGCCTTCTATGTCTTTCTTGTCTTCTATTTCTTGCTTGTATTACTTGTCTTCCTTTCCCTGAAATTGTTGATGGATTCTTGATGTTGTATTGTTCTTGGCATGTTGAATCATTTGCATCAGCCCATCGGAAGAATTCACACCCATTATCGGATGAATATTTTTGGCAACCCCAAAACATTCTTCCAGGATTAGTTGGTGTTCTTGATGACTTTAGTTCAACATATATTTCACAGTAGCAACATCGAACCGTCATCGTGAAGATCAACGAAATCAAACCAACAAAAATACAATAGAATCACACACAAAAAAGAGATGAGTAAATCAAAGGAAAAAAATTGAAGAGACAAGATCGAGAAAAAGAGGAGAAAAAAGCTCAAATTTGTCCAACAATGGTGTTGAGTGAAAATAAGGAAGAAGAGATTGTCTTTGAAGGTCAAAATCTGACCGTTATTGCCTTTTGAAGGTGTCTCACGCTCTTGTTTTGTATGTTTCACACGCTCCTTGTGGATTCTTTCCACATAGGATGTCACATCAAAAATTGTTTTTTTAAAATGTCGTGTTTGGATGAGTTCAGGGGTCCAGATGACAAAAGGGTAAGTAGAAGGGGAGATGAGTAAATCAAAGGAAAAAAATTGAAGAGACAAGATCGAGAAAAAGAGGAGAAAAAAGCTCAAATTTGTCCAACAATGGTGTTGAGTGAAAATAAGGAAGAAGAGATTGTCTTTGAAGGTCAAAATCTGACCGTTATTGCCTTTTGAAGGTGTCTCACGCTCTTGTTTTGTATGTTTCACACGCTCCTTGTGGATTCTTTCCACATAGGATGTCACATCAAAAATTGTTTTTTTTAAAATGTCGTGTTTGGATGAGTTCAGGGGTCCAGATGACAAAAGGGTAAGTAGAAGGGTCCACAATACAAATATATAGAAGTATAAGGGTCCACCAAACCATTTCACCTTTTCTTTATTTATAAGATAGTGTTCAACCTATTTTTGTGCTACTGTTTTGAGTGACAAATACGGATGACAAATTATAACAAGAGAGAAAAAAGGAACAACCGAAGTAAAAGAAATAGAGAGAGAAAAACTAAAAAAAAAATTCATTTTCCAAGAAAAAAAATGTGACTATTATGTCAAATAAATATATAAAAATACTTAATTGCTAACAAATTTAAAATGAGCTATTTATTGTCAATTAAGTCTATAGGTTGATATGTTATGCCAATTTTTCAAAAGGTTATTAGTTTACAAAAAATATAACCAAGAAAATAATAAGATGAAATATAGCCAAATTAGCTATTTAGCCTCGATTTATGACTATTTAGCCACAGTTTAAAACATTATTTTTAGTTTTTATTAACACGGTCTACTTTTATTTTTTATTAGCTACGATTTGATCGTGGCTAAATAACTAACTTTCACGTTTCTTGTAAGTGTCAAATTTCATCGTCAACTGTCAGAGGCGGGTCACAGACAAACCTTATATATACATTCCTCGCATATGTGTCCACATAGCATGGGCATTAGAAAATTTTCCACATTTATGTATGAAGTTATCAACCACATAACTAACTATTATTCCACGTTCAAGGGAATTCGCTCTTTTTCAAGCATTATAAGCTTCAAGATCCCTTATGTGTTGTGTAATGTTACCTTCTTTTGTTGATTCAAAACATGATTTATACCTTCAAGAGCATTTTTATCTTCCAGTGCATATCATATTTTACGACTCCAGATGTCGTAATTGGTCACCGTTCAGTTTTTCACCTTTGTTTAAGTCAGCAATGATACTTTTTGATGCCTTGTCTATTTTGAGATATAATAAGGCAAGATTTTTTAATCAGTTATGCATGTGACATACACATTCAAGTAAATTAATTCTCATAAAGGTTACATAATTAATGTAAAATCGAAAAGACACGTAAGTTTTCAATCATCATCTACAAACTAAATTTTAACCAAAATTCAAAACTAATTTCGTAGTGTGTACTAATGTATTGAAAACTTTAATGACAAGATTTTTTTAAGTCTAATAACTTAAGTATAAAAAAACACAAGTACATAATTTATATATTGAAATGCAAATAAGCAATAACAAATTACAAGTCATTAAAAGACTAAAATTCTCTTACAAGTCTTCAAGACAACAAATACACACCCTAAAAGGTTGACTAGGCCAAATCTGATGATAAACATCAATCAATCTACTACTCCAATTTTAACAGAGAGTGTCTTTTCCTACGAATAGCCTTTTGATTCCTTGACAAAATTTGTTTCGCTCTTGGAACACCAATCTATATAAACTCGCACTCTCGGAAACATGTCCTATGGCGACATGCTCTTCTACCTTGTCCCTTTGCTCGACTTTGAAGCTCTCACTTGGAGTAATTTGAGCATGTTCCCGTTCAGTCATATCTAAAATGGGAACAAAAATGAAAATATGGTTAATATTATTTAATGCGACAACGTATGTTACAAATTTATCGAAAAAGGCCAAGGAATCTTATTAAAAAGGATTACAACTAGGGGAACCAAAAAATTAGTTCGAAGATAATTTAGGTTTTTAATTAAATCATAATTTATTTAAGAGGATTCATAACTCAACTCAATAAAATAAATTAAACAAATATTTTTTTCGAAAGAATTTTTTTTTTCTTGTCCACAAGCAACTAAATGCAAGTACGGATAAACTACAGAAATGGCAAACTCCATTATATATTAAATTAATATAGCTATAGTATACTCTATTTATGTTTTATGGATATATTTAATTATGCCCTCCATTTTTTTTTAAAAAGACCTTCTTTCCATTTTAGTTTGTTTAAAAAAGAATGACCTTTTTCCTTTTTTGGTAACATTTTACTTTCAGCTTTTCACATGGCATGTTTAAGACCACATTATTAAAGGGCAATTTTGTACATTTGACATAACTTTAATTTAGAACCACAAGATTTAAAAGTCTTTTTTATTTTCTTAAACTTCGTGCCAAGTCAAACTAGGCCACTCTTTTTGAAATGGAGGGAGTATTAAATAGCAAATACTATTCCACACGCATAATAAAGATTTTTTCACCCCTTTTCACGCTTCACTGTTCCCTAGTTTCCACTTTCAAAGCTTCTCTTTCAATCTTCCCCAAAATCACTGGATATTTCTCAATATTATCCTTCCAATCACTAGCTCTTTCCCCCTAAAATCCTTACAATTCACGATTTTGTCTTATAATCGATTCAAGGAAACCTATTTTGGGGTGTATACCTGAATGCACGAGTGTTTGTCGCAAGCACAAATCTTTAGGTACTTCATGGTTTGTGAATTGGAGGACCAGAAACAGTCGACCACATTATGAATACCTCATGGAAGGAATGTTCAGTGATGACGGCAATCCGGTAATTTATCAAAAGAAACTTCTAACATTCATACTTAAATGGCAGAGCAGAAGAGGGTTATAAGAGGTGTACAATACAATGCTCATTCTTTGGATGTTCCTCTTTTTTGGCAATTGAGATGCAAATAAAGATTTCACAATGACCTTTCGAAATCAAGGGTCAAAGTGTGTCAAGAGAAAACAAAGTCTTGAACTTTCGAAATCTTTAAAAATGTCCAAGAAGAAACAGAGGAATCTGAAAAGGATACATTGTATCATACTTTTCAACACTGTATTTGTATTCATATTTCTTTTAAGACACATTTGTTGTATACATGTTGTTATAGAATGAAGCAACAAAATACATATGTTTATATGTATCACTTTAATATGAATTGAAGTGTTCAATTGAAACATGACTTAGATCGAATGTCTAAATGGAAATTTTGACAAGTTTAACAAGTTTTTTTTTTAAAATCACTTCCGCTAGGAAATGATTGCCTAGGGCTAGTTTTATTAATAAAGAGAAAAATGATCTCAAAGAGAAAAGTACAAGCAAGGAGGGCTAGGCCTTACCTTACTAATCTTAATGAGGTAACGAACCTCTACTAATTAACAAGCATGAAGAAAATAAGAGCTAGAGAAAACTAGATATTATATGATCATCATAGAGTTTATGATACACTCTGTGATAATACTACAAATGAGGATGCTTAAGTAAGCAAAAATACATAATCTAAGAATAAAGTTGAGTTATCAACCTCAAACTTCATTTTATATATGTAAGAATTAAAAGAGATGGATTGCCCGTGTAAAGTAACCTGAAGTATTTCCCCTCTTTTCTTCTTCGTCAAATATGTCCAACAAAACTTGATAGTTCATCACTTCTTTTTGGCTTTACTGGATCGTGTTGTTGTTGAAATTGTCATATGATTTTGCTTTGTCAGTCGCATTGGTAGGTGCCTTGGAATAAAATTCCTCAGTCACCTTACCATCCCAACTATGTTGCCTTTCATGTGTCTTTTTTTTGTTTTTGTTGTTTCCACTTCTTTGTTGTCTAGGCGAGAGATCTCCATATTTGGCTACCTTATCAAATAATATGTCTAGCATATCATCCTCATCATCCTCTTCAAACTTTTCACCGCCCAAGTCACTATCATAAGTTGTAGTTGGATTAAGTCTTGAAACTCCAGCTTCTGGCTCATGGCTTTTTTCCAATACCTTGGTGGTGATGGTCAAGATCTTTTTGGAGTTATCAATTGCCATTGCCATAGATGTATTTTCCTTACTTGAATGCACAAATATGGGTGCTTGAGGACTCAACTTACTCCTTGTAGGTGCAGAAATATGTTCTTCTTCCTCAACTAAATACGCCCATTTAGAATCACTTGTTTCCCTTCCCAAACTCTTGTCATTCCTTTTGGAGATTGATTGTTGTCCAAATATTTGCTCTCCAAACGACTCCAACGATGGAGAATTAGGAACATCATGATTCGAGGTGTTGATTGTTGCCATAGGTGGTTTGACCATTGAGTTTTCTTTATTCAACATTGCGGCATGTGTCTCCTTGATTATTCTAGTAGTTTATGGATTAGAAACTTGAAGAATTGGAGTGGACAATGCATGGAGCTCTTGATCAGAATTGATCCTTAAGGCATCAAAGGTGTTAGAGCACACAACCTTCCTTGATACTTTATATTCACAATTTATCGTTTACTCCTTGCGTGTTGGGTTTGTGCGATCTAGTTGTTGTAGTTTGGTGTTACCTCGAGAAAACGTTTCGCTTGGTACTTCAGTCCAGCCTCCCTTATCATTGTCCTTCAAAGTGAAGTCATGATCACATGTACCACCATATTCGAAAATTTGATCCAAATTCTCTTCACACTGCTGCACCTTAGTATCCTGGCCATAATCTTCAATCGTGGCCAAACTAGGATCTTTCCCAGATAAAACACCAGCAGTAGGTAGTTTAGGATTCGAAACTAGATCAGACTCCAAATTAATCACAGGAACCAACAAATCACTAGTAACACCATCCTTTGCACCCTAAACCAAAGTCTGCGAGACTGTAGCTAAGGTGCAATTTAGTGTAACTGTAGTATTAAGAATATCATCTCGAACAGAAGTAGCTACAACTCGATCTCCATTATTTTTTATGGCTTCCACCATTGCTATTTCATTACTATTTGCATCTGAAACTCGAGTATTATCATCAATACTTCGATCTATGTTTGTTAGTCCCCTCTTCTCATTTAAAATTTGTCGTAAATCACCTTGAAACTTCTCACTATTGAATTGTTCATCTCCAACCACTCCATTATCTTTGTGATTGTTATCTTGATTCTTTTTCAAAATCAATCGACAACCGTTTTTATTGTGACATTGATGCTTACAATGGTTACAATATAAAGGTAAATTATCATAAACAAATTCCTAAAAAACCTCTTGAATCTTACCGGTCTTCTCGTCCAAATACTGGAGACGCATCCTCTTAGGCAGCTTGTCCATAAGATCGAATATCACCTTCACCCTAGCAGTCTAGGCCTTGTCTTGTCTTGTGTTGCCTTGTCGATAGTTATTGGCCTTCCAACTGCCGATGCCATCGACAACAAGGATCTCTTGGCAAATAAATCTGGTGATAATCAAGGCAATGAAATCCACACCGTGGCCATTGAAGTTTCTTCTCTTGAATTGAAATCTATTGTCCAAGAAAATACCCTATAAAGATGTTGTTCTCCATTAAAAGGCAAAACGCTTACCGATTTTGATAGATTAACCACATAATCTTCATATTGGTTTATCCTTAGCAGAATATGTCTACGAGCAAGTAAATCAACTAAACAGTTTCCTTTGATGCCCAAGTGTTTAGGTAAAACTGTTCGCAAATCCTTCACTTCTAGTGTATCAGATGAGAACTTAATAATTACAGCTTGATGTAATCCTTCTTCCTGTGCGAAAGCCTATCGTTCTCCCTTTGTGAATTGAATTGTAGGCTCTCCATGTACATATTGAATCTGTTTCAACTGATTTTTTGTCAAATTTAGGCAGCCTGATTTGTGGTTAATCGAGTAGCAAAGGATGTTTGTTGATTAAGATTAGGGTTTGTCTCTCCTTCAACCAAAGGCCGGGGAGAGATGTGCGCAGACATGGCTGCTGCTGGGGTTTAGGGTCAGTTTCTCGTCAACAGAGAACATAACATGTGACTCAATCTCTAATAAGTTTAACAAGTTGATAATGTATTAAGCTGAAAAAGAACCTATATATAATTGATAAGGCAGTGAAATAAAGCATGATATCAAACATCTTATACCACATGTCCAAATAAGCGCATAAATTAACTAAAATGGAAAAATGATGTTGGTAATTTACTAGAAACCTAAGTTAGAATATCAAGTTGAAGGAACAAACTTTGTACTTTTCAAAAGGAGGTTATTTACATGCATGTAGATGCTTTAGGCAAAAAATAATGAAAAGATATGCATTCACGTAAGTAGATGATACCTATTTTTGACTATTGATTTATTTTAAAACGTTTTTGGCCTAAAAGTGAGTGCTTAAAATCACTTTATAACTTTTTCAAATACCTTTAAAAAAAAATTAAATTTTTTTTTATTTAAAAAGCAAAAACACTTAACAATAAGTTAATTCAAGTGGATACTATGGCTAGAGTATGCTCTGTGACGGATCATTCGTTCTATTCCTCTGTGATTTCCCTGACCACTTGTTCATTGTAAGAATCAAATCAATACTAATGTTCTCAAAAAAAAAAATCAATACTAAGAATGATAATAATGTTGAATATTTGTTTAACAGAAAATATTCCCCATATATTATTGAAAATAGTTTAAATATACCCCTCCTATTATACTTTCGGCTAAATATACCCTTATATCTAATAGAGAGACACGTGAACGACTAAGATTAAAAGAGTCCATTCAATTTAAAATCGATTCAATCTGATATAACCCGCCCCAATAATTCATGGTGTTCAAGCTTGCTGCGTTTCTTGTGCAAGCAGCTTGCTGTTCTAATGACCTGCAAATGATATTAGAGTATTTTGGTTTTTTCCAACTCTTCAGTTTTGTTGTTTCAAATGGAATTGTTAATTGTGCATACGTATAGCTAGCTGCCTTTCAGATGTTGTATTAATTAATACTTATTAGACTTATTTTAGCATGATTTAATGCTTTTAAACTATAATCATTTTCATTATGATTTTTTAATTTGTAATATTTATTTCATTATTATTTGTTGTTGAATATTTTAGTATTATCACTCATCTTATATTTTGTGTTATTTTCTTAAGAAACACCTTAGAAGTTAGATAGTTGTATTTTATAGGACTAAAGAAATATTTGGAGTACCAAGTTAATTGTATGTTTGTATGGATACTTTACCAAAAAAACTTTAAAAAATCAGAAAAACACAAAAAAAATCTAAATTTTATCAGTTTGGTTTGATTTATAAATTTAAAAATTCGACATAATTAGTTTGATTCGATATTTGAAAAATCCGAACCAACGCTGTCATATACATAGTACACCCCTAATTGAAGGGTCAATTAAGTCCTAAGATGATTGAATTTGACTATCCTAAAAACTGCTTAAAGATAATTCACATCCAACCACAAAAAACAAGAAATCCAAAAAAAATCCGAGATTGAAAAATCCAACTTCATTAATTTGATTTGATTTATAAATTTATAAGTGAATTGCTTTTACCATGATTTATGACAGATCCTACTACACGAAGGCTATTTTTTGGTGAATCTTAATGAGTTTTATTTTATCGAGGCGATATCATAATACAAATAAAATGTTGCTGACTTATTTTCGATGGCCATCTCAACTTGGAGAAAGAGACAACACTATCGTAGGCATCAGTAGCTCTCTTGTAAGATGCCCTCCAAAAAGCAAAACCACAGTCACCAGACACTCGAAAAGAACTGAGTCGTCACTGGAAGAGACAACGAGGGGTGTCACAGTTCAAAGCTTATATGAATAACTTAACCAGTAGGACAGGTGACAAATTATCAGAATACAACCACTCCTAGGATTAATGTGAGGAAAATGATAAAGACAACTCGACAACAATACATCGACGTTAAGATTCAGTTGCTGTCATTGCAAGCCTGTCCGTCCCACTCTTAGTAATAACCAACCCCTTTGATTTCTGCTTGTGATTGCTGTGGGCCTTCATTCCCTCCATTCCCAAGGAAAACCAGACGACCTGCAATGCCCGGGGAATTAGGATTCATAAAGGTTCTTCTTGATGGACAATAAACAACTTTGTAATCTTCCTGTACCTATTGCTCATCATGCATCACTACAGGTATTAATAAGCCACAAGATTACAAGTACAAATGAGCTAGAATATCATACCACCCATGCTTTAGAACGAAAAACTTTCTCCAGTTAAAATGATAGCACACATGCTCTGATCATAGAGTTGGTGCCTCCATTAGCGGGTACCATGAGATTTCAGAAACAATTCCTTATTTATCAAGACACAACTTAGTTTTTACTTGCATATCAATGAATTCTAGGTGGTTTCAGAATCCAGTGCAAGATGCATCTATTGTTTGCTTTGAAGCTCTTCAAAATTGGCTTTTCATTCAAGTATAGCACCTAGGTACTTTTCACCTGAAGCACATAAATTTGAGTTCTACAGGTCATCTTCAAAGTTCAACTAAAAGGGTTGCTATGATAGAAGATGGAAAAAAGAGATCAACTCATAATGCAATTTGCTGACTTGAAAGGTTACTGCAGCAACTAACCCAGCCTTCAAAAGAAGCAGTTGCTCAGAGGGTCACACAAGCACGGTAACCTAGACACTAGAATATATGTATATTTCCAACCTAGTATGACCAAAGAGAGTATACAATTTCTAGTCAAGGCTAAACACGTATATAGACAAAGAAAGCACAAGACTCATTTCTGATGGCATACTAGAGAACAAAATAAAAGCTATGCATAGGGCTGAAATAGAAAACAGAATTTAAAACCTATGTTGCTTGTACGCTTCAAAAATGTTAATGGGTGTGTTGGATTCTCCAAAAGTAGCGTATTTCTGGAGAATCCAACACGGGTGCAGAATTAAAAGTGAAGAGACTGTGCAACTTAGTTTAAAAACTACATGCAGGAAAATGCAAGAGAAACTAACTGTAGTGAAGTAGAAAATAAGCATGATGCAGAAATAGATTTAGAAATTAAAGGCATAATACATAAATATGCCCTTTAACTTGACTTTTCAACTCACATTTATGCCCTCCAACTTTGAGTGCCCACAAGTAGACACTTAAACTTGTATAAAGTTGAACAAATAAACACACACGTCTTGCGTGGCATTCTACATGACAATTTCCGTCCTACGTGATCCTACGTGTCTACTTGTTCAACTTTACACAAGTTTAAGTGCCTACTTGTGCACACCCAAAGATGGAGGGCATAAATGTGAATGAGGCCAAGTTAAAGGGCAATTTATGCATTATGCCAAAATTAAAACTATATGCACAAAAGTGAAAAAGCAACTAAACTTCACTGAAGAAGTAGAAAAAACAAAGTAGCAAATTACCATTTTTTCGTATAGCAATCTCTCGTATGCGCCGTACGAGACCAGTGATAGGATCAGTGAAGATTTTTGTTTCAAGATTACCCTCCACATACAAGATTGAACTACAATTTGCAGTGCATCAAACAATTATCAGAAGGTTAGATCATTTGAAAGGAGATGAGCAAAAGTATGAAAATACAGATCAACAGAAAGTAAGCATTCAGTAAAAAATGCACAACAAGTTTTCACCAGATAGCCAAATTCAATCGCTTTTCCCTTCCTGGGAGGAAAATGGCCCTCAAATTTGGCTGAAAAATTAGCAATTAGTTATACATTTTTTAAAAAGATTGTGTTGTATAACACTGAACTATTCTTTTAGGGATGTACTGAAATTTTCTTTTGGGATTCTTATGATTTAGGTAAAAGCGAGAGCAGCGAATAAGCCAATTTTTTTATTGCAACTCATTAAAGGCTTAACCTTCAAGCAGGCTATTATATTGACTTCACAACAAATAAAATTAAAAGTGGCTAGATTAACACAACCTTCGTCAGGTTGAATTTTTTAAGTAAACAATGATAAGCATTAGCTAACACAGGAAATCACAGGCATAAATGAATGGCATAAGACCAAATTTAACTTAAACAGTAACGAGATGGAGGAAACCGGAAGCATACCCAGGAACAATACTCTTCACGGCCATTTCCCCCAACCTCTCTGGATAGACCGAGACTCTGTGCCACTGAACCGCACACCTATTGGCATATTCTCCTGGCTCTTCATTATCAAACGGCCTCCTGTTGTTCCGAATTCCACCTGTTCCAAGGGATAGCAGAGTCACTGTCCTCCCACTTTTCAACCTCTTTTGTATAGGTATCTGGCCAACTTGACCAACCATGATTGCCTGTCCCCGATTCCACATAAAAACATCAAACCAACGTATATTTGTGGAGTTAATATAATTATGACTATGATTGTTGCGTCTTCTATTTTTCTTCGCTTAGTGGGATAGAAAGTAAGTATTGCAGCTATACCAATTTCTCTCTAAATACTGGAAAGACCATAATTTTCACACTGCTAATTCAAAAACAACTCAATCAATCAATCAACCATTCCCTAATCCCAATTTCAGCTAGGGGTACACTAGATGAATCTTATATATCCAATCTTCTCTATTCAGATCCATTTTGTTTCAATACTAAATAATTCCGCTAAAATGCCAAAAGCAAAAAAATAACAACAAATCCCCACTCAATCACCAAAAGATTTACAATGTATATATGCATGAACTCTATTGGTGCATTTACATATTATAAAATACAGACACACAAACTACTATGAACTGTCAGGATCATATCTTTGTGAATTGTAACATGCAAAACAGTGTCTTAATCTATTAAATGCCAACAACCATGATTAGCTATATGAATCCTCACAACCATGATTCTCCATTTAAATTCATATTATACCAACATTATGTAGAATAAAAATAAAAGAACCAAAAGAATAACAAATAAAGAGTGATATGAGTTAACTACATTTTTTACTAAAATAAACATCTCTGAAAGGGCTAATAGACTCAAAGAAAGCATAGGACCTAAAGTAAACATACTGACATGACTAAAACATATAACACCTATATAGATCCTTTTTTATTTCTTTAATAATTGAGACATCCCTGAGGGCCAGTGGCTCACAGTCCAAAACTCGGTAGATAATAGACCCACCCCTCAACTTAAATGCCAGGCTTTTGTCTGCAGTAAAATTCGAACCCCTGACGTGCGCCGAACCCACAGATCACAAATTACATTTTACCACTAGACCAAGGCCCAAGGGCATATCACCTATATAAATCCTTTTCATTGTACCTATCTTTCGCTAAGTTTGCATGGTACTAAGAAATTGCAGTATTACGAGATAACTCCTTCCATGTGATTTTAATTCTGCCTCGGCCTTTTAACACATTCACTCACCATGGTTTCACGCCTATGAATTGTTGCATTTGGAGATCAACGCAGGACATGACCAAACCATCCCAATAGACCTTTTCTTATTTTATCCTCAATGTGTGCTACTTGCACCTTCTGTCAAACATTGTCATTTTTAATCTTGTCTAATCTTGTATGAGCATATTTACATCTTAATATTTGCATCTTTGCGAGACTCATATTGTAGACGTGGAGGACTTTAATGCCCAACAGTCACTTCCATATAATATTGTTGGTCTCATAACTGATCTATAGAACTTACTTGTTACTTTGGTAGGCATCATTTTATCACGACATTCTAACAACACTCTTAGCAATACTTCTCCATTTCAATCATCCGATTTTGATTCTATGTGTCATATTTATCTTCATCTATCATTCCATTTTCCTAATATATAATGAGTCTAGATATCTGATTTCTATGCATTGAGACACCAAGATCCTGCCTTATCTCACCTCAACTTCACTGTTCTTAACTTCTTATCCTGACTTAAGTTGTCGTGAATATATCCAGTCTTACTCCTACATATCCTCACACCCTTATTTTCTCCATAGTTTAAACTTTTGGTTAACTCCCTCATTGATTTCGTTAATTAGAATAAAGCAGCTAGTTGCATTAGGGAAGTTGCTTCTAAGATGCTAGGGGTGTCTAGGGGTAAATTTGGAGGACATAAAGGAGATTGGTGGTGGAATGGGGAAGTCCAAGGTAAAGTGGAAGCGAAGAAGGCTGCATACACAAAATTGGCGGAGTGCGTAGACGAGGAAGAGAAGCGGACGCTTAAGAAAGTCTATAAGACGACAAAGACAGAAGCTAAGTTAGCTGTTTCGAAGGCGAAGACGGCAGCTTTCGAACGCTTGTATGTCGAGTTGGGGGACAAAGGTGGGGATAAGAAGTTGTATAGGCTCGCAAAAGCAAGAGAGAGGAAGGCGCGCGACTTGGACCAAGTGAAGTGTATCAAAGATGAGGAAGGCAAAATACTGGTGGAAGAGACCTCTATCAAGCAAAGATGGCGAAGCTACTTTCACAAACTTTTAAATGAAAAAGGGGAAGCGGACATTGTGTTGGGTGATTTGGCACACTCTGAAAGACTTCGGGATTTTGGATACTGTAGGTGCGTTACGCCCGAGGAGGTTATACGGGCTATTAGTAGGATGAGCAGGGGAAGAGCGACCGGACCCGATGAGATTCCGGTAGAATTTTGGAAGAACATGGACAAGGCAGGCATAGAGTGGTTAACTGGGCTGTTTAATGTTATCTTTAAGACAGCAAAAATGCCTGAAGAATGGAGGTGGAGTACAATGGTCCCGTTGTATAAAAACAAGGGTGATATCCAAAACTGTAACAATTACAGGGGTATCAAATTGTTGAGCCATACTATGAAGATTTGGGAGAGAGTGGTGGAGATGAG
>NW_006238992.1:447543-447749 GCF_000226075.1 Solanum tuberosum | reverse complement strand
AAGCTGAGGGAAGCGAGACTGAGATGGTTTGGACATGTGAAGAGACGGAGTGCAGACGCTCCAGTGAGGAGGTGCGAGGTAATGGTGGTAGAGGGCACGCGGAGGGGTAGAGGTAGGCCCAAGAAGGATTGGGGAGAGGTGATTAGACAGGACTTGGCCCAGCTACACATTACCGAGGACATGACTCTAGATAGGAAGGAGTGGAG
>NW_006238992.1:416890-445819 GCF_000226075.1 Solanum tuberosum | reverse complement strand
TGTTTACTGCGTTTCACTCCCTATATCTTTCTTGTTATTGTCTCATTGGTTGATTATACGCTATCTTTTGTATTGGCTGTTATGTTGCATATATCTCTCTTGTCACTTAGATTTGATGTTCTTGAGCTGAGGGTCTCTTGGAAACAGCCTCTCTACCTCCACGAGGTAGTGGCAAGGTCTGCGTACTACTTACCCTCCCCAGACCCCACCTAGTGGGATTTCACTGGGTTGTTGTTGTTGTTGTTGTTGGTCATCAAATAACATACATTATGCGAAATCAAGTTGTATTGTGTCGGTTCGCTCATCCATAAACAGGGTAAACAAGTACGACTCAATGTCACTCCCTGGAGTAAGTCCACGATGATGGAGAAGTCCTTTACATCTCCTACTACTGTTCTAAGGCCAGTGATGAATCCTTCGTACATATCCTTTATGACACTTACAAATTCAATATAAATTTTTCTCTTCTTCAATACCCACGCAAAGGACCTTTCTTGGTAATCTATCATATGCTTTCTCCAAATTCCAAATAATAGATGAACAAGGTTCACAATCTAGCTTCATTTATCACAATTCACCTAGTAATACCTACTCCTAATCAATTCCCGAGTGGACAAAGAACAATTACATACTTAAACCCCATTATGTGTATGCATACCAACTATTGGCTCGTTCATATATCATTACATACAGAGCCACATATTGGTAAATACCACCCAAACACCTATCCCAATGGCCAACAGTCTTTTCCCAATAGACTCTTGGTATCTCAATGACTCAAACACCCAATCTCATCATTGGAGGTGGAGGGTCCTTTCAACTAAGCTATCCCTCCTAGTCATGGAGACACACAAGTTCATTCATGTAAATGGATAGAATCCTGTCAAATAACACGTGTTATTGAAAGCAATCTCTTTATACATTACTTACAACAAACAGATGCACCACAACCAGTGTAAACTTGTCTCCATTTGCTATAATTTACCGTGTAAATACCTACATCCAAGCAAGTGTCAAGTAAACTATCAGCACTAAACATGCATTTAAACGCCCAATATGTATATGCATAAACCAGCTATTCACATCATCAACAAACAAAAACACACTATTTCATTTTTTGACCATGAACAAATAAAAACACAATTTCATATATGCAAACAGTTAGTATAACTTTCAAATGAATACCTAACATACAAAATCAATTTCTCAATCTGTTAATTGCGACAAATGGATACACAAGGTTTGCATATCTATCTCTATTTATCAAAATTCACCTTGTAAATACCAACGTCCAAGCCATTCTCGAGTGCACGTTCAATGTATTTGCGTTCTTGCTTCATCTCAGAAGCTGAAGGTGATGAAAAACCAGTTGATTCTGGTTCGGAGTCCGAAGCAGGCCCCAATTCAGTGTGGTCCGAATCCGGAGAGGAGAAATCGTCTGTGGCTGAAGAGATTTTTGTGCAAAAAGACAGTGAAGACAGCTGCGAAGCTTTTATGGAGCTAGGGTTTGTCAGCATCGTGCGTAAGAACTTTCTCGATAGTGAAGACGCCATTGATATTCCTTTGAATGTTAATTTTCTCCAGAAATGTAAATTTTATGAGCCCTTAAACCTTTGTACTACAAACTTAAACCCTTGGATGCCGTTTGGTGGGAACAATTTGGGAAAAATGAGTAGCTTAGTGAAAATTATGAACATGTTTTGACTACTTTATCCTCTGCTTAAACATCTTCAATCCAAAATTATATTTTACTTCATTTACATTATTTTATTATATTGCATAAAATATTTAATTTTGACATATTATAAATGGAAAAAAAGATAATAATATTCTTGAACTATAAGAAAAGATCTAAAAATACTCTTCATTTCATCTATTTTGTTAAGAATAACCCTCTGATAATTTTTTAGGCTTCTTTATATCCTTAAAACTAACAACTTTTCTCTTATTTTATTTTAAAAAATATTATTTATTATGTGTCGTTTTTTATCAGGTGAAATAAAACCCTCCACCCCCACAAAGTTGATGACATGGAAAACAAGATTAGCATAATTATGTTGGATCCCTCACATTAAGCTTCCAACGAATCTTCAGTAAAAATGAAATATTCGCCTCTAACTCATTGTTAGATGAATTTTCGAGAGATTATACAATGCTTGAAAATTCAGATAAAACAATCAAATTCTATTCTCTTCTCCACATTTCATATGTCATAATCTGTAAATACGTAAAATTATGTGTTTTATATCTGACTTTTATTGCTCATAATATTGATTTGTATTTTATCTGACAATTTATTTTCAACAACCAATCAAACTTTTCAATTCATAACACCAGTTGGTATAAATTTTTCGCTAAAATTTAGTTACCGAAATTGATACTTCGTTGAATCTTCAATTCACTTTATCTCTTTCTTGTTTTCAATTCTTAGCTTCTATTTTTTTAAAAAAAAACTAACTCTCAACTTCAATATCCTCTTATTTAATTTCTAATATTTTACTTTAAAAATTGGTAGAACCAGACATTTTATTTTAAAACGAAGCTTAAAAAAAACCTTTTTTGTTGTAAATATGTTGAACTAAGTG
Source organism: Solanum tuberosum (assembly GCF_000226075.1). Taxonomy (NCBI): domain Eukaryota; kingdom Viridiplantae; phylum Streptophyta; class Magnoliopsida; order Solanales; family Solanaceae; genus Solanum; species Solanum tuberosum. The sequence continues at coordinate 443,234 of NW_006238992.1, read as the reverse complement.
GATTGTCCACGAGTTTATTCATGAACTTATACTTATCATGTATGTATATTTCTTAGGTGATATGAATCTTTTTGAGATAACAATGTATCTACTAATTTAGCATTCAACATGGTGACTTTTTGATTGATTTCTCAACCTAAAAATAGAGATATCATTCACCATTGTAAGATACACTTGAGTAGAAGAAAAGTTCTCTCCTCCATCTACTTATCTTGTCTTTTTTTTTTCTTTATAATTATATTGCTATGAGCTTAATTTTATAATACGTTATTAGCACGAGTCTCTTATTTTATTTTCATCATCACCATTAATTTAAATTTATTTTTCTTCCTAAGTTGGAAAAGGTTCAAGAATGAATCATTACCATTGTGTCTTTCGAATGGACAACTAGAAGGTGCATTTTGATGATTGTTGGTGATGAACATGTGCTATCCTTGAGTAAGTATTTTTGTCTACATAATTGCATAATCCGGTTATCTCAAAGAAGTTTATTCTCCAGGTATATATCAAGTTATCTTCATTTTAATATTCTTGAGTGGATGATTCATTGTAAACTACATGAAGTGCAAAATAAGAAAATCACGAGATTTAGTATAATCTAAGAATGATAAAAATGGACATCCATTTTTGAATAGCAATAAGGTGTTATGACAAGTATAAAAGATAAATAAAATAAAAGGTAGATTGGTAATACTAGAGAATTTTTTACTATGTGGTATTGACTTTATTGAATACTAATTCAAAGTGTGGTCTGGTCAATTTAGTTTGTTAGTAGTATCCTATATTCTAGGGTTGTTAGCAGGTCATGATGTAGTACTTTTATTGGTTAGTTGTTGCTTTATAACTTAGTGACTTAGTAGTTTGCTTATTTGTAGCCTATATAAAGGCAACATTTGCTTTGATTTAATATACAGAAAAAGCTAAGGTTTTAGCACAAGTCTAATACTCTTATACTTTGCATCTTTGTTCTTTAAGTTTGCAGTCTATCTTTCCTCAACATCTTTGGTATCAGAGTCATGGGAAATAATTTTAATGCATTGAGTGCAGCATAACCACTCATTCCCATTTTCAAGGGAGAAAGCTACGAATTCTAAAGTATTTGTATGAAAATTATACTCAAATCTCAAGATCTTTGGGACTTGGTAGAAAGAGATTTTGTAAATCCTGATGAAGAAACTAGATTGTCGGAAAACAAGAAAAAAAATGCCAAGACATTGATGTTTATCCAGCAGGCTGTCCATGATAGCCACTTTTCATGGATTGCAGCAACAACCAGATCAAAGCACGTTTGGTTCATTCTGCAGAAGGAGTTTCAAGGTGATTCAAAGGTCATCATGGTGAGATTGCAGTCATTTCGGCGTGACTTTCAAGCCTTGATGATGAAAAATGGAGAACAAATTGCTGATTTGCAAAGATATTGTGAAGCTCAACTCTAAAATTTAATCATGTAGTTGTTGCTATAGAAGAGTTTAAGGATCTATAAATTTTTACCTTTAATGAACTCATGAGATCTCTTCAAGCTCATGAGGCGCGAACCAATCGATCTATTGAGAAGAATAAAGAGAAAGCATTCCAAGTGAAAGACGATGTCACTAAATATGGAGAAAATAATGGTCCAGCAAATAGAGGTCATGGAAGAGGAGGATTCCACGGTAGTCGAGGTCGTGGTTATGGAAGAGGCAGAGAAAGGAAAAATGGGCACAGGCAGCCCAATAAGCAAGGCAACACAAAGAATGACGTTCAATATCATCATTGCCACTACTATGGGCATATAAAGGGTGATTGCTGGTATAAATACCAGAAAATGAATTTTGCAGCAGAAGAAAATGAGGAAGAGAATTATCATTTTATGGCCTGCATTGATACAAACCATAAGCCAAGTGATATCTGGTTTGTAGACACTGGTTGTTATAGATGTTGAGACTGGTGTTGATGATGAGAATGAGAGGGTCGAGGAGAAGTTAGCCGAGGAGATTGATGAGGAGGAGCTAAGAGCTAAAGAGCACGGGATTGCTGAGTTACTGACCGAGTTGCATGAGACCGATGAGGTCATTCTTTAGGCTGCACTGGAGAGGTCTCTTCGAGAGACTTCAGAGGTTGGGTCTAGTGGAGTCACTCCAAACTCTACCATACCTCATGTTGCTAAGAGGGGCACTGATGGCCCTGTTGAGCCTCACATGCCACCTTTAGTGATCCTATTGTCGGGCATTGATGCCCTCTTAAGGCTTCACCTCTCGCGACTCCAGATGATAGTGCACCACATGCATAGCCTGCCAGAGGGACCCTTTCTCTCAACCTTTCACTATTTTTACTTATTTTGCATTGAGGACACTACATTTTATTTTTGGTAGGGTAAGGGCCTTCGTGCCAATATTCCTCTTTTGATTGTATTTTGTTATTTCGTATTTTGAACAATTATAGTCTGATGTTTCTTTATATTAGAGTGCCCTTTTGGGGTAAATGTGTGTCTCTTTATTTCTATCTCCTTCTCCCTTGATGTTGCAACCCCCCATGAGTTCAAATTGTGAATGTTTGAAGTTTTCATTGATAACAGTTTGAGAATCGATTTTGTTCAATATCAATGTCTAGAATAGTACTCATGATGAGCATGATGCGTAGTGATTGGTGTTGCGAGAACAAAATTGATGTGGTTACACCTTTGATCGTTCTCTTTTAATTTTTTTGACTAGCTGTGTTTTGATGTGTGCCTTTCAATTAACATCACATGTACACTTTTGATCTTTTTGAGGTGTGCTAAATGAGTGTATTTTGAAGCGCCATGTGTGGTGCACTTTTACTTAAAAGTATGCATGTGGAGTCGTAGAATTTTCCTTGTTTGTTCAATTGTGTTAATCTTGGTGAATGTGAGACATGATCTTGGGCAAAATTCAATGAGAGGACCAAATTGTCCATAAAGCCTTTTGTGATTACCTTGTGAGGGTGTGAAACCATTGTTGGCACCAATTGAGCTTAACTTATTTGTTGACAACCAAAAGAAGCCTCTTGAATCAAATTTTCCCTATCTTCTCACCAAAAATCCTTTTAGAAGCATTGTGATGAGTGAATAGCCAACTTAGGCCAAAATCCTAAGTTGGGGATGTGAAAAGGAAGGACGAGTGAAAGCCAAGTAAAGGGAAAAAGGAAGAAGAAATGAGACTCAAATCTGAAAGTTTTGCAAAAAGAAGGAAACCTTCCTTATAAAAAAAAATAAAAAAATATGTGTATATATTATCATTATGATGGAAATAGCTGGAAAAAATATAAATGAAAAACATACGTGAATGAAATAAAGGGGGATTCCAAATAAATTGAGTGAAAAGTTAAGATTTGAGTTCTCAAATGAAAAAAGAAGAAAAAGAACTTGAGAAGAGGTAATGATGATTGCAACAATGCTTTGAAAAGGGTATAAGTCACCAATCCAAATTTATCATACCTTAACCCTCAGCCCCATTACAAGCCTAAAAGACCCTTGAGATCTTGCATTAACTAGGTTGTGTGATGATTGGAAAATATTGTCAAACCTATGGGACAAAGCTTGCATGTATTTCTCTTTTGAGAGAGTGAGAGTTGCATTTGATTCCTATGACCTTTATTGATTTGCTTTGTGAGAGCATGAAATCATTCTTGATGTGAGGCACTTGAATGGCATTTGTTGAAACATGTTCTTGCATTAGACAAGAAGCTAAAGTTATCTTGAGCTTGTATTGAGACTAACTAATCATCATTTGAAGCTTTTTTGCTATTGAGAGTAATCTTTCTATGGCACTTTAATGTTAGCTCTCATTGAGTACTATTGTAGACACCTTTATTGAGCCTATTGTGTTCTTGATTTACTTGAGGACAAGCAAAAATTTAAGTTGGGGTGTTAATGAGTGGTAGATTTGCACTCATTTAAGGTTCATTTAGCTCAATAATTAGTGTCCTCAATGCCTAACTTTGTCCTTTTCTAATCAAATATTGATGTTTGCAGCTATGAAGGCAATTGGACAAGGCAAGGGCTGATGTGTGAAAGAATGGGAAAAAAAAATACAAAAAGAAGTGCAAAGTGAACATTATTGATTGCCTAACATGAAGGAAGGATCACCAACTGAGCAAGACCTTGATGAATATGAGATTTGGACTCATTTGGGGCTTTGTTTATATAGTTTTAGTGTCCTCAAATGCTTAATTTGTGCCATAAACTGATGTTAAATCCTTGATTTTCAGGTATATGGATTGAAGAATAAAGTAATGACACTAATAGGCAAAAAGGAACAACATAAGCTGAAAAAGGAGAGACAAGAAAGCCTGAAGATTGCCAAGAGAACTTGGCGAGTCGTCGCGTTGCCCCTAGACCACCTAATTTTATAGAACACTGAGCCTGAAACGGAGGAAACTTAGGTGAATTGCGTTCTCTATTGGCAAATCGCCGACTGCATTGGCGAAGGAAAATTGTACCGCCGAACTCACTAATCAAGACCAAGACGAAATTGAATTGGCGAGCTAAAGGACTTAAAGGCGCATCGCGAAAGCGATCGGCGATCCCGATCTAGATCGCCTAAAGTTACAGTGTTTGAATGAGGAAAAGGTGAAGAATAAAGGGGCGATTGAGTAGAACAATCGGCGAATCGCCGACTTTCCTCGCCGATCAACCCCAAAAAGCAACATCTCAGATCAGTATAAATTAACTTTTAGGTGGACATAAATGATGCCTTCCCCGATGAACACGTATTCACAGTAATTCTACAACAAACTCCTTGGTATGCTAATTTTGCTAACTATGTAGTATGTGGATTGATACTGGAAGAACTAAACTCCTATCAACAAAAGAGGTTCTTGCTCGATGTCAAGAAATACTTTCGGGATGAACCATACTTATTCAGAGAGTGTGCAGACCATATCATTAGGAGAAGTGTGCCAGAAGAGGAATTCAGTGAAATTCTCCATGTTTGTCATACTTCACCAGTTGGTGGTCATCATGGTGAAGTGCATACAGCTGCTAAAATCCTTCAAAGTGGTTACTACTAGCCATCCCTTTACAAAGATGCTTATGAATTTGTTAAGATATATGTATAATGTCAAAAACAAGTTGGAGTGTCCAGAAGACATGAGCTCCCTCTCAAACCTATTTTTGAAGTTGAGTTATTTGATGTTTGGGGAATAGATTTCATAGGTCCATTTGTGAGTTCGTTTGGTAATAAATACATTTTGGTGGTAGTAGATTATGTTTCTAAATGGGTCAAAGTTGTAGCACTACCAAACAATGAAGGAAAGAGTGTTGTTCAATTCTTAAAATGCTACATCTTTGCTAGGTTCGGCACCCCTCGGGCTATTATTAGTGATGGTGGATCTCATTTCTGCAACAGGCTTTTTCCATCTGCATTGAGCAAATATGGGGTGCGACATAAAGTAGCAACGCCATATCATCCTCAAACGAATGGCTAAGTGGAAGTTTTGAATCGGGAGATCAAGAGTATCTTGGCTAAGACTGTCAATGCAAATAGGACTGATTGGTCTCGAAAGCTGGATGATGCTCTGTGGGCATATCGCACTGCCTACAAGACACCAATTGGTATGTCTCCTTATCAGCTAGTTTTTGAAAAATCTTGCCATTTACCGGTTGAATTAGAACACAAAGCGTTATGGGCATTAAAGGCTCTGAATCTAGACTGGGCCAAGACTTCAAAAGGAAGAGTAGACCAACTAAATGAATTGGATGAATTAAGGTTTAGGGCGTACGAAAGTTCAGCCCTCTACAAAGAAAATATGAAGAAGTGGTATGATTCTAAAATCCTTAGGAGAGAGTTTCGAGTTGGAGATTGGGTGTTGCTATATAATTCTCGACTGAGACTCTTTTCGAGAAAGTTCAAATCAAAACGGTCAGGCCCATTTAAAGTAACATGGGTGTTCACAAATGGAGCCATTGAAGTTGAAGGCAAAGAGGGTCTTGCCTTCAAGGTGAATGGGCAACGCTTGAAGTTGTATTTCGGAGAATGCCATGAAATTTCCGTGATTGAAGTGGTGTATCTGGAAGATGCTTGAAATCATTTCCACATCATGCCACACCGTTAAATAAGGTGCTTCTTGGGAGGAAACCCAAGTGTTAGTTGTTTTGAATAATGTGTGCTGAATGTGCAGGTGTAGGTGATTCTACGATGCTAAGAGTCGTTCGGCAGTATGCCAAGTAAGCTCGGCGATCACCTAGTTGATCGCCTTCATGACGTCAACAGTTGGCTGAGACACTGGAACATTAGGTGGGATACATGTCCACTCGGCGATTCGCCGAAGTGATTGGGCGACTCGACTTTCTCTGCCTTTTTGCACCAACCTCGATAGCCTGGACTCTTAGATCTTTTGGCGAGGTCTCACATCCATTAGGTGATGCGCTGATGTTATTTGGCGGACTTGCTCTTGTCCGCTTTCCTACCCCAAAATGGAATAGTTGCATACTAGAAAATTCGGCGAGCTCCAGCCAGTTTGGCGAATCGCCGAACGGTTCGACGATTGCAGCAACCCTTCGCCAAATGGGCGCCTTGTGAAGATTCTGTTTGTTTGAGTGCCAGTACTTTATCTTTATTTTTGTTAATGTTTGTTCTCTACTCACATTGGGGACAATGTTGGATACTTTTGGTGGTGGTGGTAGGAGTCTGATTGTTAAATCTTGTGTTCTCTCGAAAGTTATTCGAGTATCGGTTATGATCAATATCGATGACTTAAATAGTGCTCGTAATTGAACGAAATGAATGTGCGGCTACGATGAGACCAAATGAAGTTACATAGACAATGTGTGGACTTTTTGCATCTCGTTGTGACTAGCCGATTATTGAATGAGTCTCTTGTGATGAACACTGCTTACTAGCTAGAAAGTGTGGAGTCTCATTTGATATTGGTGTCAATGCCGTGTGTGATGAGCGTACCTTGAATATTGTGTGTGATGACACCTAGAATTTTCCCCGTTAGTCCGGTTGACTAAAGTGATGCAAGCTCTTGAAATGATCTTAGGCAAAAAATTTGATGAGTGAAACAAATTGACATTATACCTATTTTTGTGGCCAACCTTGTGAGATGGTGTGAACCTTGCTTGAACCCCTTTGAGTCTTATCCTTTTTCTTGGAAGAAACTTGAACAATTGTGACCCCTCTTTATCCTTTCATCCATAACCCTCATGAAGTGTGGTTGGTTTGAATAGCCAACTTAGGCCAAAAGCCTAAGTTGGGGGTGTGGTGAAAAGAGAAGGTAAAATCAAGGAAGTGTAAAAAAATTACCCCTTAGAACAATGGTTTTGAAAAAGATGGAACCCCTCCATACAAAAAAAAAAGAAAAAGAAAAAGAATGAGAAAGTTGTGAAATAAAGTAGTTGAAGTTGCAAAAGAAATGGGGTATCCGGTAATCCATTTGAAAGTGAATAATGGGGTGAATTATGAACATGATCAAAGTGTTGAATAAAAGGAAGAAAGTGATGTTCAGACCTCATTTCATGAGGGTAGCAGCCACTGAGCCTAAATGACCATACTTTTACACTCAGCCTCGTTACAAGCCTTAGAAAGACCTTTGTGATCTTGAGTGAGCTGAAGCGAATGTTAATTGGAAATAAGGGTAAACCTATTGGTGAAGTCATACATGTGTTCATCTTTCTGAGTGTGAAAGTCGTATGTGATTCCGGAACTATAAATTGTTGAAGAACTTGGTATGAATGGGGAATCATTGATTAACGTTATCAACGACACTTAATCCAATTCTAAGTGTCTACGATCGTTAGTCAGTATAATAACCCAACTAAATTAGTTGGGGTCGAATCCCACAGGGAGTGGTACGTGTTTAAGATTCAAGAGTAAAGTAAGAATATGCTCAAGTCAATCATAGGAATAGACATTTACGAATAAAAACATAATGTAAATCAGGGGGTGACACGAATGTCAAATAAGGGGGTTTTGGTTTTAACTATCAGCTACAACAACAACAAATAATACGAAAGAAACAATAATGAGACGGGTTCTTGGGATGTGATTGGATTATAGGCTAAGGTAGACAAATGGGTAATTGTAACTGTTAGTAAATACCTGTAAATTAGTGAATAAGCTAGACTTTAGAGGGGATAAACTTTCTCTCGAACAATCTACCCCGAATCAAGTCGATTTCTCTCGAACACCAACAAGCATGCAAATAAGAACAGCCTTCACTTTAGTCCATTCACTCTCTCGAGCTGAATGTGTGGAAAAGGGTTCACTCTCTCGAGCTGAACCCATAACAACCCAATACCCACAGACCATCAATTCAGTAATCTTGGTTTTAAAACCTCTCTCTCGAGCAAGCCAAAAACACAAAGGTAGAACTGCATTTGCAACTACAATTCGTTAAATTGAACCACAATTGCTGAATGAAATCATTTCTAAACAACATTTAAACTAACAATTAAAAATACCTACAAGCTAAATCAGCCCATAATCACACAATCACACCCCAAGAATTGAGATTTTAGCTAGGCATCATAAAAAGATAAAAAATCGTTACCAAATTGTGTTTCCATCAACTGGGTAAGATTAATTTCGTCTTTACAAAGGTCCAAATTGAAGAATCTCAAAAACCCACTTCCAATTTCTCAAAAATAGAAAACTTCAATTCTTCAAAGCTAAGGAAAACTTGTCTCCCAACTCAGAGTTCTAAACTCAAAAATTACTCTAATGAATGTTCAGAATAAAATTTGATACTAAACATAATGTTTGAAAATGTATTTATAGTCGCCAAAAATATGCTGCGAGGGCCATTCAGTGCAGTAAGTCGGGCTCGCCGATCAGCCCGCCGATCCGCCATTTGACCCATTTCATCGCCTTCTTGCTTTGGCCTTCAGCATCCTCAAGGTCAGTAACTTTGGATGATCTAACACTGCATCGCGAAACCACTCGGTGATCCGTCGACTACTCTTTTCTATCGCCAACTTGATTTTCTCCTTCAGGGCTTGACACACTGGAACTTTAGGTGATGTATTGGCCATTTGGCGACTCACCAAATGGTCATGGCGATCACCAAGTTCTCTTTTCTTCTTTCTTTTAGCTCGCTTCGTTCCTTTTTGCATTTAGTGTCTATGTTTTGTTCCTCAATCCAAATACCTGGAAATCAAGGATTTTACATTAGTTATTGGCACAAAATAAGCATTTGAGGACACTAAATCTATGCAAATAAAGCCCTAAGTGAGTCCAAATCGTGGACTCATCAATCATCTTTGTTGTGAGGGCATTTGAGTACCTTTGTTGAGCTTGAACTTGCATTTGAAGCAAGTATTGTGAACTTGAGCATCTTTGATAATGGTGAGTCACAATTTGAATCTTTGAGTGCATACTTGGTCATTGCATGAGTAAGTTGAGTCTTATTGTGTGTATTCATGTTGAGTCTTATGTAGCACTATTTGAGACATCCTTCTTGAACTACTGAACTTGAGTTTTACTTGAGGACAAGCAAAAGTTTAAGTTGAGGGGTGTAGATGAGTCTGAGATTTGGACTCATTTAGGGATTTGTTTATATAGATTTAGTGTCCTCAAATGCTTAATTTGTTCCATAAATTGATGTTAAATCCTTGATTTTCAAGTATATAAATTGAAGAACAAAGCAAGGACACTAACAGGCAAAAAAGAACAACACAAGCTGAAAAAGGAGAGACAAGAAAGCCTGAAGATCGCCAAGAGAACTCGGCGAGTCACCGAGTTTCCCCTAGACTGCCTAATTTTTTAGAACACTTAGCCTAAAACGAGGTAAACTTAGGCGAACTGTGTTCTCATCGGCAAATCACCGACTGCATCGGCGAAGGAAAATTATACTGCCGAACTCACTGATCAAGACCAAGACGAAATTAAATTGGTGAGCTAAAGGACTTAAAGGCGCATCACGGAAGTGATCAGTGATCCCGATCTAGATCGCCTAAAGTTACAGTGTCTGAATGAGGAAAGAGGTGAAGAAGAAAAGGGCGATGTACTAGAACAATCAGTGAAGCCCGACTTTCCTCGCCGATCAACCCCAAAAAGCAACATCTCAGATCAGTATAAATTAACTTTTAGAAGAGAGAGAAATTATTCAATCATTGTGGAACGAAATAGAGAGAACAAAAACGTTATTCTTGTTGATTTTAAGTAATTTTGGCAAGAGATTTCAATTGGGTATTGTAATAGAAAAGATATTATGCATCTTAGAACTTTGACTTTCAATACCCAGCTATGGAGCATGTATTAGGTACTGAATTTCTTTATTTTATGATGATTAGCTAAAACCCCAATCTTGGGGGTTTGACAATATGATTAATTGTTGAATGTGGCTTGATGGGTGTTAGTTATTACTAATTTTAGTGCTAATCCAAAGTGGGTCTAACTTATCGTTGTGGTTTAAATGCTCTATTGCATGTTTATTTCAATAAAATTTAGTGTTTATGCTTGCTTGAGAAAGAAGTGTAAAGCTAAAGTGATAAGTTGGCACTCATAATTAGTGGGTCATGATGGATTCAGCTCGAGAGAGTGAATCCTAAGACTCATGTTATGTATTCATCTCGAGAGAGTGGATGTAGTGAGATTGTGGACTGATCTTTATGTTTAAAGCATTGAGGTTCGAGAGAACTCAGTTGAAACGGGGTAGTTGTTCGAGAGAAAAGTGCCTCACCTAAAGTCCATCCTACCCATGGAGAGTTAGCACTTTTGGTTAGAAATTTGCACCCATTGAGTTACATTTAGCAATTGGTTGGTCAATCCCCCAAGTACCTTTCTCCTATTTGATTGTTCTCAGTTACTTGTTGAGGTTGTTTCCTGATCAAAAAAATCCTTCACCCTAACATTGTTTCCACCCTTTAAATTTCACTAATCGTTTCCGAAAATCTCAAGTCCTTTAGCTACAAAAATCACTGTTGTAACTTCATATTTGAATTCAATACATAACTACTCTTTGTGGAATCGACCCCAACTCTTCTGTTGGGTTATACTGCTTAACGATCATCTACACCTAGTATCGGATGAGGTGTAGTTGATACGTTAATCAAACCTCGCCCAAATTGACAGTGCGTAGCACTTGTGTCTACCAAAGAAGGTCGGAAAAATCTAGTAGAAAAGGTGATGCGTCGAGTTAGAATGACGGTCTTGACGCACATCGCCTAAAATGACAGTGTGTAAGATAAAGATTTAATGCTCGAGCGATGGACTAAGGTGGTATTCAGCGATTCCTCGAACGTGAAAGGCTGACTCAAGTGAGTTCTCCAACTGAGGTTCAAATACCTTAAGCCTAGAGCATCACAAGACGACACTACTAGAAATTTGACCTATGGCAACAGTGTTTTTTGTAACGGTTCCATAACAGTGAGATTAACCATCCCAATAGATGTATTTATTGCAACGGTTCTTTGAAAAAATTGCAACAACTTAATTTTCCCACCTTATTTTACCGCTCTAGTTTTGCTGAATATTAGTGGGTGATTTTTTAAAACACTTTTTTTACTAATTTCTATATCTCTACACTTTTATCCAAGCCTAGAACATGATGCAGAAGTCTCGCCACAAAAGCTATGTCTAAGATACTGAATGTAACAAAGACACCGAACTAATCTCATTTTCCAGTGATACCATGGAGGTGCTAACAGTTTTCTTCTCCGGGTTGGTTTCCATTTAGCAGATCTAGACCTAATCTTTGGTTAGGGCTTTTCACAGTCTTTTTTGGGTATTGTTTTACCAATTCCTTGGTCATCTCTTGTGAACAGGTATCAACATGATTTTATTTCCTTTTTCATCAAGGTAGTTTTTTCCGAAATCACTAGATTTGTAGAATGAAAAATCGGAAGACCCTTAGAATTTATTTCTCAATTCGTTTTTTGAACCCTAGAGAATTGGCACCGTTGATTTTATTTGACTGATATCATTTTTTTAAAGGACATATTAGGGGTTTGTAAGAATTGGCACACACTGATTTCATTTTTCTGTAGGACTATAAGAATCATTAATCTTAACTGATATGTTGAGTTCCAATAGTACTTAAGTTTTGCTACTCTTCCCTTGGCTTTCTAAAAGTGGTTGAGTTGAGCTATTGAACGCTTTATGGTTAACACTATAACTGGTTTCAATGTTTGCATAGGAAAGAGAATCCCTCTATATCCATATAGCTATGTACTGGTGAATTCGACATCTCTATTATCAATGCTATGAACCGATCAAAATGTAAATACAAATGCAATTCATACGAATTTCCAGCTTGCATATGGTAGTAGAGATGATGACTTTAGTGTTAGATAAACAAGAATTAGTGTAGCTACTGATAGGGACGTTTCATATATTGATTTATAGGCTATTCAAATTACCCATTACGTTTTTTATGAAAGGACAAGACTAGTGAATGAACAATCGTGGTATGTGTATTCACTACTCTATCAAGTGTTTTGGATGCCTTAGCAGAACTAACTTTGTTGTTTTCCAGCAAATGATGTCATCAGTGGTAAGATAAGTTGGTGTTAACTCTGTTCTCTCATTTTCAGCTAAACGCCAATTCTTTGTTTGCTAATTTGTGTTGAAAGATAACTTATATAGAGGAGTTCTATGGCTGATTTTGCAATTGAGGTGCAGTTTATTGGTCTCGATTGCCTCTTGTTCTGCTCGAATTATCTTAATTTATAAAAATCTTAGCTTTGTCCATGTTTTGACTGTCTCTATTTGTTTTTTATCATTATCAATGTTACTTAGAGTGGAGGCACTCCAGAAACCCGATATGGCTTGCTACAAGTTAAAGATGGCCTCTCGTGAAGCTGGTGTGATATTCATAAAAAAGACTTTGAGCTGAGGTTCTTTTTTATTTTGCTTTCAAATTTTTTGCCATTATGTGGAGTAGCTTTCTGATGAGTATCGTATTTGCATTCCATTACGCCTCATATATCATATCACTCCAGGGAGTTGATAATAGAGACATGTGTGCTGGTGTTGCATTGATTGACGAAGTACACAAGACAATTGTGGTATGACTATATGGCCCTTTTTATTTTCTTTTGGAATATAAAAGTTGACTCTTTTGTATTTGATGTTTTGAGAATAATTAGTAAATCTTACAAATACATACAATTGAAATAAATTTCATTGTAGAATTATGAGAGCCATAGTTTCTTTTTGTGGCGGACTTCATGAATAGATAAGATGGGCCATTATCCCTTTTCTCTTATTTACTTCAAGAATCTGTTTTTTATTTGTACTAGAACAAACTGATGATGGCTATTGTACCAACTTATTATTTGTCATCACAATCGAGATAACCCGGCGACAGTACTTACTTTGTGTTGGTACTGGAAAATTGATTGAGTTGGATCCAAGGTTTGGTTCACCTTTAGACTTGTGGTTGCGATACTAGAAGAAAATATAGTTGGGTATTTGACTATGTGGATACAATATTTCTTACCTTGCTGGATATGATTGTCCTCTCATACAGAGACAGTTTATTGCTATTCAATGCATATTTACAATAGCTTATCATGGAGTCTCTTGGGAAAGAGTTTAACCTAGACGGTAACTGGTATATTTCCCACAGTTCCTATAGTTCCCATGCCTTTAATTTTCAGATTAAAACCACACAAAATAGATGCATTTCCACTTACTTATGTAACCTCATACGTGCACCAACTCAGTCAACCACATCTCATAAAAGGAACCCTGTAATTTACTTCTATTCCTTGGATATTTTGTGTTCACTATCAATGAAACCTATTTGTTTAGTGAAACATTATGTTATTTTGCCTAGTACCTGTACTCACTCTTTTTGCAGCAAATTATTTAGGTGTTTTACAAAATTTTCCTCACCTTCAAATCCTGTGAGAATAAAAGAGGAGTATATCTTTTCAGTCAGTTTTCTACATCGAGCATATTTATTGGCATGCTCCAATTGCTACATGAGTATCCCAACTGCAGGTCTCTCATTCTTAACATAACATTTTTTGTCATAAGTTTAGTCTTCATGATATTGTTAATGGTTCAATAATATACTTGGGAAGATTTGAGCCAAATTGTTGCTGTGGTTTTTAGCCAACTACTGCTGTTTTTTTTTTACCTAAAATGTTACTTTAAAGACTGTTTTAACCAGCTTCAATGGTTCGACATATTGTTGCAGAGGTTGTTACCCTGTTCTTCTTGGGATTTCTCATGGCCTCCAAGTATATCAATATTTCTATGCCAAACATCTTATTATCTTTATCATCATCAATTTGATGCCAAACATCTTAGTATCTTTATCATCATCAATTTGCCATATTCTTATTTCAATTGTTCCGTTATACAAATTAAAATTGGTAAGTATTTCATCTATAATTAGTTTTGTAGTTAGAAATTACTTATATTGTGAAGTCTTTACTGATTGTTATAAAATGCATCTTATAGTATCTTAAACTTCTCTAAGTACTGGTATGAATTGACTTCTATTTAGAGAAAATATTCCTTAACTTGATAGGTGAAATATACATGAAATTATTCAGTTAGTTCGTCAATGTTTCTTTATTACAATAACTGTGGCTGCTACGTTTTGCTTGATTAAAACATGCCAATATTGTTATTGTGTTTAGCATGACTAATAATTTACTTTTCACTTTTCATTTTACATGAAAGTGCATTTCAACTTTTAACTATATATTCTATGTAATGTCTTTGGAGATTCTTAAGCTTATGATTTTTTTCGATTTTTATGCACAGATCAGGCTACTAGTTTGTATTTTTGATAATCATTTTTCTGAATCATTTATTATCACCTTTTGTAGGTGAAGCAAAGCAATATGAGGCAGATGAATACCTTACCCTTAGGTATTGAATGGTCATATGCAATGCCCTCACATATTCTTGAAAAAATTTCTTTTAGAACATAGTCACTTTATATACTCATACTCTCTTGTATATATTTTTAACACATGATTAATATAAACTAGAAATTTTGGATCATTTTTTTTTGTTGATTTACTTTCCTTTCGCATTTTATATAAATTTTAGTGTATTATACTATATTATAAGTAAATAATTATTGTAATAAATCACCTAATAATTGTTGCAATAGTTCCTACAATTACTATAGCTCTAAATAACTGATACTATAGTTCTAGATAACCGTTGCTATAGCTCCAAAATATTTGTAGCAATAGCATAAAAAACGTTGCAATAGCCTCAAAAACCGTCGCATAAACATAATATTGCAACGATTTCGGATCGTACTTGTATACTAACTAACCGTTGCTATAGATAAGGAAACAACAACACTTGTGTAAACCATTGCAATAGACAATCTATTGCAACGGGTTGCCTACCGTTGCATAAAATTGTTGCTATAGGCATGTTGCAACGCGAGCAGATGTAGCGAGTCCAAAACCGTCGCAATAGTACTATTGCAACGATTTTGTTGTCTATGGCAACAATTTTAGAACTGTAGCTATAGGTCTATTTTCTAGTAGTGCGATCTGAGGAGCGAAGGGCGAGTCACAAATATAGTTAGGTCATAGTCCTATTAGGGGGCCGTATACACGTTTGCAACCTTTTCGTTGGAGAACCCGACTAACGTCATTGAATCAATTATAAAGTAGATTTTTGGGTTAAATTTCGAAAAAATATAAATAGCCCAAAAGGTAAAATTATGAGGGAGTTCGATTAGTTCGATTGCAGAGTTAGACCGAAGAGTTTTCAGAAGTGAGAATACTTTACCTTTGAAAGAACACTTTTTTCTAGTTTTCTTAGGGTTTTACATTTGAAGCTTGAATTCGATAAATTGAAGTTAAATCCATAGTGAGTTTACTATGAATTTCTTGATTTCAAGTTGCTCATGGCTGCTTTCATAGAATGTATACTTTCTTTACTTTTTGTGATGGGTGGCTAAAACCCCAAGATCTAGGGGTGCTCAAATGGGGTTGCGTAGATTTAATGTAGTGGGTATTGTGCTATGCTCTGTTTTGTTGTTGTTCATGCATGAATTTGGTCTAATTA
Organism: Solanum tuberosum; assembly: GCF_000226075.1. NCBI lineage: Eukaryota > Viridiplantae > Streptophyta > Magnoliopsida > Solanales > Solanaceae > Solanum > Solanum tuberosum. Next base: position 427,302 of record NW_006238992.1, on the reverse strand, counting down.
CCATGGGGTTAAATTATGGGTTAAGGTTACAAACTTAATATCTACTTTCGATCTCCAGTTGATGCTCGAAAGAGATTAATTGGAGTGGATAATTAGTTCAATACTAGCAATTTAGGCGTAATGTATAGCTTGCTTGAAAAAACGGTTATGGGTCGGAGCTATTTGCCCTATTCTTGAAAGAGAGAGTAGAGTAAGGTATTGATTTGTTTAGAAATGACATATAGATGAGACCGAAAGGAAATTCTAAGCATAGATGCTTTGAGATCGAAAGATGATTAGTGTCAATGATGATGACTTAGCCTATTCATGAATGCCCATCACTATAAACACAATCACCCCTATGTGACATTGATTTGCAATCCCCGCAGCCCTAGATTGCTTATTAACTCTTGATTTTGTTTTAATTTTAGTTTAGTTGCGATAATTGATAACTAAATCTTTATATTAAGTTGGTGGTACCATCCAGAGGCGTATCCAGGATTTTGAGATGATGGGTGCACTATTACGAACAGATGGATTAAGAAATAAATTTGATCAGTTTAACATTTAAGTTCTTATCACTGAAAATCATTCAAATTTTAAAATTATAGGTCAAAAATTATTTTTTATCTCTCCAAACCACTTAGAGAGGTGTTACCCAATTTTAGAAAGAAAATAAAACAAGATAAATGAAAGATTCAAATTTCTAGCCTCAAAGGTGCACCCAATCATCATCGCACAACATTATATGATACTTCAAGTGTGGGTTCACACATCTATGTTTACATATATTTTTAAAAATATACACTACTATATATAAATTCAGGAGGGGAGCATGGGTTCACGTGAACCCGGTGACCCCCTCCCGGATACGCCTCTGGTACCATCCACCCAATTTTCTTACTAGTACAAATGAGCTAATTTAAAGTCCAATTTTTTTGATAAGAAATTCTCTATGAAATACCATTCCCTTTGGGATTCGACCTCGACTCTTCGTTGGGTATTTTACTGACTACAATCACTCACTCTTTTAATTAATTTTTTAGGGTGATTTGAGAGTTATCACCTCTCTTTTGGTTTATGGAATCAAGGCCTACATGCTTGTGTATGTAGATGATATAATATTAATTGAGAGTGATTTCACATTCTTGTAGAGTATTATTCTTAGACTGGTTCTATCTTCTCTATCAGAGATCTTGTACCCTTAAGTCTCTTTTTTGGCATCCAAGTTGCACGTACAAAGGTTGGACTCTCTTTATCCCAGCATCACTATATTTCGGCTTATTGGAATGTGTCAAAATGCAACTATGTAAGCAACTAGTGACACCTATGTCCACGTCTACAAATCTTCATAAAAATGACAACTCTCTTTTTCATGATTCGTCTCTATATAGACACATTGTGGGAGCTCTTCAGTACCTCACTCTCATTCATCTAGATTTCTCTTTTAATGTATGCATAATTCTTTCATAAATTAGTAAGTTGTTGCCAAACGGATATTGCGATACATGCAACACATTAATGTCATGTATCTCTTAATTTTGAAGTGTAAAACTCAGTTTCTTCAAGCTTTTACGGATGTTGATTGGGTTGGTTCATTAGATGATTGAAAATCGATTGATGGATAATTTATCTTCATGGGATTTGCTTTGGTGTCTTGATCGTCAAAGAAAAAGTGTACAATCTCTAGGTCCGTCTTCAACTAAATCATAATATAAAGCTTTAGATGATGTCGATGCCGAGCTAACTTGGATTTAGTCATTTTTATATGAACTTGGTGTTTGTCTAACTAAAGCTCCTATCTTATGGTGCGGCAACATTGGTGTTACATACTTATCTGTTAATCTCATATTCCATGCGCGTACAAAACATGTGTGGAGATTGATTTTCATTTTGTAGGGGATATATAAAGTGGTGAGGAAAGATCTACTTTTGTAATTCATCTCTTTCTAAGATCAGCTAGTCGATGTCTTCATCAACCCCGTTGTTAGCTATCCATTTCCAACTCTTAAGGGACAAACTTAAAGTTGGTTATCCACCTTTCGTTTGAAGGGTATTGGAACGTCATTATGTGTGATGAAGTTGGATAATTATACAACTCTAAGAGATACATATTATTATAAGTGTATTTTATGTATCTAAAGTACTTAAGCCTAAGCAATTCATGATTCTTGATAGAACTAGTGTTTCTATATAAGTTGTACTACAACGGTCGTGCATTGTGATTGAATAGCAGAGAGTTTCTTGACAAAACATATATTGTGTGTGTTTCACAATTCTTCTTTCCTTTTTTAGAATGAAAGAAAAGTTTCTAAGAGAAAACTATTGGTTGAATCTTGAACTCTTAACACTTTCTTCATTGTTTTTTCCTTTTCATTTTCTTTGGGTCTTTGCTTTAAATCTTCTAAGCCAATAAATTAATTTAGCTCTTTTCTACTTCAAAATAAGTTCCAAAGTTAGTTCTTGCTCTCGAACTTGATTAAATAGAGACAATTATTCATGTTGAATATTTTCTTCTATTTTTTATTTGATGATAAAGAATAACACTTGTAGTTATACTATTCTACTATGGAGTAAGTTTTTTCGTGTTGAAAATAACAAAACTTGATATCTCTTTAGAAGTGAAATAGTTGTTCGTCAATTTCAAATACTTGATCTAAAACATTTTATGACTAAAAAGGTTATCAAATGAATTGTAATTACAATTGAAACAATCGAAAAGGAAATGTGAGTTAATATATGCTCGGCCTGCAGATGTAGGAAGGCCGCCTGCGTGCTAACCAAACTGCATAACCAAAGTGACTCCTTGTTGGTGGTTGATAGGCGTTGGAAGGAGAAGCATCATGCGTCATGCTTTTGTGACCAGCTAGTATACATTAAAGAAAGTGGCTTCCTCAATTAAACTACCTTCCTTATCTTCTATTCCCCCAACAACTTCACTCCGAAGGAATCACATATTCTTAAGCGAGAAGATCAGACTCTTATTATTGAATTTTCATTGTTTGCACGTAATAGCTCATTCTCTCTATTTTTTTATGCTCAATCTTTCTTTAATTTGTCGCAGACTCTTCCCCACGCCTATTTCTTCCACCAGCCCTGTAGTGGAGCTTGCCCTCCGCCCTAGGCCAATTGATATCTTACCCTGTGTGGGTAAATTTGGGCTCAGGAGGGGAATGCTCGGTTCATTGGAACTTCAACCAGAAGAGGTAGGCTCGGGTTCCTGGTATAGGTATATAAGAAAGCCAGTAGAACTAAATAGAGGTAGACTGTACTTCTATGCATACTAAGCTGAGGTCCTCCCCGCAGGAATTTAATTTATCTTCCACTTCAGCAATAGATGCTACTTAAATTTGCTACATTAGTATATTTTATATTATTTTGAACTTTTAAGTTTTTTGTAATCAGAGGAGTAAAACAAAATAGGGAATAGGTGATTATCTAAATCTCTTCTACTTGTTGCATGTCATAACTTTGATTTTATATATATATATATATAAATTATAATTGCAAGAGCAACTCTGATATTAATTTAATTAGTTTATAATAAGAGAATTAGTCGAAAAAGGCTCGCTAAAAGAGCATATTTTGTGCTATCTAGTTTACAAACCATTGTGGGTTGTAAAGATAAAATATTTCATGAGTTTAGTAGCAAAGATAAAAATTAAACACAAGTCCGTTTGAGGAACAATCAGTGCAAAAACTTACAAAAGGTGACCTTGGTATGCAATGGGTGAGGTGACATATGGGGTGATGCAATTGACCATCAAGGATATTATCTCCCCATAAGCTTTGCCTAAACATGCATAATATTTTGTGCTATCTAGTTTACAAAATATTTTGCATGGTATATTTTATAATAATATACGTACGTATAAATACCATATACAAACAATCTGTATATGTGCATACTTCAGTCATTTTTAATCATATTATACTAAAAGTGGGAAGAACCTAAGTCAAAAGTTGAATTACGAAAATACCCTTTAACTATTAATTTATTTTCTTGAAATTATTTAAAATATTAGTTTTTTCATTTAATTTTATTTTGGGATTCAATGAATTTTGACTTTTCGTATTATGGTAATTAATACTCCTATTTCTAGCTAGACTTACGATTCAGTTCTCATTATTAAATTGCAAGTTATTATTAGCAAGTAAAAAACCAACTATCTTTGCATCTTCCACGTTGTAATAGTGATGATTTTTCATAATCATAGTTACTATGAATTTTTTAATACTTAGTCATAATGATTTTCCATTACACATTTAATATATTTGAATTCTTTTACATATTTTATCCTTAGATTACAGTTTTATTTCCACATTACATTTAAATGTTATAAAATGTTTAATAAATTAAATATTAAATAGTAAATAGTAAATCATCATATTAGTATACATAAATTACCACAAACTCTTCATTATGTAAATGTATGTAACTCTCACTAATTATATTCATTATGTTTTTTACTCTCATCTCTCATCGATAATCTCAAATGGATTAATATCATATTTATGACAACTCTTTGTGTTCCTCAATGATATCCTATAAATAGTGACATTTGACACAATAATGTACAGACTTAAACCAATTGAAAAAAAAGAAGAGAAAATCTCTATTCTCTCTTCTCCTGTCTCTTTTTATTTGTTTAGTGTTACATTTATGTTTCTTGTTTGTTATTATTGTACAACTTTCTATTATTGTGTTATTATTATTATTGAGAATTTACCATGGTTTGTTGCTTTGTATATATTAGTATCCTCATTTGAATATTGAATTTGTGTGATAGTTATTTTTACTTTATGCACTTTTAGTCAATTTTATAGTTAAAGGTATATTATTTTTATTAGGAAGATATATGTAGTTCCTATCAAAACAATAATGAATTTTGCAATACAAAATTTATATGAAGTATTTTGGAATAAACATGCAACGCATGTTTCCAGATCTAGTAAACTAAATAGCCGAATGGTATATTGATAACTATCCCAAGAAACTACTCAATTCACATTATAGTACAAAGATATTTTCCTATTGAAGAAAGAGAAGACTGTAATCTATGAAATTCAACAGAACTTTGCTCATGTGAGTTTTCAAAAATATGGTAATCCCAAGTCAGGGAAAAAGAAGGAAAATTGCAAATGGGAAGTGCTAAATAATCAGAAAATTAAAAAAATTATAATATTTTTTAAATTTTAAAATAAACTAATATTTTTTACATTTTTTAGTTAAAAGATATTAAAGTTAAAAGGGTAAAAATGTTTTAAAAGGTAAAATAACATAGATAAAATATCATTCTGTCCAAATTTTCTGGCCAAAAAGATTTTTCCATTGCAGATATAGGTTAACGGCTATTGACAAACAGGGGCAGCTCTAATAAATTGGTGGCCTAAAGCAAAATTCGAATGGAGGCCTTAAATTCGAATATATATTTTTTATGAAGTTTATTATAGCCAATTATTTAATCTTTCTTGAGACATAGTACTCATAATTTGTCAAACTTCTATTACTTCCTTGCTCTTTTATGAAAAAATTATATTTTCTACAAATTATATGCGATATTTAAAAAAAATAAAATATGTATAACCTATTGTATTTTTAAAAAATGAGGCCCCTCAAATTTTGGGGCCTAGCAGTTGCTTTTTTTCAAAGCTGTAGAGCTGCCACTGTTGACAAATCATGATAAATTAGTGCTGAACGGGATGATAGCATAAAATGAACAGGCAAAGCATACAACTGATCTGAAAAAAAGTTTGGAATCGAGACGTAGCTTATCTGAAAGAGACGTTTCTGTTAGCATACAATCATACATGTAGAGATAGAAACCCAGACAATGATTTTACCAGACATTAAAAGCTCAGATCCCAGAACTCAACTAAAGAAGTCTTTATTCTAGTAAAGCTTTTGTCTATCAATTGCCTTGTGAAGCTAATTGCACGACAATCTCAAAAAAATTGTGGAATTTTGCATTGAAATATACAACCAATCCATCCAACTCACCAGACAACTATGACCTAGTTATTTTTATCAGGGAACTATGTAAATATAATCTAACAAAAAGAAACATCTTACTGAGAACTGTGCAAATTTCTATGATCTCACAAGACAAAAAATTTAATGCATGCATTCTTTTTTTTTTAATATGGTAAATAATTTTTAATGCAAGCATTCATTTCCTATAAGGTGTTGTTATCTGACAGCAAAAATTGCCAGTAAGTTGGTAGTTGTTCCTTCTTTGCCACATCCAAACAGGACAATTTATATCAGGAGGTGTTCTCTCCCATACTCGCGCACAATCACAGGCACACTTGTCGTTGGTATCTGGAAAAGACCAAAATGCCATGCAATGAGCAGGGGTAAGAGGATACAACTCTCTAAGACTTCACACTGCAGCAATCAAATATGCATCTAATACTCCATGTGGAAACCTAAAGAACTCAGATTGAAATCAAATTTGTGAAATACACTTACCATGCCATAATCAGTAATGATCATTGAGATATAGTCTGACGGAGTAGCATCATACCTGTTAAAGTCATGTACTTGAGTATTAGATGAATGAGAAAATTCTATTTTTCTAATTTCCTTCAAGACTAAAAACTTCTCTGAGAAAAAGTAACTTCTTCTACATTTGTCCATACTTCTTCAACATCATCTTAGGACTTGCACTTTCTCTATGACTGGTGTCTTAGGATTCGCTATTACATTTTCTGGACTAGTATTTGCATTACAATGCATCTTTGTTTTTGGACTCATTTCTTGTTCACACTTCACAATGATATTCAATTTCTTAAATAACTGTTTTAAGTCCTGAAACTTTAAGCAAGTCAACTTACCAAGGTGTCGAGGCAGTGATTTTAGGAGGACCAGAGCAGTGAGGAATGACTTTTCCTCGTGGCTCAAGGACAACTTTGTTTATTCTTCCAAATGTTTGGTACCTCTAGAAGATTTTTTTTGTTTTTGTGAACTTCTACTCCATAATTCTTCATAAAATTAAAGTTGTCTTTTTCTTTCTTGATGTCAAGAAAGTTTTCCCAGACATCAGTTACGTTTCTTGTTCCCATCCCGACACCCTTGTAATGTATAAATGCACATGGTGCGGAAAGAAGCTAAGGAATTGACCATAACAAACTCTCCATCACTAAAAACTCCATTTAATAGAATAAGGACAAAAAGCACACAGAGAGCTTTATAAAGATCAAAGGGAACTATAATTTATCCTTCAGTTGTGAAAGAAGACTATATGAAAAAAATCACTCACATCAAATTCAGAAGCTGAATATTATCATTACTTGTCCAGTTATCCAAATAATTGACATCCAGTCTACCAGGAACCTTGGAAATGACATCTGGGTCACCTGCAATTGAGTTAAAACAATTAAGCAACATATAACGTTGCAATATATGTCAGGAAAGATAATCTATATATAGGACATACCCAGCTCATTGGAACAAACAGAATCAAGTTGTACTCTCTCATGAAACTTATAAGCTTCACAACAAATCAGCAGAGGAACACGGAATGCATGAGCAACCATAGCAACACATGCAGTCCCAATTCCAGAGTACACAGTTCCATTAGATAATACAGATTCAGCACCCATGAACACTCTAGAGACTTCATGCATAATGTAAGAAACAGCATTTATATGAGTATATGTACAACTTAGGCCCTTTCTCACCAGCCTCCGAAGTAGTGCCCGGCCTTCAAATTTAGGGCGAGAATCAACCACTATTACACGAAATTGTTTCCCAAGCTCATAAGCATGTAGCAGAATCATCTCAACAACAGAGGAAGAACCATACGTGAGAAGAACGTCACCATCTCTGATCTTCATAACTGCCTGTCTTGTTATTACTCTGCCAGCTAATACTATCTTCTCATTCATGAAGCGCTCAATATCTGAATAAAGAGCAGCTTTTGCTTCTGACTCAGAAAGAGTTAAAGATAACTTGGTTATACGAGCTTTCAGAAAGCGAATTGCATTCCCCATGCTAATAGAAAGAGGCCTACACTCGTTAAGAAATGATACGTAGCCACTGATTCTTGCTGTTAAATCTCTACCTAGAGCTTTTTCACGAGGTGTAGAGTAATCTTTGATGGCTTGTTGAAATGCTTGTAGCATTGCAACACAGCGAGCATTGGCCCCAACTACATCTCCAGCCAAATACTGCAATCCGACCTGGTAAGATGTAAACAATCAATCATGAATATGTGCAACATTTCTAATACATTAATATCATACTCGAATTAACAATGCTTTGAAGTCCATATCTAATCACAAATTAAGACTGGCAGTTGTACACAAATTTACCCTAAAAATTACATTGTATAATGATGTGTTCAAGAAAATAAAATTAACCTACAGTAGAAAAATTATAAATGCTAAAATTTAAAAAAGAGCCTGTAGCTCAGAGATTAGATCATCTCTTTCCTAAAGTAAGAACATTGTAGAAGACAAAATAAGAGAAGGTTGCTTGAGATGGTTTAACCATATCCTGCTTATATCTCCAAATGTATCCGTCCGTAGGTGAGGCACCATGGTGTTTTGAAGGATTAAAAGGGACGAGTATAATGAAGTTGTCTCAAAAGGCTTACAATTTCTTGGAGTTCATGAAACTTAGTAAAAAGATGAATAAAAAGGAAGCAAAAATCCATATAGGCAATACAAACTAATGAGGATTAAGGTTTAGTCATGTTACTACACTTCCATTAGGTTCAACGCTCGCTAAAAGTTCATTCAAGTTTATTTAGAGATTTCTATGTCAATGGAAAATGCAGGGAATCACTAGTATTAGAGAAACCAACTTACTGAGCACCCGAATGAAACTGGTTCAAAGCAAAACGAATATAGATGATTCATACAACAAACTCTAAACTAGCTTCGGATTGAGGCATTATAACTAGTTAGAAGAGAAACACAAAAGGTGAAAGTCAAGACAGCAGTCGTCTCAGCAGTCTGGTGGTGATAGTCTTAGTGCATCAGAAGATAGATACATGCTCACCAAGGAAGATGATAAGTGTAAATCTCCTTAGTTCTTACTTGCTGAATAAAGTCTCCCAAAACAAGCTTAGTGGCTTAGACAACAATTTCCTTGAAATGGTTTCCCAAATTAAAGCAGAAATAAATGAAAATGGGAAATGACAGGGTGGAGGAGGTTACCTTGTAAACTGCAGGATGCATGGTGTCAAGGTGGAAAAACCTTGATTCAAGATCAGGTAGCTGAGTTCCTTGTTCATACTGCGGTAAATGCCGAAACAATTCTACTCTATTTCTAGCTTCAATTTTTTTAACTAGTGCACGCTTCTTAGCTTTTTCAACACGATTCTTATCATCAAATTGCATCCTAGGAGCTGGTACATCTTTCTTGCGATCCTTCTCCGGTGGTCGGTCACCTCCTTTTGTCTCAGAAATAGCTGCAGATGACATCATTTGTCCACCATCTTTCTTTTGTGGAGGCTGCTTAGCAGGTTTACCAGACTGTCCATGTAACTTTACCACAGATTTTTCCCCAGCTATATATGATAAAAAAATAAACTACATCTTCAGAAAGATGATTTAACAACTCAGCAAAAAGTTTTCCTGACCTAACTTTAATTAGAGGATACAGATTTTGAAAGCTACCAATTACTATCATGTTTTCACTGTTCAGAAATCTTTCCAAGGTAATACCACAATACTAGACCTTCCTTCATGTTTCGAAAAAAAAGAAGAGAACAACTACTACTACTACACTTCAATTCAAAGCTAGTTGTAGACTTTTGGTCGACTATATGAATCCTCAATATTCATGTTGCTCCATTTAAACCCATATCATTCCAATACTCGTGTTTCAAAAAAAGAAAGACCAAACAAAATGAACCAATTGATATCTTTGAGGCAACAAAATGCATATGTTGGGACAGGAAAAACTATTCAAGAACAGAATACTATAAGCTCATGCTGTCATGCATAACTAATAGATATTGGCAAAATCAAAGCAGCTTCTACAGCTGAGAACAAAATTTATTTATGGCCAAAAAGGGTAGACAAATAATAGGTTGGAGGAGCTACTGGACAGAACCAAAATTATCAAAATCCCCCATGGTCAGAAATTCTAGAAATATGTAATATAAAACTTAAAACCTGAAAACAATTAATGAAGGCTTAAAACAGTTGATAATACTATTGGGTGGCTTCAAATGAAAATGCAAGTCTTCAGTTATTGACTTACCTTGTCCTGGAGAATTTATGGATTACAAACACATGCACATTACATAGCTAGTTAGTGCATATCATGACTTTACTCAGAGACATACAACGGAACATCCTCAACAACACAAAGAGATGGCTTTTCAAAAATAATGCTAATCACACATGTAAGAGATGCCAGGTGACGGCATAACTTTTCTCTGGATTATCCTCCATCAGTATACTATCCCTTTTTTTTT
>NW_006238992.1:404844-416069 GCF_000226075.1 Solanum tuberosum | reverse complement strand
CAAGCATGACTATCAAACAACATAAGATTGGTGTTTCAAAAAGCCAGCATATTGAATAAACTAAATTATCCATTAACAAGAGAGAAGCAATAATAGAAATTGTAACACCAAATAATCTGTACCTATATTGGAGCCCAAACTAATCCGGGTTGGGATGGATAGGATCCTTCTATCCTTGACCAGAGTATAGGGTTCGAGCCTTGGGTATGGAAAAAATTATGATAGGGAGCAATTCCCCCTTAAATGGGCCTTACTGGCACGAATCCGGATTAGTTAGGGATCCAATGTAGGCACCGGACAAATGAAACAAATTTGGGTGACAGACAAGTTAGCCCCAGATGAAATCTAAAAAATAAGGACAAACCGGTTTACAAAAGTTTTATCGGAAAGAAAAGAAACTTTAAAATCCTTGCTTCTGCCCTGCTCCTCTATGTGGAGATAATATATAGTAGTTGCTTTCCTAACTAAAAAGGGAAGATGATTGAAACCTTTTCCAGAAGCTTTTGCAGCTCGTTGAGTCTCCTGCAGCGCACGCCTTTCAGCTTTGGTGGTCTTCTCTTTCAGTGACTTTGCATTTCTTTCTACTTCAGTTGGTGTTTCAGCCACTAGTGCATTGACCCGTTCTGCAAGAGAAAAGATCTTTTATCCTCATCTGAGAAACACTTGTTCTGGCAAGATCAAAATTCTTTAGAGGGAGGAGAACTCTCCTTTCAGCAAACCTAACTGTTGTTAATCAACGAAAAAACGAGTTTAGTGCTGATAATGCAAGCACAAAGCGTTATTTAGCACTGGCATTCTTATTGCTCTTAATATGTGATAGCTCAGACAAACCTTTGAACTACATCAGTAATAATGCTCCATATGTCATCCTAATATAGCATCAAACATTATCATATAAACTCCCATGCATAAAGCTAAAATTGCAAGATGCTACTGAATGTGCACACTACATGGTATCAGAAGAGTACAGCTACATAAAATAGCTGGATTTAGTGTCCAATTCGTATTTCGGACTGGGTTCAGGAATTTAAATCTACAATATCATCTAGTCCACATCGAGCAGAGAAGCAAATGAGCAAAAGTTCCTTCTTTTTATCTTTCCACATACACATTCAATTTTTTTTAACAAATACAACAGGACATTTTCCACATTATCTAGCACTGAAAATCCCTAAACTAAAACTGAGGGAATCATAATGTATGCCTATTTTGCACCGCTATGTTAACTCCACATGCAATAATATTAAATTTCTAGATTACCCATGCCAGAGGTATCCTGATCGTCTTTCAATTCAGTCATTGATATCGCGGGTGAAGTCAAACCGAAACCATCAGTTAAACGAACCCACTGAGAGGAGTCCTCGGAAAATTCGCCGTCTACACCAATTCCGCTGGACGCCGGTGAAGTTCCCAGCACGGACTGCATAGGATTGTAACTTCCAACCACCAATTGCTCACTTTCGTCAAAAGAAGTCCGTCGAGGCCGCGACAACGTAGAATTGGGAACAGGCACAGCTTGTGAGACGCTGTCGAAGGCGTGAGGGATCATCGCCGGAGATGAAGAGTTGCCGGAGGGAGATGAGGCAAATCCGGGATGGTTATCCGGGTCGGGTGCGAAAAAACCCACCCGACGAACCTTTGGATCGATAAGGCGAGAAGGTCGACGAGGATCCATAGTAGATAGATAGAACCAAAGGATTAGGGTTTAAATGGAAAGAAGAAAAGGGAGAAAATGAGCAGTTGATTAAAAATTAGCAGTAATCAAATGCTCATCACTTGGCTAACTGCTAAATGAACACTTGCCAGAAACTTCTATTTTTCTGGCGTTTCGATTTAAAAAATAATTTAAATAAAGTTTGTAAAGCATATCAAACAAAGAAAATTGAATTGAGAGTTATGGTTATTAACTTTGAATAGTTCACGTCATTTAATTTTGAGTTGTTTACTTATAAAGTCACTTAATTTTGTTTTATAACTTAAATATCACTCAACTATTGGTGTTTCACTTAAAAGTCACACAACTATTAATATTTTATTTAGAAAGTCATCAATCAATTTAAATAATTTTTCATTAACTTTTATTTTAAACTATTTTATTTAAAGAAATAATAAGATATCTATTTTAATTATCTTATTGATCCGCTCCAATTATTTAATTATAATTTTTTGGAAAAACGTACAACAATTGACCCAAAAAAAAAACATTTTTCGTTTTAGTAATTGTATGACTAGTATAAAATAAGCATAATAAATAAACATGCCCCTTAACTTGACATCAATGGGCAACTATGACATTTAACTTTGGATGTGCACAAGCAGACACTTAAACTTAAATAAAATTGAACAAATAGACACATTCATCCTACATGGCACCCTACATGAAAAATTTGTATCCTATGTGGCGTCCTACATCTATTATGCCATGTAGGACACATGTGTCTACTTGTTCAATTTTATACAAGTTTAACTACTTGTGCACACTCAAAGTTGGAGGGCATAGTTGTCCATTGAAGCCAAGTTAAGGGTCATGTTTATGTATTATGCCTATAAAATATGTTTAAAAATTATCAAAAAGACGTTGGAATTGATAAAGAAGTAATAATTAAAAATAAACGCACAGTAGCAATGTTTTACTTTTTTTTAAAAAATATAGGTAAAACAAAACTATATTTCAAAAAAAAAAAAAAAAAATTTAAATAAGCATCTTATTATTATTTTAAGAAAATAGTTCAATTATTTTTACAAAATTTAATAAAAATATTATTTAAATTGATCGAGTGACTTTCTAAGTGAAATATCAATAGTTGAGTGACTTTTATAAGTGAAAAATCAATAGTTGAGTGACTTTTGAGTTATAAAACAAAGTTGAGTGACATTCTAAGTGAACAACTCAAAGTTGAGTGACTTTCTAAGTGAATTATTCAAAGTTGAGTGACTATTTGAGATATTAAACTATTGAATTGGGGGCAATTTTTTTTTTTAGAAATTTGATTAAGTTAATTGTGAATTAAAATAACATTTTTAAAAGGTGGAATCCATCCGCGATCATATAAAATTGGCATTAACTTTCACTTAGGCATTTCAAGTATGTTTGGTTCATTTTAAACACCTCATGTCGGAATTTATTATGTTATTTTGACACTTTTTTTAACAATCAGTCACATATGTAAGGTGTATGTAATACGCTCACAATGACGTGGCAAAGTGGTGAATTAAATGAAAACATTTGTCATTTGTGACTAAATTAATTCTTAAATAATGAATTTTGAGCAGAAAAAAGTTGAAGTGGCCAAATACTCAATGATGCATGCAGAGAGGATTCATTGATTGAATCATAGTTCTCCTTTGCAATAGAGTTCTTGGAACCAGAGAGATCAAGTAGAGATAAAGTTTTCTTGATCTTTTCAGAAACATTACTTCCTCCTTTAGAAGCATTTGTAGATGACCTTTCTCCTTTTGGAGTTGAAGACTCAAAAACAAGAGTTGATATGGACGACAACATAGTGGTCTTTCTCCTTGTAACAGATCCAGAAATTCCAAGAGTAACATCAAAGATTCCTTTTACTTCAATAGAGAACTTGGAGGCATCAACCTTAGAGAAAGTCGATTGGGACTTAATCTTCTTGGAAGTCATTTCAATGTTCTTTGATGATTGAAAAGTTGAGATGAGAGGTAGAGATTGTTCGCTTGGAATGCTAGAATTTGTAGACCATAAAATTTGTGTTGATAAAACAATAATCAAGATTGGAAATGATCACAATAATTGTAGTATTTGATTCCAAATATGAGTATTACAATCCTTAAGAATCCTCTTATTCATCTTTTCAAATATAATTTCAAGGGTTTTGAGCTTGATATTTAGTTTGGTGAACTTCTTCTTGACTTGTACTTGGATTGAAGGGACTTCGAGTTTGATCTTGAATCTTGATGAACTTGATCTTGACTTGTACTTGAATTCAAGGTCTTTTGATCTTGTTCTTGAATGTGGTGATCTTGATCTTGATCTTGAGCCGTTACTTAAACTTGAATGCTTGAATTTTTTAACTTGTAGCTTATAGAGAAATCTGTGGCATTTGATCCACAAGCTCTCTGTGGCTTCTTGTTAGAATTCTGATGTAATTTCTAAATTATGAAGAACCTTATTTATAGTTGTAGAATGGAGGAGTTACAATGAGAACATGTTCCCTTCGGACAATAACATTTAAGTGACATGATAGAGGAGTACTGATAAAAACATGTTTTCTTCGGCAAATTAGATTTAAGTGACATAGAGGTATTTGATTGGTCAGAAAACATCACTTGTACACACGTGACATATTTTTATCGGTCTTTGATTATGATAGGCATGCCATGTCATTATGACGAGTTCGGAACCAAAAGGGCAACAATTTTTAACGCCGTGTAAATCAGATTTTCTAAAATGAGGCTCAAATTCCAATGAGCCTTACAAGGCTCAAATTCTGATGAGAGGCTCAGCCGCCAATGAGCCTTGCAGGCTGTTATTAAAAATAAAATAAAAATTCTCATTTTATTTTGTTGTTTGTTAAAAGTCTAATAATAATAATAATAATACATAGTTGTTGATATGATGCATAAAGATAGTTTAGACCTTATTGCTATCCATTACTTTATGGCTTTTCAAACGAACTAAACCCAATAGTTTAGACTAGAGCCGTCAATATGGGCTAGGCCTGTTGGGCCGACCTGGCCTAACCCGGGATTTAATAGGGCTGTGCTAAGATTTTTGGAGCCCATTTAAGAAAAGGGCTTTTTAGCCCGGCCTGAATAAGCCTGCTGATTTGTGGGGCTTGAGAAATATAGGTAGGGCCGGCCCGTGGGCTAATACAAATTAATTAAAAAATATAATATAATATTAAAATTTAAAATTAAAGAGATTCAAACTCAAAATCTATTTAAAGTTTTTTAGGAAATCACTAAGTATAGAAGTTGCATCCACCATGAAAATGTCCAAACACTTGTTGCTACTCGAAACTGGTTACATGGTTTTTCTCAAACTGGTAATATATTTTTGTGTACATTTAAATATTATAATTCTCAATTTTAGTTATTTTTTAATATTTAACTAATTGAAACCGCATATAAATTGCATATGAAAATGAAGATGTTAAGACAACCTTCCCACAAGTTGATTCAGATATTCTTGATGAAGATGATCATGAAGTTGTTAGATACGTCATAGGTTTCATGAAGTGTTAGATACGCCATAAGTTTCATGATTTTTTAAGGATTTATTTTTTACTTTTTTATGGTTGGAATATTGTCATATTTTTTGTGTTTTATTGTGATCATTGCAAAACAGTTAGGTTAATATTTCTATTTAGATATTTATACTTATACTTGAAAAAAAACTTAATAAATATTATAAAGATAATTTTATTTGTGGATTTGATTAACAAGTAGTAACATTAACACCATGTAATATTGTTTTGTCGATATTTATGATAATATTTTTAAATTACAAATTTATCATTGGCTACTCCCGACACTCCGTATTACCCTATTTTTTACTGTGCTGGAGTATCTACGAGTGTGCCCAACTACACAGAAGAAGAAGGTAGTGGCTTCCAAACTCCTAATGTTGTAAATTTGGGTTTTGAAGAATTCGACGAAGGAAATTATGGTTTTGTACGACAACGTCAATTTCAAAACTCACCATTTCATGCTGGGAGATTGAGTTTTTCGACGGTAAACAAACACAACATTTTAATATTTATAGTAAACATGAACCATGCATGCATATATGTTGGAGTTCGAAAACTTCAATTATATATATATATATATAATTTGTAAAAAATTGATAGAATATATAAGGGACATGATAGAAAATATAAAAGACAACACTTCTAGAGATTATTGTCTGTCTTGATGCGGTTGTTGTTGTTGTTTATGTCTACTGGTTCCACAGGTGGTGGGTACGTGTGGCCTTGTTGTTCTTTGAGGGTTGTTGATGTCCTGCAAAATTATATTTATTACTGAATTCTATTAATATTTTATAAATGTCAAAATTGAATATTTGTCGATTATAACAACATACATATTGTTGTGAGGGTCCAACTTCATCACCATTTTGATTTTGTGACATATAATCCTGGAATAAGATGTAAATCATTAACATATAATTTAATATAATAAGAAATTCAATAAATTATTTAAAGATTATATTATTTACCGTAAAAAAACTCAATCTCCCAGCTTGAAATGGTGAGTTTTGAAATTGACATTGTCGTACAAAACCATAATTTCCTTCATTGAATCCTTCAAAACCCAAATTTACAACATTAGGAGTTTGGAAGCCACTACCTTCTTCTTCTGTGTAGTTGGGCACACTCGTAGATACTCCAGCACAGTAAAAAATAGGGTAATACGGAGTGTCGGGAGTAGCCAATGATAAATTTGTGTTTGCCTCATATTGATTTCCCGAAAATTCCGTATTATGTTCTTCTATATGAACACCTCCCGAATTTGATGTTGTTGGTGATTGATTTTCATTTGGTGGAGTATAATGTTGTTGAAAGTTCAATCGCGTGTTCAAATGAGCAGCATTCATAGCATCTCTAGAATAAGATGTCATTTGTCTTGCATTGTCTCTCACTTGAAATGATTGAGTATTATCATTTTCTATTGCTTGATTCATTCTATACAATCTTTCATGTCCCATTGCCTAAAATTCATTAAATATGTATATATACATAAAAAGGTCAAACGAAGAAGTCAATGGTATTTATGTATTTTAAAAAAAATACATACCAATGCCTCATAATTTCCTGCGATTGGTAGATATCCATGTTGGACAACATGTTCTGGATTTGCAATGAGCTTGCGTGAATGTCGTAGATACCGATTAAAATAATCAATTGGGTTTGCTTGATGATTTATTTGTACAACATGTTGATAACGTTAATTCCATGTATTTTCAGTATGAACAAACATCTGACGAGTATGTCTATCTATTTTGTGGCGCTTATTGATTTTATAATGGTCATCAGAATAATGCACATTTTCTGGTATATGTTGCACAAAACCATATTGTCTTACTACACGATCAACCATGTGCCACTCATGATATATTCCGAAAATAAGTGGCACCTTTACCATCCACACATTATGCCCTCGTCGACACCATTCAGGCAGTGCATTAAGAACTTCTTGAGAATAAGGCTCCCAAATAAACTATAGAAAAAAAAGGTAACATATATATCATACATTTTTTTTACCGTTTTAATCTTGTAATAAACTAATTTTTTTAGTTATACCTGATAAGGTAGTAGATTATCTAAAACATCTCTACAAAGGATCATATTTTTTCGAGCCTCATTATCATGAACCCTTCGTCGAGACGACTTATATGCAAATGGTTTTTGTCCCTCTAGTTGATCATTGTTGAAAGGCGATATCATAGGTTGAAATGGTATAATACGCTCCCACACCCATACCTATAAAATATTAAATAATTTTTATTATTAGTATTAAAAATAGTCAATTATAATAATTACAAATATAAAGGTGACCAACCTGTAATAATGATATAAAACCATTTACAACAGAAACGTCGCATATAGAGGCGCGATATAATGAATGGTACAAGTATGAAAGTGTGGCAGCTCCCCAATCTTGTGTTGCCAGTGCTTGTTAGTCACCCATTTCAATGAAAAAAATCTGAATTAAATTTATTTCCTGACTTATCAGGAAATAATGTTACTCCAAGCAACCAAAATAAGTATAATCTAAATTTTTGTTGTACCTCTAGTTCAGTGGAATTATCGTTTATTATATTTGAAGTTTCTATATAATTAACTAATGATAGTGAAAAAATTCTAAAACCTTGAAAGCAATCTTCCGTAGGAAACCAACCGGTTAAATTAAAAATTAAAGTTTGTCTAGCAAACAAATCCATGGATTTAGCGTTTGGTAGTAGAACAGATGTACCATCACCAACCATACCGAACATAACTTCCACATCCTGCATAGTTATTGTTGTTTCATCAGTTCTCATATGAAAGGTATGGGTCTCTGGACACCACCTTTCAACTAAAGCAGTAATAATACTTGAATCGCATGGAATGTTTCCTACTTCAAGAACACCTCTAAAACCTGTGTAATCAAAATAATTTAGTATACGTGTATGAAGTGGATTATTTTTTAAGTGTTGTCATAAATCATAATCATGTCTCCGCACTATTAAATGTGATTTCGTTGCATATATTTCACCATTTCAAATTTTTTGAGACCAATGTTTATCTTGTAACGTTAAACATCATACTCAATTGGTCCTTGATATTCAAAATTTTCTTGATTCATCTATATATCAAAATGAAAAAAAAATTACATCATTATCAGTACTATAACTTAAGATGAAATAATTAATAAAACATATAAATGATAAAAAGAAGAAGAAGAAGGTATCATTAAATTACCTTGTATTCTCTTGATTCTTCAAAAGTTTGCAAATTTTTATAACTTGCACAACTTTGATAGCTTTATTTAAATAGGAGTAGGAAGTGGAGTTGTCAAATGCATGGTTTTTATAATGTTTTTTTTATAATGCATGGTTTTTATAGTGCTTGGTCGTCAATCATTTATATTTATTTTTCAAATCCGGGAAGTTTTTGATTTTTATAATGTATAGTTTTTAATTATTCTTTTTTAAATTTTGTTTGTTTGTTATTTTAATATAGTATATCGTAACTATTTTTTTTATCACTTTATCTAATAGTTTTTGACTACTAATTGAAGTATTTTATTTTTATTTTCGTTGAAACATATACCGCGTGAAACTTGTACAGTGTTGATTTAATTTAACACTGTAAAAATAAATCACGTGAAATTACAGTGTTGATTTGATTCAACACTAAAGTTTCACGTGAATGTGACAATGTGTAAGAACTTACAAGGCTCAAAGGGCAAGTAGCCTTGTGATTTTTTTTTTTCAAATCCTTTAGTTTTTGATTTTTATATGTATAGTTTTTAATTATTTTTTTTAGATTTTGTTTTTTTGTTATTTTAATATAATATTTTTTAACTATTTTTTTATCACTTTATCTAATAGTTTTTGACTACTAATTGAAGTATTTTATTTTTTTATTTTTCGTTTGTAAACATATACCGCGTGAAACTTGTACAGTGTTGATTTAATTCAACACTGTAAAAATAAATCAAGCGAAACTACAATGTTGATTTGATTCATCACTGAAGTTTCACGTGAATGTGAAAATGTGTAAGAACTTACAAGGCTCAAGGGACAAGTAGCCTTGTGATTTTATTTTTTTCAAATCCGGGGAGTTTTTGATCTTTAAATGTATAGTTTTTAATTAATTTTTTTAGATTTTGTTTGTTTGTTATTTAAATATAGTATTTTTTAACTATTTTTTTTTATCACTTTATGTAATAGTTTTTGACTACTAATTGAAGTATTTTATTTTTTATTTTCGTTGAAACATATACCGCGTGAAACTTGTACAGAGTTGATTTAATTCAACACTGTAAAAATAAATCACGCGAAACTATAATGTTGATTTGATTCAACACTGAAGTTTCACGTGAATGTGAGAATGTGAAAATGTGTAAGCACTTACAAGGCTCAAAGAGCAAGTAGCCTTGTGAATTTTTTCATTTTTTTTCAAATCCTTTAGTTTTTTATTTTTATATGTATAGATTTTAATTATTTTTTTTAGACTTTGTTTTTTTGTTATTTTAATATAGTATTTTTTAACTATTTTTTTTTATCACTTTATCCAATAGTTTTTTTACTACTAATTGAAGTATTTTATTTTTTATTTTCGTTGAAATATATACCGCGTGAAACTTGTACAGTGTTGATTTAATTCAACACTGTAAAAATAAATCACGCGAAACTACAGTGTTGATTTGATTCAACACTGAAGTTTCACGTGAAGGTGAAAATGTTTAAGAAAGAAGTGACATGACCATTGCTTTTGCTTTACTGGAAAATAAAATTTTAAAGTGTTGATTTGATATAATACTGAAGGGTTTTTAAATATAGATAAAGATTTTGCGTGTTAAATTTTTTAAGTGTTGATTTGATTCAACACAAAAAGTATTACGTGATTTTTTTTTCTTAAATAAGATCCCTGAATTGACTTAAAAGATAGCTTCTAAGTAAAAAATAAAAAGTAAGGGAAAACATACTTCTAGTGTTTTAGTTATTTCAATAAAAAATTAAGTTTGTTTTAACCTTGTTCATCAAACACTTCCTAACTTATTTGAGTAGTTTTTATATTTCTCAAAAATTTACAAAAGTCATAAACTAACAAAGTGGTAAGCCTATTATTTTCTCTATATATATCAACTATTGTAGAGTTATCATATATTCACAATGGTTTTGCAAACACATCATACTTCCACATGAAATCTACATCAATTTTTTTTTATGTTACATGCTATCCAAATTTTATAGAAATAGTAAGAATGGAAAGTACCTTCTTGAAATAACATTCCACCAAATTAATTTGGATGGAAAGAATCATGTTATGTCTTTTTTTTACAAGGTGAAGAAGCTAGAATGCTTTTTGTTACAAGGCGAAGAGGCTAGAATATAAGTTTACCTTGCTTACATTAACAGGCTGAAGAGCTTGAGTGTTAGTTAATTCCACATCATCATGATGTAATGTCATGTTCTTGGAGATAACAATCAGGTTAAAGAGTTTCAAATTTGAAGGAGAAAGTTTTAAGTTCAAATTTGATTTTTATGAGATATTTAAAGTGATTTGCGGATGAAATTTGAAGTCATTTCATTGAAGATATAGTTTAGTTAATTATGAACTACAAGCAACTGAAAATCGTAGAAATGTTGTCCTTAATATTTTCTATTTGAAATCTCTAGAAGTGTTGTCTTTTATATTTTCTATCATGTTCCCTTATATGTTGTACTAAATAATATCAAATTATCTAAAATAATTGTTGTGAAAAAAGATATATTTTTAAAGGATTCAACACGTATTCATGGGCTTTGGCATGTTCTTGAAGAGAGACTATGTCACGTCCCGAGCCTACACCCTGGGCGGGACCGGCACTCGGAGACAATTGCTGGCCCCAAGCGAACCCTTGGCCTGGCTTTCTTAACTCAGCGGAAACTTAATTCAACAGCACAACTCAATGCAATGAAAGGTTATAAAACAACCAA
Source organism: Solanum tuberosum (assembly GCF_000226075.1). NCBI lineage: Eukaryota > Viridiplantae > Streptophyta > Magnoliopsida > Solanales > Solanaceae > Solanum > Solanum tuberosum. Next base: position 404,908 of record NW_006238992.1, on the reverse strand, counting down.
CTAATGCATAACATGCCAAAAGGTAGCTCGAGTCTCAAAATAGAATATTTACATATATATACAT
>NW_006238992.1:397507-399522 GCF_000226075.1 Solanum tuberosum | reverse complement strand
CTCATTCGGAAACTGAAACTTGACTGCTCGGGTTCTACAATCTATCGATGCATAACTCGCATGGAGCCAATCCATACCTAGAATGACATCAAAATCTAGCATGTCTAACTCAACCAAATCAGCCATGGTGCTCTTGTGATTGATGGAAATAGGACAATCACGATAAACTCTTTCTGCTAATATAGAATCCCCAACAGGTGTAGAAACACAAAAGGGTTCACAAAGTCTTTCAGGAAGAACATCAAACTTATTTGCAACATAAGGAGTTACAAAAGATAAACTTGCTCCTGGATCTAACAAAGCATACACATCAAAAGTAAAGACTTTGATCATACCAGTGACAACATTTGGAGAATTCTCTTGCTCATGATGACTGGTGATGGCATAGAGGCGATTCGCTCCTCCACCGGTACTAGAAGTAGCTCCTCTAGGTGCCGTCCTGTCTGGGGGAGCAACTGATAAAGAATGGGCCCTACTGCCCAGATTTCCACTATGTTGATTGTTCTTTGGGCACTCCTTCATGAAGTGACCCTCTTGTCCACACTTGAAGCAACCTGTCTGGCCTTGTCGACAATTCCCTGGATGGACTCTACCACACCTAGCACATGCAAGACCCGGTTACTTCCTTGTGCTATATTATTCTGAGACTGTGCAGGTCCAGCTATGAAGTTCTGCGAATTCTGTCCCGCGTACCCACTTTTATTTCTGGGTGCAGGTGCACTAACAGATGATGGAGCAGGTCCCCTTTGCCTTTGCTGAAAGGATGAACGGTTCGCATTACCTTTCTGTTGCCCGGACTCATTACCGGTCTTAGCTCTCTTATTTCTGAACTCTTCTCTGTCCCTCAACTTTTCTTCCTCAACTTGCTGCACAAAGACCATCAACCTTGACATGTCCATGTCCCCAATAAGCATTGCAGCCCTACCTTCCTTACTCGACAACCGAGACAGCCCAGCAACAAACAAACTCATTCTATTCCTCATATCCACAACCATCTCCGGAGCAAAGCGGGATAGTTGGGTGAACTTCAAACTATACTTATGAACACTCAAAGACTCCTGCTTGAGTGTGAGGAACTCACGTACCTTGGCCTCTTTCAATTCTCGAGGAAAGAAATGCCCCAAGAAAGCTTCCTCAAAACAGGCCCAACTCGCAGGTGGTGCATTCTTAACTCTGCCCCCTTTCCACTGGTCGAACCAAGCTCTAGCAATATCCTTCAATTAATACACAGCTAGTTCAACCCGCTTAGTATCTGCCACGTGCATCACATCAAAAATCTTCTTCAACTCCTCAATGAAGTGCTCTGGATCCTCAGTAGTACTCGAACCCATGAAACTCGGAGGATTCATCCCCAAGAACACACGAATCCTTGAAGTGTCAGCTCCCTCATGTCTAGCTCCCCTCTGCTGACCAAACTGATTAGTTACAGCTTGACTCAACATCCTAATTGCCTCTCTGAACTCGGCATTAGAAACTTCCCCTTGTGGTTGCACTCCCGGGGCATAAGGTAACTCTTGCTTATCAACATAACGTCTAGGAAGACACCATCTGCCAACTCTTCGTGGAGGCATAACTATCTAAAAACACGCGCAAGCACGGATTAGGAAGAAGCTCTTTAGAGATAAACTCTAATGCACGAGATGAGTGTGAAAGAAGTGAGAAATCTTCCTAAATGTTGCAGCCCCCTAATTATAGATGTGGCGCGCTTCACATCGATAACTAGGACTCTACAGACACGGCTTCATAGACTTTCTAGGACTCTTGAACTTTGTGCTCTGATACCAAGTTTGTCACGCCCCGAGCCTACACCCTGGGGGAGACCGGCACTCGGAGACCATTGCTGGCCCTAAGAGAACCCTTGGCCTGGATTTCTTAACTCAGCGGAAACTTAACTCAACAGAATAACTCAATGCCATGCAAAGACATAAAATAACTTAACTGATGAAATCTGGCCAAAAAGGCAACTCGAGTCTCAAAATAGAATATTTACATATATACATAGATAAGAGACTCAA
>NW_006238992.1:393158-396362 GCF_000226075.1 Solanum tuberosum | reverse complement strand
CTAACTCTCCTTGAATTGGATTTATGGATTCAAGGTGTTTGATCACATGTTACGGATGAGTTCGGGAGGTTTAAATGTACCTTAGAGTGTTAGAAACAACTATGGAACATGGGTACAATACCAAGGAACATGCATGAAAGAGTACGAAATGAAAGGGAACACTTGGTGTCCTTGGCTCTGCAAGGCACGGAGCGCCAGCCCCAAAACTTCAGAGGGGGACTGCTGGCGCTCTGCTAGGCGCGGCGCCCCAATGGGGAAAATTCAGAACCCCTTTTGGGGCGCGCTGGAAGGCGCGACGCGTCAACCCCTCGCCCAGAAAACTCTACTTTTTCTCCCTCTTTTCTTCAACTCTAAACCTCATAAACATTAAGGCTTCCACCCCCAACACTTAGGATCATCAATCCCTGAACATACAATAGAATACAACTCAAAAACCAACCGGAAACATGTCCCAAATCACAAGGGACTTCAACAACACCACCAACAACTTCAACAACACAAACCAACAATTTTAACAATCCCATCAATCTTTTCTTAATAATAAAAGGAGCTTGGTGTGTGGGGGAAAGGATCAACCCACACTATGAACTCACATACCTAGTAGGGATCACCCCCGACGATCTTTGACGGAAACTCCTTGATCTCCTCTTCTTCTTCTCTTCTTTCTCTCTTCTTCTCTTCTTCACTCTCAAGCCTTAGCTCTCACTCTTTTAAAATAGGACAAAAATGATCCAAAATAAGCGTAACACAACAATATAACCTCAAGAGAAATGGGTAGGGAAAAGACCAAAATGCCCTTAAAATTTCCGGACGGATTCCCTGCCAACTGCCCAACTTTCAAAGAGGATAACTCACTCATACGAACTCGGAATCGAGCAAACTCGGTGGCGTTGGAAAGAACATTCCACGATCTTTACAACCATAACTGGAACTACTCCTAAATCATCCTGATCTAGAAGTTATGACTTCTCAAAGTTGGCCGAAACTCACCCTTTTTCCATACTTAGCCAAATTTCTAGATTTTTAAATTTTTCCAAAAAAAATGACTATTTCCAATTCTAAGCCTTTTCATAATTATTTCAAATCGCCGGATGTTACAGAATATATTTGAGAATAAGGATCACTATCTATTGACTTGCATAATAAACGACGCCGGAACCAAAAGGGAGCCAAAAGGGAGCCAAAGGATTCAACACTTATGCTTGCAAGAGAATGAAAATAACTAGGGACAAATAAATTAATAACAACTCAAGAAAATAAAACAATTTTTTTTTCCAGCTAGCTATATGTTTGATCAAAACCCCTTTCATTAAAAAACTTATTAAGTGCGACGTAAATTAATAAGCATGTAGGATGTAGAAAATAGCATAGTTTAGGATTTTAATGTTAAGTTTGATATAGTTTATAATTAGAATATAATGTAGAATTCTAATACTACAATATAAAAATATGTAGTTGTAAGGCTATATTAGAACCATCAATGTGCATGAATTAGCACCAAACACAAACAAACCAAAATAATAGTATGACTAGAGAAGGCTGAATTTTATCATTATGCAAGTGAATAAATCAAATTATAGTTTCACATAAAAAAAGTTGAAAGAAAAAAAATATCAACTAAGTAGTAAATAAGGTCTAAACTATTGGGTTTAGTTCGTTTGAAAAGCCACAAAGTAATGGCTAGCAATAAGGCCTCAACTATCTTTATGCATCATATCAACAACTATGTATTATTATTATTAGACTTTTAACAAACAAGAAAATAAAATGAGATTTTTTTTTAAATAACAGCCTGCAAGGCTCATTGGCGGCTGAGCCTTGTAAGGCTCATTGGCGGCTGAGCCTTACAAGGCTTATCGTAATTTGAGCCTTGTAACGCTCATTGGAATTTGAGCCTCATTTTAGAAATCCTGATTTACACGGTGTTAAAAATTGTTGCCCTTTTGAAATTTTTGAAAAAAATTATTGCCCTTTTAGTTCCAAACTATCATTATGACTTGCTTTCATTATTTGTTTTGTTTTGTTTTGGTGTATCATTCACTTGTACGGTTGTCTATTGCAGAGATATTTAATAAATTGTCAAGTTGAAATATAATGTGTAGAAAAATACACTTTTGTATGTCCTGATTAATATGATTGATACAATCACCGACTCACCGTCTATGTTGCTCGGACTCTTCAATAATATTGACGGGTGTGTGTCGAATCCTCCAAAAGCAGTGCATTTTTGAAGGATCTGACAGGGGTGTAGCAACGTGTTTGATGAGTCCGAGCAACATAGTTCACCATCATTTATATTGGCATCCCGTCTATTATTGTTTGGATAGTGTCCCATCTGGACTTTGGATTCACATCACATATTGCACAAAGTGCCTCATACTTAATTAATCAGAGGAAATTGAATTAAAAGAAACAGACAATTTCAATTAGGTTAAAGCACTTCAGAACTTACAAACACATATCTATATGAATAAAAAACTCTACAAAATACTGAAATTTGCAACAAACATAGAACATCACACCCCAAAACAAGCAAACGGAAAGAAAGGACGAAGCACACGAGAAGTGAGCCTGCAAGGTTGCAACATGGACAAGTATGAACTGTTTAATCTGCTATCCTCAGGTTGCTTAAGCGTTGAATAGATAATCTGTTAACCATTTCCTCATGATTGCTTACAGATTCTTCAAAAAGGGCACAAGATACATGTGTTGTCTCATCACTATCTATGTTATAGTATAACAAACTGCATGTTGTCATTACTTTCTCAAAACAAATGTTGCATCTGATAATTGCCTTCTCATGTTTGAACGGGAATGAAAAAAAGAGCTTGTAGTTGACATTTGCCAATGTCAAGGTCTTGGGAGCGCTACCACAAAAACAATCAACAAAAAAATCGCATTTTGTGCAACAGTATGCCCATCCAGAAGTATGGTCCATATTGTCACGACCCAAGCCTAGGGCCTAGACGTGACCGGCGAATGGGGAACCCGAAGGAACCCCAAACAAGCCTCATAGCGTATCATTACACATCCTTGGTCGTGGAAGCAATTAAAATGACCATAAGCAATAAGTATAATCAAAGGGGGAAATCGGGACTAAGGGAGCAAGAAAAAAAGAAGAAGAAATGATACATAAATACCATAGATGAGTCAAGCTCAAGCATAATACACAACTTGTCCAACACCACCTCTAAACATAGGTAC
>NW_006238992.1:342328-385815 GCF_000226075.1 Solanum tuberosum | reverse complement strand
TAGAGAGTGTTTTGAGAAATGTTTTAGAGACTTGGAATGAACTAATGATATATAGGGAATATCATATGCCCTTTGGAAAAAAAATTGTCCAACACTTAGAAAAAATAATGGGGCGGGTGAACAGTGTTTCGGCTTACTGGAAATGGCACTTTTCTGCCGGTGAGGTTTTACGAAAATGGTCATAACTCCTTCATCCTAACTCGGAATGAGGTGAAACAAATTGCGTTGGAAAGCTAACTCACAAAGGTTTAATTTTGATAGTTTGAGCTCCTTCCAGTTCCTTGTGTGCTGAGAGATATGCCCCTTTAAAGTTGACCCTCAAAATCGCATTTTTTGCGATTTTCGAATTTTGATACGGTTGTTCTAAAATTCGGGTTAGACTCATTTCCCACTCAATTTGACCCCCTGAATAAGAATATGAAGTCGAATTTCCGAAATCATGCACGGATTTTGAGATATATGGAAATTACAATTTTAGGTGTTTCCGAAGCACATTTTCGGGCATTTTTGGGGTCGTTTCACATATAGTATTGACAAGCAGGGGATTTGAGATTCCCATTTTGGAATTCTGAGTACCAAGTTAACTTTAGAGGGTGTTAGGGATGAGACATATGTTGAATCATAAATGGAAGTGTAATAGAATTGAGGAAACAATCATAACTACTCATAACATTCAACGTAACATTCAACGATCTGCTCACATCATGAAGAGATGGGAAAACTATATTCTTAGAATTCTATTATCAGTGGTCTTCTACAATCAATGCATAAAGTATATATATAGACTCTGTAACAGACTAATGACCGACCTACATCAACTTGGAAAGTAAATGACTAAACTGCCCTCTAACTAACTCCTCTGACCGATAACAGACCAATAGAAAATATCCAATACTCCCCCTCAAGCTGGAGGGTGATAGACATCAAACACTCCAAGCTTGGATAACAAAGAATGATGCTGAGCACTAGTAAGGCCTTTCGTTAGTAAATCAGCAAGCTGCATATTGGTGGACACGCTGAATCAAACCAGATTTGATCCTTTCTCTAAAAAAAATAACAGTCAATCTCTATATGTTTTGTTCTCTCATGAAAGATGGGATTATTAGCAATTTGCAAAGCAACCTTGTTGTCACAAAACAGCCCCACTGGTGAGGACAAAACAACACCAAGATCTCTGAGCAGACCTGTCAACCAAATAATCTCTGCAGTGACAACATCCATGCTCCTGTACTTGTCTTCTGCAGAGCTCCTGCTAACCGTGTGCTATTTCTTGGACTTCCAAGATACTAAGGAACATCCAAGAATAATCACATACCTTGTAACCGACCTCCTAGTATTTGGGCAAGAACCCCAATCAGCATCGCAGTAAGCAGTCATACTAGTGATGTTTCCAGGGGGAAGAAGAATCCCTAAACCAGGAGCACCCTTCAGATATCTCACTATCCTCTAAGCACTATCCATATGAGAATATTTAGGCCTTTGCATAAATTGACTGAGTACCTGAACTGCAAAACAAATATCAGGTCTGGTGATTGTCACATACAACAACTTCCCAATGAGTTTTTGAAAGCTTAAAATATCTTCTAGCTCAGGATCATCAGAAACTCCTACTGTTGTATCATACTCCACTGTGGTGAGTTTTCTGTTCATCTCCAAAAGAGTTATAGCAGGTTTACTACCACTTAGTCCCACATCTGAAATGAGTTCTAGAACATATTTTCTCTGATTCAAAAGTATCCCCTTCTGTGATCTAAGTATCTCAATGCCTAAGAAATATCTTAGTTGGCCGAGATCCTTCACCTTGAATGCCTTGTGCAAGGTGTCCTTGGCAAGTTGAATTAATGTGAGACTACTACCTGTGATGAGCAAATCATCCACATACACCAAGATCACAACAATGTCTGAACCTGACACTTGTGTGAATAAGGAATGGTCATAGGAACTTTGGCAAGAACCTCCATTTACCAGGGCATCAGTGAGTTTAATATTCCATTGTCGTGATGCTTGTTTAAGACCATATAGGGACTTCTTGAGCTTACACACCAATGGTTTCCCTTGTCTATTAAAACCTTGAGGTAAATGCATGTGCACATCCTCATAAAGATATCCCTAATGGAATGCATTATTGACATCCATGTGAAATAAATCCCAATTCTTAGCAGCTGCAATTCCAATGACAGTCCTCAGAGTGGCCATCTTTGCCACTGGTGAGAATGTGTCGTGATAATCCAGCCTTTCGAGTTGGCTGTAACCTTTAGCTACCAACCTAGCCTTGTACCTTTCAATGTCACCATTTGCCTTGTATTTGATCTTAAAAACCCATTTTGAGCCACTAGCATGCACACCAACAGGCAAGGGAACTAAATCCCATGTGTGATTGTCTTCCAATGCTTGAATTTCCAGTCGCATTGCATTCACCCAATTTGGATCACATGATGCCTCCTTGAAGCTTTTGGGCTCAACATGAGTTGAAAAAGCATGTATAGAAGCTTTGTAGGTAGCTGAAAACCTATCATAAGAAAGTACCTTGTCTATAGAATACAATGAAGAAGAGGCATATTTCTTTCCTGTGACATAATCTTGCAACCAAACAGAAGGATTGACACTTCTTCCAGTTGTCCTGAGTTTCTCAATTTCAGCTGGTGGCTTAGGATAAGGATCAACATTCATGCTAGGGACCTGGATATCATCACCTGCAGATGGCATGTTAGGGAGTGAAGTCTGAGGCAAATACACTGGTATCTCTAATGAGGGAGGAGTAACCATCTTAGGCAAATGCACTCCAAATATATCCTTGTCTTCTAGAGTAACCACTCCAAATACATCCTCATCTTCTCCCCGTGAGCTCTTAAAAGGAAAATTGTCTTATCTGAACAACACATCTCTACTCACTAAGCAAGTACCTGATTCTAAATCAAATAACTTGTAACCTTTTTGTGTTTCTGAATAACCAATCAGAACTGTTCTTCTAGTTTTGGCCTCAAACTTAGTCCCTTTAGGCAAAGTAGAAGCAAAACACAAACAACCAAAGACCCTCAAATGATCACAAGCAGGTGGTTTATGGTATAATATCTCATAAGGTGTCTTACTTTGTAGCACTAGAGTAGGTAACTTATTTATTAAGTAAACAATAGTTCTCACACAATCACCCCAAAATCTATTTGGAACGGAGCTTTGAAACTTTAGGGATCTAGCCACTACTAAAATGTGTCTATGCTTTCTCTCAACCACCCCATTCTGTTGGAGTGTATATGCACATGAGCTTTGATGGACAATTCCTAATGAAGAAAATAATTCTGAACATTGGGAATTAAGAAATTCTTTACCATTATCTGATCTTAACACTTTAATTGTAACGCCAAACTGATTATGCACCTTCAGTAAGAAATCTTTCAATACAACAATGACTTCAGATTTATGTTGCACCAAACAAAGCCAAGTGTATCTACTATGATCATCAACTATAGTAACAAAATAATGCTTCCTATCATAAGTGGGAACTTTATAAAGACCCCAAACATTTATATGGATCAACTGAAATATGGCAGTAGAGTGACTGTCACTAACAGGAAATTTGAATCTAGTCTGCTTAGCCAATAGGCATATTTCACAAGGCTTATGTGCATTGGTATTTGTCATAACTACTGGTATAAGATCTAAGACACTCTTAGATGGGTGTCCCAATCTCTTGTGCCAGATACTATCATCTTCTGCTTCCCGATCTGTTGATCCTGCTAGACAAGCTGCTATTGGTTCATCCTTCAAAAAATAGAGTCCGTTGTCCTCTTTACCAATCCCCAAGACCCTGCCAGTGTAAAGATCCTAGAAAACACAAAATTCTGGATAAAAGGAAACTGAACAACTAAGATCTCTAGTCAATTTCGAAACTGATAAGAGATTAAACTTGAAATCTGGTACAAAAAGTACATTCTTCAATTTATGACTTCTCAATATTTTAGTACTCCCAGTGTGTATCACTTCACATTTTCCACCATTAGGGACTTGAACACCACCATTTTCTACTGAACTAGTTGTTTTAAACACTTCATCTAGACATTCTCTATCGAATGTAATGTGATGTGATGCCCCTGAATCAATTATCCATGTATGTGAAAAAACATTGGATAATAGTGCAAGAATACTTGCCATATGAGCCTGAAAGTCACCTGAAGTACTAGCTTTGTTTCCTCTTCCAATAAGCTCCTGATAATGATCCTCAGAGATGTATCTCCCTTTTCCCTTCACATCATTTGTCCCTTTTACCTCAGCTACATTACTACTCGCATAAGGTTTAGTAGGCACACCTGCAGATCCCAAATTTTTCTTTCTTTGGAAGTCAGGTGGATACCCAACTAATCTGTAACAGTTTGTCTTTAGATGTCCTTTGTAACCACAATGATCACAAACTGATCCAGGTGGTGCTAATGGGCTTCTAGATTTGTAATTTTGATTCTGATTGTAGTTCGGATACTGATTCATCTGGTATTGATGTGAAGTGGGAGGTGTAGTAGGGGTTTTCAATAGTATATCACTTCTCACATGACTAAAACTCTCGTTCAAGCCCATTAGAAACTGTAATAGGCATTGATTTCTCAATAATTCAATCGAAGGTCTAGATGCCTCACAACTACAGCCAGCAGTGGGTACTAATGCATCTATCTTATCCCAGTAATTCTTCATTCTAGAAAAATAGACTGTAACTGAATTTGTACCTTGTGTTAATGATGCAATGTCCTTCCATAGTTGATAGATTCTGGTGAGATTGGATTTTTCAAAACGCTCTTTGAATTCATCCCAAACCTTATTTGAATCTAAAGCATAAACAATACTCGAAACCAAATCTGGTGATACAGTTGCTCCAATCCATGATAGCACTATTGCATTACGTCTCTCCCACAAACTAGCGAGGCTCCCACTGTACTGATTCTTCATACATGTTCCATCCATGAAACCAAGCTTGTTCTTACCAAGCAGAACAAGGCGCAACGATTTACTCCACAGAGTGTAATTTTCTGGACCGGTAAGCTTGATTCCTATCAATGTCAGTCCCGGCGTATCTGATGTTTGTAGAAAAAGAGGATGGTGAAAATCTATTGAAGGTTCACATGTCTCTGCCACTGGTCTAATCTGGTTGTTCTGATCTGGTGCCATTAATGATCTATCTCGAAGCTCAGCTTAGTAGACTGCTGTGTTCTACGGATGAAAATCAAATAGTTTGCGATCTCTGCTCTGATACCATAATAGAATTGAGAGAAACAATCATAACTACTCATAGCATTCAACGTAACATTCAACGATCTGCTCACATCATGAAGAGATGGAAACTATATTCTTAGAATTCTATTATCAATGGTCTTCTACAATCAATGCATAAATCATATATATAGACTCTGTAACAGACTAATGACCGACCTACATCAACTTGGAAAGTAAATGACTAAACTGCCCTCTAACTAACTCCTCTGACTGATAACAGACTAATAGAAAATATCCAATAAAGTGAAAAGCAAATATTGTCGATAAAGTAATTGCAACCAACACAAATGTACCCTTTCATGAATGAAAAGTTGCACAAGCTGCATTTCAGGGACTTGGATGAACCATATTCCTTGAGAGAATGGCAGTGAGTGAAATGCGTGACTCCCCCACTTGGCATGAGCTGGAGGACGACTTGTAATAGCCAGAGTTTGTAGCCGGTTCTGAAGTTGTCCCAATGAATCAGTTTCCATTGAGAATTCTACTATAGCAGCGCAGTCGAAGTGACAAAGGTAAACATGATCATGGTTGTAAAATACCCAACAACCCGAAGTGGGAACAACTTTAGTACAAATTGAGCAAGAGAGTGAAGCAGCCTCACGGTTCATTGGTAATGAAAAGAACAAATGAAGAGGGTATTTCACTTTCAGGTTCAAAGTTGTTGGTATAGAAGCACATTCAACATGAAGATTGAAAGTACACGAACTGCAGCAATAGTATGATTGAAACAGAGAAAGTTCAGAATCATCAACGCCACAAGCCGCACAATGAAACTCCTCATCGTCATTGGCCAACTGAAAGGGATTTAGAACAAGAGTGTGGTCATAGTCTAGGGAAATTACTGCACAAATCATGAATAGAATAATCACAACGTAGGCAAGCATAACCTTGAGCGTAGATTGTGACATTGCAAAAATTGCACTTGATTCCACTCAAGTGATAATGCTGCAACAGATGACAATGGATGAAGTGATTTAGGTATCGTCATGAATAGGATTATCTAAGGCATCAGCAAAAGCAGCTCTTAGAAACTGATTCATTTGTACTGGCTTACCCTTCCGCGGACATTTTGAGTTTTGTGAGCAATATATATCACTATTTTCTCTTCTGTTGTGGTGTGAAAATGTGTGTATATATAGAGATAGAACTCTTTCTTGGGAAGATTAAACAGTTTTGATCCATAAACTATTGATATGTTCTAAATACTAATAGTCGTAATATCACAAAGGCCGATGCATACTGGCAAGCAAAGACAATAGTTTTTGATTTCTACTACTCCCTCTACTGATCATAATTCAAAATACTCCCTCTGTCCAATAGATTTGGTACACTCCTTTAAATATAATACATACAATGTCTTAAAAAATGTAATAGGAAAATGACTATAATTAATGATAAGGGTAAATTAGGAACTAAGTATAAAATTATCTATGAATTTCATAAAGTAGACAAGTATTGTTGGACGGAGGGAGTAAGTAAATTATTTAAAGTTCAAGAAAATTATTGGAATTTCTTTCCATATGTACTCTTCAGTTAATGAGGTTCTTAACTACTTTACAATTTTTAGGAGAAAAATTTGACAATTATCAAAAGAATAATAGTGGAAAGTAGCCTTTAATTTATGTCTTGAACATTTTTCTTAACAGATGTATCATATCCTAAACAATTCTCTTAATATGGACTAAAGGGAGTAATAATAAAAGAGATATAATCAGAAAGAAACAAAAAAGAGATATGCAGAGCTGAGTAAGGGAGGAGCTACTAAGGACTCATGGGTTCATTTGAACCCCCTTCAACGGAAAATTATATTATTTGTACATGGTTAAAATTTGTTTTTATGTATTTATTGTTGGAAATCACCCCTTTCAACTTCTCGGTGTGGTTAATTCTTCATATTTTGAACTCTTTTAATGAAAATCTTGATTCCGCCACTCAACACTGTCACGAAAAGTGTTTTAATTAATGTAATTAGCATACATTAATCAAAACAGCTAAATGTGATTTGTTAGTGGAGAAATCAAAGCACATATATTCCTGATAAGTACAAGGTTCAATGTATTTAGTCATATGATATTAGAACTTGTCAAGAATTCATGGATCATGACAGTTAATCTTCCCAAAACAAAATGAAAGAGGGAGTATATAGATATACTTATGTCCCTATCGACAATGTGCATTGAAATTGATAATGTCCGCTAGGGGGGCAGTCATTGGGAATGAGTCAGATATTATACTCCCACATTCAACAATAGTTATTCACTACACTATTTTAAGATGTCCAATAATATTTGTCCACTTTATGAAATGATAATTTTACACTTAGTTTCTAATTTATCCCTATCATTAATTATACTTATTTCTCTATCACATTTTTCAAGACATTGTATTTATTATATTCAAAAGGTGATATAGTAAAGTTACTTTTCTATTTATAGTTTCTTAAGAGATGTGTCAAGTCAATAGTGAACAACTATTATTGGACAGAGGAAGTACGAGCTACTTTTGCTGATGTATCATATCCTCCTCCTCCTTGTGGTTTTGATGATTCTAATCTTTCTCTGTTCCAATAATACTATTGATGTGAGTCGTGAAATTTCAATCTTCATGTTGGATGTGCTTCTATACCCATAACCTTTTACCAAAATGTGAAATATCTCATAATCTTTCCATCGATGATGCTAGAGTATACATATTTTCATACTCACCTTTGCATTTTCTTAACCTTGTTGTATAGGTGATGAGCCCGGTATGAGTGGCAAGTCATTCTTCATAGTTGTTAATAGTTTCATAAATCTTGGAGGTATTGTTGGCTATTTCCACAACATCCAAAATTCATATCACTATGCTCTATTTCTATCTTTTTCATCCTCCAACAACGTAGTCATGTTGTCATACTTTGAGTTCTTAGAGGCTTGAATTTATGTCAAAAGGTTTTGGGATATTAACAGCGTCTTAATATTGATCATACTGATTTATGAAAGAATCTATTTCAGACTTGCTTACGCTTTTAGTATTTAATTTCCACACTTTTTTTTATCTTATGAATTGTTTGTGTTGACTGTTGAGGTTTTTCTTACCTATTGATTGGGTTGGGTTGGTGCCATCAAAGAACCAATTTTTTGGGTCATGACAGTTCACCAGTTAGCCTAAGACACTAGTTTAGTGATCAACCAGACAATTGTACCACAAACAAATTCAAACATAATGAATACACTAGCGAAAGAATAATTAGGATATTTTATTGTGTTTTTTCTCAAACTTCATTCGATAAAAATACTTTAAAGAATAAGTAGATTTTGGAAGTTTGGTCAAACAAGCTTTAAATTAATATACTAAATTAAGGAAAAACTACGCGAGTTGGCAAATATTATTAGGTTATTAGTCAATGAGAGTATAGTTTATTTTATTTATTGTCAGTAAATATAGTTTCAGTTTTTTTGCCAATAATAATGGGACCTACCACCTCTTTGTATACCGAACCAACAAAGATTTAATCGGCCATTGTGAATGATTTTATACAAAATCAAATTTATCTCACCTCTTCACATTCCAGATTTTTCTCCTAAAATCACTCTTTCACTTCCAATTTGAAATTCAAATTTCACTTTCTCCCTCTAATCGTGTTTTACTTTTTGCAGGTAACCGCCTAAATCGTGGGTGAAAATCTTTTTTCCTCATTTTTCAATTGTATATGTATTATGCTCGTTAGTTTTTGGATTATTTTTCTCAATATTCCCACATTACTTATCAAATTATCAGCTTTCAAAATCAAAATAGATGATTCAAGTCCATCTAAGATGATTACAAGATGTACACCATTGCATGTCAAGGTTGTTTGTAACACCCCAAAAATTTCTAGGTCAAGACTCGAACCATTCTTCGTTTTGAATAATATTTTTTTCCGAGTGATTTTAAATTTTCGTAGGTGTTAAGGTCACTAGATGTAACACCTCTAGTTTGAAAAAGAACTAAAGAGAAATTCGTTCAAGTTACCCATCAATTTTCTTAAGTTTTGGGTCAACTTCAAACGACCATATCTTTTAGCACATAAAGATTTAGGTTGTCCATGACGTATAAAACTAAAGGTCTTCCAGTCCTATTACCAACGCCACCAAGTTTGCCTCAATTAGAAATCTGAGTAAAGAGTTATGACTAATTTACTAGAGACACTCTAACCTGGCAGCAGCTCCGCGATGGCTCTGCGTTACGGAGTGATTACGGACCTCACTGTCTGTTGGAAAAATATTTTGACTTTCAAATCATTTTATTTATTTCTTTAAGGGTATTTCAGTCCTAAAATCCCTTAGAAGGTCATCTAAATTACCCTAAACGTGAAGAAAAAAATTAGTTTTGATAATCAAACCCTCTCATTCACTCCTAAATTTCTACGCTCAAGAAACTTCAAGAAACACTAAGGCTAGGGTTCATCTTCCAAGATTTTCCTTCAAGTTTCTTCAAGAACATTGTTCTTCTATGTATGTAAGTTTTCACAGTGTTGGGTTTGTTTGCTCTCATGCCAATCATGCAATTTCATCCATAATTTTGTTCTTAAACTTGATTGATTGAGATTCTTGATGAAATTCTTGAGATTTTAGCTTCATTCTTTAATAATGGAGTCTTGCTGAGTTCTTGAGGTGAGGGTCTGTGCGAATGAGTGCTGTTCTTGATGGATTTTGTGTGGGTTTCACTGAAAACATTCTAGGTTTATGAAATTTTGTGAAATTGGGCAATGGAATTGCATTGGGTGTGAATTGAATCGAGTTCGGGAGAGAAAGAAAAGATCAGACAAAAATATACGCCCAGTTCCACGTCGCAGAGGTATTTTAAAATTTCAATCTTCAGATAGTCACCCCCTCTCCACGATGCGGAGATGATACATAGTATTCTGTCTCGAAATTTATTTTGCAACCAAAAATTTAATTTTATCTCTGCGTCGCGCCAGTGCTTCTTCAAACCGTGTATTCACTCTCTTCTTATTCTTAACTATCTAAGCCTTCATTAAAGATCCTATATTCTAATCATAGCTCTTAAATTCACATTTCAAATCAAGGTAAAATTAAGAGGAAAGTTCACGAGGGCTTTTGAGTCAAATTGAGAACTCTTTTGAAATCAATTATAGTTTTGATTAAGTCTTGAGAAAGTTAGACGAGAATGAGAAGAGTGGTATTCATGAGTTTCTATATTGTTATTGAGATCCTTGAGTTGAGTTGTTCATGTCCATAATTTTGCATGAACCCTATGAGTTGAGTATTTTTGAGATGAGTAGTATCGCTGAGTTTCGAGTTTTTAAGTTCTGGGTATTGAGTTTTCTATATGGTTATTGAGATCCTTGAGTTGGTTCATTCATATCAATATTTTGGCATGAACCCTATTTTGAGTTAAAAGTCTTGATGAGTCTTTGAAAGTCATTCATTGTGTTTTAAGCTGAGTTTTGAGGAATAGTTTAAAGAGACAATTTTGAGTAAAGTTGAAGGAATCTAATTATTCCCAAGTGTAATATTTTTACATTTTAAAATGGGAGAAATATTGTTTTCTATATGAGCTTATGAGGAGTTTTGAGCATTTCCTCTTTTAAGTGGAACTTTTGAGTAATTATCTCAAATTGAGGAAGAGTTATGTTTTTAAACATAAGAGCATGAGTGTTTGTGTATATATATACATATATATATATATTATTGGGAGTAGTATTGATCACCGATATGAGGATGAGTTCAAACAACTCAAAATCCTCATAAATCATGTATGCCAACATGGGTAAAGGATCATACTTTTTAGATGAATCCTTAGTGCCTTTGGGCAGATCTTAGTGGATCCACTTAGTTGAGGTGTTCTATATCCCGAAAAGGTATAGGACAGTTCTGTCAGTGTGGGTGAGAACATCACGTAACTCATAATGATGGTTGTC
Source organism: Solanum tuberosum (assembly GCF_000226075.1). NCBI lineage: Eukaryota > Viridiplantae > Streptophyta > Magnoliopsida > Solanales > Solanaceae > Solanum > Solanum tuberosum. Next base: position 374,654 of record NW_006238992.1, on the reverse strand, counting down.
GGTTAGAAAATCTCCCAAAAAAGAGTAAAGAGTTTATTATTGTATTTTATACATCTTGAGTTATTATCTGTTGTTTTAAAAGCTTTATATATTGCATCTTATTATCACCACTTTCATATTGAGTTGAGTTGAGGTGAGTATGTCTTCCCTTTCTATCAGTTCAGCTATAATTGTATGTTTCAGTTTTCCCCTTACATGCTTGTACATTCAATGTACTGACGCCATTCAGCCTGCATCATTTTATGATGCAGATACATGTTTTCATTGTCAACAACATGTGCTTCATTGAGACTATTCACATTCCAACTAGCTTGGGTGAGCATCCTTGCTTCTGGAAGGCTTCACATCTACTTCTTGTTTTGTTAAGTTTTTGGGGATTATGTTCCGACACATATTTGAGTACTAGAGGCTTTATAGATAGTTTAAAGGTCAAAGAGTCTCTCATTATTTCTTTTGTTGTTGAGCTGTTTTGAGGTCATGAGACAGTTAACTATAACTTGTTAATTATTTTTAGACATTTATTAGAGTTTAGTTCAAAAATGAGTTTTTAAAGTTTAGTTATACATTTGGAGTTCCCATTGTTCTTGAGTTAGTTTCTGCTTGTAGTAAGCCAGGATAAGAGTTCGCTTGGGGACCAACAATGGTTCTCAAGTGCCAGCCACGTCTAGGGTGTAGGTTCGGGTCATGATAAACTTGGTATCAGAGTATAGAGTTCAAGCGTCTTAGGGTGTCTTGTCAAGTAGGATGTTATTTATGGTTGTTAGGGCCCCACTTCTATAAAAGAGGGACTACACACATGTAAGAAAAATTTCCTTTCTTTCATACTGTTAATCGTGCAGTTGAACTGTGTCATAAGGAATTTATTCTAACTCGTGATTTTCTCATATCCATTTGACTACCCCTCATACTCAAGGTAGTTGAAAAGCAAAACCCAAATCCGTATCGAAGAGTTAATCTCAGCAAAAATCTTGAGAAAGTCATGAGATTGTAGAGGGGCTTGGGAGAAGCCTATGAGTGAGTTTAAGTATTGTGTTTCAATAAAATGCACTCTTATTTATACAAATCGTGCGTTCAAGCTAAAAGCGAGATGTACTCTCTTCTCTAAACCTTGTTCCAATTGATCCTTATGAGGAAGTGCATTGTAGAGCTTGGGTAGTAATTGCACCCGAAAAGATAGTAGGAATTACGATGTTATAAGCAATAGTAGTAAAGTGCCCAGAGTTAGAGGAAAGCATGCAGAAGTATAGTAATCTATGAAAGGGAGATAGTGATTAAGAAAATTATGTTGTTGTAGTCTTGCACCCAATAGGTTATTAATGAGGAGTTTTCCCTTATGGGTAGACTAAGAAATTATGAGTTTGTGTAGATTTCATGATAAGAGGTAGAGTAATAGTTACTAGTTAAGATGAGTTATAGTATACTTTAACTAGAGAGGAGTTTATGATGATGAGTCATTGTATTACTAATGACCAAGTGTAGGTGTTGAATTAGCATGAGTATTCATGAAGTGATAGCTATGAACTAGGCTTATGATTTTTTGGGAGATCCCATGATATTCAGAGGGCTATAGAACTGGTTCGTCAACAATGTGTAGTGAGTGGGTAAATAGTTCTTAAGTGTGACGATAAATTGTAAGTATGAAGACCGAGAGATAAAATTTGACTACTTGTCATGAGGTCTTAGTGAGCGAGTGTTTCTTAATTTGTATCTAGTAGTTGTATGTTAGTATAGTAAACGAGCAATCATATTGATATTCGAGTTTAGTAATAAACATTAAGCTTGGATTTGAGATGAGCGTCGTGACCAAAAGGATGGAAACATGAGAGTGATTATGTTAGTTTGAGATCTGATCTAGTAAGTTTGATATAGAGTAGGTGAGGAGTTAAGAGGTTTGTTACAATGAAGGTGAGTGGTACAAGTATGTGATTCTAATTTTGAGGTAAGAGTAGTGAAGTATGGCTAAGTCATTAGAGTAACAATAGCATTAAGAGGTGTACCCGAGGCTATATAACCAGATGAGGTTCTAATTAAGTTTCTTATTTTCATGCATGCCTAGGGAGTATCTTTGTGTTATCAATGTGGAGTAGGCTGATGTAAGAATTATTTATTACCTTTAAGAGTTTGGTAGAAAGGATTTTATATAGTCAATGACGAGCCTCTTAAATATAATTTAAAGATTCCTCAGTTAAGTTGATATGAATATATAAGGATGTTATTGGTGGGGAAAGAAGGCGAGGTCAGATTATTAACGGTTAGGTTAAGTGGCCATATAAGCCAATGAGAAGAGGTTAGGAGAAGCATCTTAGAAAGAGGTCTTAGAAGGAGTCTTAGTACCTACTTATGGAGTGTTCCGTAGGCATGAGATAAGCCTTTCCCGAGTATTAGAGTAAAGGGAATGTAGACAAGTTTAGCGATAATGAAATAGATCCATAACTTTGAAGTGTCAACTCCAAACCTAAGGGGGAGATGATAAGATGAGAAATCAAGTCAAGTGTTGAGGATGAGATAATGATGTTTTCTGAATGTGTTTTAGAGGTACATCAATCCATTCATACTCTAGCGTATTCCTCAAAGTTCAGTCATTACAACATCCCGTTGCTGTTTCTAATATTAGAATTGTGTCAATGACCTAAGCTCATACACTTCAGAGAGATTCACATCTTTGCTCAGTTTTCAGAATGAGGGGCAAATACTTTAGCCCATTGATCTTAATCTTGTTAGCCTCATGATATGAACCTATTCTTATAAGCACTCATGTAGCATAGTATGTTCAGTCTCACAAATTCATGATATACTCTAAATGGCTAGCAACATAATGTTATGCCATGCATATTCTTATGTTAGAATTCTCAAATGAATCGTGCTTATGATCTTTCGCCCTAAAGCTCTTTCAGTGGTCCTTTTAGCTAGAGAGTGATGTGGATGATAGTAGTTGAGTGATGATAGAAGGGGAAAGTTCACGTTTCTTATGTTGGTAGCCTTATTATGCTTATCCCTTCTAAGTTTATAAAAGTGTAGGAAGGATGAATGAAGTTGTACTATGAGTAATAGTTAAGTGAGAGTAGTTAGTTAGTTTCTGGTAGTAATGAGTGCATTTTCAGTTGGTAGAGATGATGAGAGAATGATAAACTCTTAGAAGGATTGTTTAGTAGGAGTTCATGGAGTGGCTATAATACTAAGCTTGAATGTGGTGTTCTTAACACGTGGGAAAATGTGTGATACATTAGGTGGTTCTTGATATAAGCTTAGGGTTGGTTGAATGTAGTGGTAAAGAAGAGTACGTTTGGGATGAGATTCCCTAATAAGACATAGAACCCGAATCTTGTGATTTGGATTAGAATAATCACTTTATGTTATACCTTGCAATTTTGAGTTAGGCTTGAATATGGTAAGACCATACAGTTAGACTCAGACCTTGGTAAGAGTAGTCATATACCCTTATGGTAGCTATGAGTTGCAACTTATGAGGTGTGGTATTCATAAAGGAGGACATGGTTTAGAGGTGTTGCTAGGCTTGATAACTAGCTGTTGTATTACCTAAGACATAGTATCTTTATTCTTACTTCATACCAGATACCTTTGTTTCAGGTAAGGATAGCTTCAGATAGAGGGTGACTTTGTTCAAACTCATATCGTTCTTGACGATGCACCATAGACAGTTCCAAACTCTTAGTAGAAATCAATTCCATCTATGTTAGTAGGCAAGTTCAGAAGTCAGAGAAATAGTAAGAGTAATCCCCTTTCCATTCCCAGTCCAACCGTCATTCGAGGACGAATTATCCCAAGGGGGAGATAATGTAACACCCCAAAAATTTCTAATTCGAGACTCGAATCATTTTTCGTTGTGAATAAGATTTTTGTCCAAGTGATTTTAAATTTTCTTAGGTGTTAAGGTCACTAGATGTAACACCTCTAGTTTCAAAAGAGCTAAAGAGAAATTCGTTCAAGTCGCCCATCAGTTTTCTTAGGTTTTGGGTCAACTTCAAATGACCATATCTTTTAGCACATAAAGATTTAGGTGGTCTAAGAACTATAAAATTAAAGGCCTTCACGTCCTCTTTCCAACGCCACCAAGTTTGCCTACATCAGAGTTCTGAGTAAAAAGTTATGACTGCTTTACTAGAGACGCTCTAACCTGGAAGGAGCTCCGCGATGGCTCCGTGTTATAGAGTGATTACGGACGTCACTGTCCGCAGGAAAAATATTCCGACTTCCAACTCATTTTATTTATTTATTTATTTAAGGATATTTAGTCCTAAAAACCCTTGGAAATGATCTAAATTAACTGAAACGTGTAGAAAAATTAGTTTTCATAATCAAATCCTCTCATTCACTCCTAAATTTCTACGCTCAAGAAACTTCAATAAACTCTAAGGCTAGGGTTCATCTTCCAAGATTTTCCTTCAAGTTTCTTCAAGAAAATTGTTCTTCCAGGTATGTAAGCTTTCATAGTGTTGGGTTTGTTCGCCCTCACGCCCATCATGCAATTTCATCCATAATTTCATTCTTAAATTTGATTGATTGAGATTCTTGATGAAGTTCTTGATGTTTTAGCTTCATTCTTTAATAGTGGAGTCTTGTTGAGTTCTTTAGGTGAGGGTCTTTGCGAATGAGTGTTGTTCTTGATGGATTTTTTGTGGTTTTCAATGAAAACATTTTGGGTTTATGAAATTTCTTGAAATTGGGCAATGGAATTGCATTGGGTGTGAATTGAATCGAGTATGGGAGAGAAATAAAAGATTGGACAAATATATGCACCCAGGCCCGTGTCGTACATGCGTTTTAAATTTTCAGTTTTCAAATAGTCACCCCCCTCTCCACATTGCGAAGAGGATACAGAGTCCTCTGTCTTGAAATTTATTTTGCGACCAAATCTTTAATTCTATCTTCGCGTCGCGCAGTGCATTTTCAAACCGTGTCTTCGCTCTCTTCTTATTCCTAACTATCTAAGACTTCATTAAAGATCCTATATCCTAATCATAGCTCTTAAATTCACATTTAAAATCAAGGTAAAATTAAGAGGAAAGTTCAGGAGTGCTTTTGAGTCAAATTGAGAATTCTTTCGAAATCAATTATAGTTTTGACTAAGTTTTGAGAATGTTAAGATGAGTATGAGAAGAGTGGTTTTCATGAGTTTCTATATTGTTATTGAGATCCTTGAGTTGATTCGCTCATGTCCATAATTCTGCATGAACCCTATGAGTTGAGTATTCTTGAGATGAGTAGCATCACTGACTTCCAAGTTCTTGAGTTCTGAGTATTGAGTTTTCTATATGGTTATTGAGATCCTTGAGTTGGTTCGTTCATGTCAATATTTCAGCATGAACCCTATTTTGAGCTATAAGTCTTGATGAGCCTTTAAAAGTCATTCATTGTGTTTTAAGCCGAGTTGTGAGGAAGAGTTTAAAGTGACAATTTTGAGTAAAGTTGAAGGGAACAAATTTTCCCAAGTGTAATATTCTTTCATTTTAAAATGAGAGAAATATTGTTTTCTAAATGAACTATGAGGAGTTTTGAGCATTTCCTCTTTTAAGAGGAACTTTTGAGTAATTATCTCAAATTGAGGAAGAGTTATGTTTTCAAACATATGAGCACGAGTATATATATTATTGGGAGTAGTATTGAGCACCGATATGAGGATGAGTTCAGACAACTCAAAATCCTCATAAACCATGTATTCCAACATGGGGCAATGATCATACTTTTTAGATGAATCCTTAGTGCCTTTGGGCACGGCTTAGTGGATCCACTTAGTTGAGGTGTTCTACATCCCATCAAGGTATATGACAGTTCTGGCAGCGTGGGCGAGACGCTGCATGATCACGTAGCTCATAGTGATGGTTGCCGGTTAGAGAACCTCCCAAATAAGAGTAAAGAGTTTATTATTGCATTTTTTCTACATCTTGAGTTATTATCTGCTGTTTTAAAAGCTTTATATATTGCATCTTATTATCACCGCTTTCATATTGAGTTGAGTTGAGTTGAGATGAGGTGAGTATTTATTCCCTTTCTATCAATTCAGTTGTAATTGTTTGTTTTAGTTTTCCCCTTACATGCTTGTACATTCAATATACTGACACCATTCGGCCTGCATCGTTTTATGATGCATATACAAGTGTTCAGGGTAACAACATGCGCTTTGTTGAGACCATTCACATTCCAACTAACTTGGGTGAGCCTCCTTGCTTCCGGAAGGCTTCACATTTACTTTTGTCTTGTTAAGTTGTTTGGGGTTCTATTCTGACACTTACATGAGTACTAGAGGCTTCATAGATAGTTTAAAGGTCGAGGAGTCTCTCATTATTTATTTTGTTGTTGAGGTGTTTTGAGGTGATGAGACAGTTAACTATAACTTATTAATTATTTTGAGTTTTGTTGGAGTTGAGTTCAAAAATGAGTTTTTAAAGTTTATTTATGCTTTTGGAGTTCCCATTGTGCTTGAGTTAGTTTTTGCTTGTAGTTAGCCATGATGTAAGTTTGCTTGGGGACCAACAATGGTTCTCTTGTGCCGTCCAGAGTGTAGGCTCGGATCGTGACATTGTTGATAATCGACCTTCGTTTTCACTCGACTTACTCAAGATTTTGGACTCAGTGCAGGGCCTATTGCAAACTCTAAACAGGTTCTAGAGGAAAAATCAATTGAAGAAATGAGATCTCAAAAAAACTGACCCAAGTGCACTCAATCAAGTCATCAACAATGCCAACGCAAGCGACATGAAAATTAAAAAAAAAAGAGGAAGTAAGAGGAAAGCCAAAAACAATGATTCTTAGGAGGGTGTGTCTGCATCTGATTCCGAAAAACATCATGTATTTGCTTAAAACAAAATTGTATATAGATATTTGTATATGCTATTAGTTATATACAAAATTGCATGAAGTATATGCATATTTTCTGCTTAAATCATAATTGTATATAAATATATGTATATTTTGTTAGTTATATACAAAATTGTTTGAAATATATGTATGTTTTCTGCTAAATAACAATTGTATATAGATATTTGTATAGTTTGTTAGTTATATACAAACTTTCTTAAAATATATGTATATAGCGATATATTTGTATATTTTTGTATATTTGAGTATTATATTCTTATACACATACTCATATACATATAAGTTTATAGTTATATGCAAGTCAAATATAAATACAAATATATATTTCATTTATACAAATATTTTATTGTTGTATAAAAGCATATAATTGTAAATAGCACTAAACTGAAATATTTTTTATCTTCATGTTTTTATAGGGAGTTAGATTCATGTGCAAACACCCACCAACACATGCAGTGTTATACACAAGTCTAAACCATACATAAGTTACAAAAGAGAATGCTTGAAACTTAGTACAGTCGTTTCTGTGCATTATCATGTTTTACTTGTCTATATACATATAAATTAACTAAATTAATACACAAACAGGTATACAAATACATTAACACATTTGTATATTAGCAATTTTAGATATTCTTAATTAAGAAATACACACAATTGTTTCCTGGTAATATGCTTTTGGTTTTTTGAACAATCATTTTCATGATATAAAAATCATATTTTACCCTCTAATTTTTGCTTGTCGATATACATAAAAATTAACTAAATTAATACACAAACAAGTATACAAATACATTAACACATTTGTATATTAACAATTTCCCCTATTCTTAATTAAGAAATACACACAATCATTTAAAAATATAATGTATTTTAGATACATATACAATTGTAACTAAAAAGTTATACATATACATAAAAACTATTCCATTTATATACAATTTACTTACATTCAGATAAAAACTTGTTATATATACAATAACTGTCAGCCTTTTTAAGCATTACATACACCCTAACACCCATGTAATTGTGTATAAATATTGGTGTATTGCTTTCTATATCCTTATATTCAATTTTCAATATCTTTCTATCCACGTCAACACCAATCTTTGTTGCAATTATTGTATAAAATTCAAGAAACGATGCTTGTTCTTTAAAGACTATCCCATCTATAGTATAATAGACATAACACTTTGTATTGTCCCATTTTCCAGAATGCATAACCAAAATAGCCAAAGAAGACATTTGATGTAGAGATTAGAAACAGTCTAATCATTAATAAAAAACAAAGAAAAACAATTTACACATGTATACATACTAATATACAAATAACAGACATATACAAAAATTATAAAACTACATACATACATACAATATTACAAATTACACAATTATATATACAATTAAAATACACCAAAAAATATCAAATTAAAGCACACACTTTTTATCGAATCATGTACAATTCATCTATACATTGTATACAAATTTTATGCATTTACTTGCATTTATACAAAATTATGAATTAAAGTAAATAAAAATCGTATAAGTTATATAAACAGTAATATTAGAAAAAACTTAATCAAAATAAAGCACACCCGTGTTGTTGAATCATATACAACTCATATATACAAATCGTGTCATTCAATTTTTTGAACCATAAATTAAAATAGATTTGCTAATATACAATTTCTCCAATCTCGTCTAAACAAAAAAAACTAATTTCGAACCATTAGAATGAACAAAACAAAAAATAATTTGTTTTCCCAAATTTCAATTATATACTATACAAATAAATTGTATGCTTTCATGCCGTTAAAAACATGTAGTTTTTTTTAAAAAAATAACCCTTACCTGGAGTTGAATATACAAGCATATTGACTAATCGTATGCTTCAGTTGTTTGAGAAAACCAGTTGTAATGGTGTTTCTATCACTGTAGAACTCCCTTTTGGAAAAATATTTTATTTTGGGAGATTAGCTTGAATCATGAGATTATGTAAATTTCTGTTACTGTCGTTATAGAAAAGCTAGCGGGGAAATAAATGGGGCCGGAAAAACTTTTTGTAGTAACTTGGGATTTCCTAGCCTAGTCCAGATTTCGATGAAATCTGAGTCAGTGAGGTTTAGGGAAATCTGGTTTTGAATGAGTGATTTAATAATGAATTTGATGACATGAGTGGATAGCCTAGACGTTAAGGAACCCGTACGACGTTACAAAATCGAATTTGGGTGAGTGGAACTCCCGAAACTTATCTTAGCGTGAAGAGGTAGTCCTTGAACGTCATGAGTTGTAAGTGTGTTGTAAAAAGGAGATTTGGAACTCTAATTTTGACTCTCTGTTTCTATGCAAACCTCCAGGGCGGGATTAATTCCGCCAGGGCGGGGCCGCTGTGGTGGGTTGGGTCCCGCTATGGCGGGACAGTCGCGACTTAAGTCGGAAATAAACCCCAAAAATGTCATTATTCTGCAAAATTCGTTCATAAGAGCTAGGGGAAGAACTAGGGCAAGTTCTTGACAATTTTCCACCTATTGTAGCACTAAAGGTAGGATTTTTACCCTCCTAATCCATTTTTCGATCCATAGAACTTCGATTCTTGGTTATTGATTGTTGGGGGAGGGATTTTGGACTAAATTGGATTGTGGGAAAAAGCTCTAGCTGCACCTTAGGATCACGGGTTTGGTCTTGAGTTATTGGGTTTGTTATAATCTAGATAATTAGACCTTTGATTGTTGAACCTTGCGTATATTAATTGTTTGTAGACCTAGAACAAGCGGAAAGAATTTGGAAAGGGAAGATTCAAGTGCCTTAGGGGGATTCAAGCTTGGATTCGAGGTAGGTGATGGTTTGATTTCATCTTTGCGTAATGTGTATTGGTAATTTCTTCATTGTTATGCATGTATGTATGTGAATGAAACATTGTTGATCAAACCTAATGAAATGAGTGCGAATGAATAAATGTATGCCACGATTTAACACTTGATTGTATGATTATGAGAATGTACATATGAGTGTGATTTTTATTGTGGTTGTGCTGAATAGATCGGGTGTCACAGTCCGACACAGTAACTTGGATCGGATGTCACGTTCCGACACATATAATGGATCGGGTGTCACGTTCAGACACACTAAGTTAAATCGGATGCCATGTTCTGGCGCATATATTGGATCGGGTGTCACGTTTGGCACACTAATTGGGATTGGGTACCACGTTCTGGTACACTAACAGTTTGGGTATGGGTTCCATGAAAGGACCATCGAATAGTCATAATTACTTGTTAATGAGAATATGGATTTGTGCATTTCTCTTGAAATGATAACGGTGTATATATTCCGTACATGTCATGTTTACCTTGTTGTGATTCTGATATATGTTGTGCTTACTGGGATAGTCGCGTGATCCTACCAGTACATTGTGGTTGTGTATTGATACTGCACTTGCTATTTCTTTGTTGAGTACAGGGCATCTTCTGGAGGCTACTGACAGACCTCTGTTAGGTGACTTTTGAGTGTGACCAGATTCAAGGGTGAGCCAATTCTTTCAGGCTTCCATGGATCTCTCTTGTTTAAGTCCACTCTTTTCGGACTCAAACTAGTTAGATATTTGTTATGTTTAGCTTTCAGGATTGTATCCCTATTCCTTAGACTTGTGAATTGTTAGAGTTTTGGTACATTGACTTTCAGGTTCTACGGGTGGTTGTTCCGCAATAGTTGTTAGTCGTTTATTAAACTTTGGAGTTTATGGGAGCTCCACAGTTCTTAGACATTTAAACCTGCTTCCGTATCTTTAAATGTTTAGTTTATCGTTGAGTTGCTTAGTCGGGTTGTAGTTAATGGTTCTCCCACCTGAGGGTTAGTTTGGGTGCTAATCACGACGGTCTGGGTCATGAAAAAGTTGGTATCAAAGCCCTAGGTTCGTTGATCTCATTGTACCAAAACTTGTCTAGTAGAGTCTAGCGGAACAGTACGGAGACGTCTGTACTTTTGTTTGAGAGGCTATAGGTCTTTAGGAAAAACTCATTTTTTTCTTCTCCTTTCGTGCGATGACTTGAATCCAATTGGTATCTAGGTGATACAAATTGGTATTTTAATTTCTTCACTTTATCTTGAATCTGGTTAGCAATTGAGTTGTAAAGGTGGAAACAATAACACCAACAATAGAAAATGTGTTCTTGGAAATAGGTATGTTTCACTGACTAACTGTGGGCATGTAATGACTAGTAACAAACATGAGGGTTTTATTAGGTTCTTAAGGTGGAAACCTTCATTCTTCATGGGTACTGAATCTGAAGATTCTTATGATTTTCTTGTTGATTGTCATGATGTGCTTTATAAGATGGATAAAGTAGAGTGATTTGGTGTTGAGTTTATGATATACCGGTTCAAAGGAGACACCAAAATGTAGTGGTGGTCTCATGTTGAGTGTTGACTAGTAAATGCACTACTCATGACTTGGGAAACATTTTACAGCTTACTGTACAGAGAAGTATATACCCTGAACTTTGAGGGATAGGAGGAGAGATGAGTTCCTGAATATAGAGCATCATAATTTATTTGTTGAAGCCTTTAAGGCAAAGGTTTGTGTTTTATCCAAATATGGTACTCTACTTTGCTTCAGCCTAGAAGAGCAAATTCGTCGTGTTGTGAAAGGATTAAGGTCAAATTTGCAAATTTAAGCTTATGGGTGGCTGCTTTAGCAAAAATCTTTTCAGGCAGTGGTTTATTTGGTGACGGAGGTAGGAGAGGGTGAAGTCAAAAGACTTTGTCAAGGTGACAACAATCAGGAGGTTTTGTAAGGGAAGGCTAGATAATGAACACCATTACTTGGAAAATGCATTTAGTATTGTTGTCATATCATGTATTGGTTGCTTAGTAAATGATGAAATTATGTTGCGATAATTAAGGTTAGAATCTCTACTACGGTTTCCTAGATTGAGTGTATATCAAGAGGGTCATGACACGACTACTATGATAGCAACGATGCTTACTTGGTTAAGTTATTAAGTGTGTTACAATTGTGGAGAACCTGGACATGTGTGGAGGAAATCTTCAAGGCCGTGGAGGCCGGGGAAATGATAATGCAGGTAGGGAAGCAGGGCTGCTAGGCAAGTAGATCACCCCTTAAGATGATCGGGCTCAGTGCAATGCTTTTTCAGGCAAGACCGAGGCTGAGGCATCAAAATGCCGTTACCATAGGTACTATTCTTGTCTGTGACCGGATGACTATTGTTTTGTTTGATCTGGGTTCTACTTATTCATATGTGTCAGTTCAATTGCCTTGGGATTTGATGTGGTTTGTGACGTACTCGATGCCCCCATCCATCTTTCTACCCCAGTTGTAGAGTCAGTCATAGGCACCTATGTGTATCGTGCTTGCTCTATTTGGTTATTTTGGATATGTCTGATTTTGATATAATCTTAGGCATCACTTGGTTGTCTCCCCATTATGCTATGTTAAATTGTAATACATAATCTGTGACTCTAGAGATCCCCGGTAGGAAAAGGTTAGAGTGGGAAGGGGTGAACAAGCCTAAGCCAGCTAAGGTCATATCCTCCATTCGGGCTAGGAAACTGGTGGGGCAGGGGTGTTTGACATATTTGGCTCATATTCAGGATGTGGATGTTGAGTATCCCTCTATTGAGTCTATTCCTGTAGTGTCTGAATTTAAGGAAGTGTCACGACCCGGGGTTACCCCCTAGAAGTAACATGGCGTACTTGAGCATAATCATAACATAAAGACATAGAATAATTGCGGAAAATTTGAAACTTTTACAATAAAAGTCAACTTCTTCTTCATAGACGAAAATAAGAATCTAGACTTGTCTCAATCACCATCTAGTTCAATAGAGAGTACAAATAGGGTCAAAGCCCTTTACATCCATAGAGTCTCAAAAGTAGAAAGTACAATAAAAGCTAGAAAATGATAACATCTTGTCCTAGAACTTGAGGACTCACCAAGCCTAGGGAATAGTCAACCCAAGCTTCACTTGAAGGAAGAAGTACGTCTCACGGAATCTACACTCATATAATATAGAAATTATGGGTTAGCACAAAATAATGTACTAAGTATGGAAGCCATGCACAAAATCCTTAAAACATGCCTAAAAGGGTCATTTAGTTGAAATCATGCCTTTATCAAGTTTGGGAACCATAATGCACATTTATGAAGAAACATAAGTCAAACCAACATATAACCAACCCAAAGCCCTACTAGTGCAATGCAAAGGTAAGTTCCCATAACCCTACCAAATACTAAGTATCACATTTAGGTCACCAACTACATACATATCTTACTTTACCTTATTCACATCCAACATACATAAGTGAGGAGTCATTCATGTTCATATCTTGTAACAAGTGAAGTCAACCTTAACATTCGTACATACCGTTCATACATAATTCATAAGTCTTCATAACATAAGAGAACCTCACCATAACCCCTCTTAAGGTCTATTTGTGCAATGCATAAGTGAAGTCCCATACCCCCGCTCATACTAAGTAGTGCCTCTTAAGAAGTCATAATTAAAGTCCACGTTCTTATCATAATTCATATTCATATCATATAGGGAAAATAACATTAACCGACATAGACCATGTGAGCTACATGGAATCGGGTGTTTTACCCCCACATCGAAAAGAGGTGTCCTACTTGCCTAAGGTAAACTTTCATAATAGCTTCTAGGTGGAACCACTAGCTAAAGACCTATATGGGCACATAGTCATGGCATATGGAGATTTCTTCTAGAAACCCATTACTACTAACGTGGAGGTTTCCATCTCACGAGACACCATATTAGGAACCCAACTACTAGCGTGAAGGAATCCATCTCATACTCATATCCACTCGGTGCTAAGCATAATTCCCTTTTAAAGTTGTATTACGTCTTTACTTAAGTTCATATTCGTTAAAGAATGCACTAGGCACTCAAACCAACATAATATCATAATAGCTCATCGATTCATAAGGTGAGCATAGCCTTTCAACCTTAGAATCATCAACAGGTGAGTAAACCTTTCACATCGTATTCATAGTGTGTTCATGAGCATGGCCTTTCAATCAACACAAAAAGCTTTTCATAAACATACATACATACTTCATGCATAATCAAGTCTAAGGGTATAGGGAAGAAGGATCTTGCATCAATACCACAATTACACAATATTCATAGGATCATCACTATCTAAGTGAATCATGAGTTCATATACAATGTTCATCAACATATACAAACCCTAGTTATTACCCTTCAAGGATAGGAATCAAGATTAATCCTAACTTCTAGAATTACAACACTAGATAGTGGAATTTAATGATTCAACAACTTAATCAACATAAACATAATCAATTGTCAAGCTTCCATGATCAATCAAGTCACACCTTAGTTCACAATTTTGGGAAGAAGGGGAAATCATGGGTCCAAGGGAGATTTTCATCAAAATCCAACAATAGTAAAAAAATCTAACCATAAATCATCATAATCAATCATAATAAACCATAATTAAACAATTGAAATCGTTTTGGAAAAAGACCCACGACTATATGAAAACCCTAGGGTTTGGAAGTCTTAAAAACACACTTTGAAGGGACTTCTTGGGGGATAGCTACCCAAGAATGAAGAGCATCCATACCTTAGGTTGAATTCCACACGAAATTGGAGAATAAAGGGTGGTTCTTGAACCCCTAGCTTGACCTTGACCTTGCTCTTCAATGGAGTCTTAGAGAGAGAATTTTGGGAGAGTAGAGTTGGTTATGTTTTGAGTCTTGTGAGTTATGAGGTGTTAAAAGAGTTGGTTAATAGTTAAAAGTACATAAGTATGTCTAAAATAACTAATAGGAACCGTCCCCACCCTTAATTAATTAATTAATTAATTAGGATTTTACCCATTTACCCCTTAGTTGGCCGAGACTAAGTAGTCCTAGGGATGACCTACGACTCCCCCACCTACGGACCGTAGGTGGGGTGACGCCACGTGTTGGTGAAGCGTTGTTTTCTTCAGAAAGGGGGAGGATCAATGGAGGAAATGGGGAGACAAAGTCTCGATCCATGACCCCTATCTATGGGACGTGGTTCTACCCACGGTTCGTGGGTTCCCATCCGTAGGTGAAGCTGTCATTTGGTAGCTTTTTGGGCCTTGACTTGGGTCCTCCCCAAAGACCCTTGGGGGGGGGGTCCTTGGGGGTCATGCCTTGACGTTAAGGGACTAAAACCTTAATACTAACTTAAGGAGGTCATTTTACGACTCTTATCTTCATGTTAACCCTTTTTAGGACACTAGACTATATGTTAGGCTCTAGCTTAGGTCATTAGATTTCCGAGGTGTTACATTATCCCCCCTTGGGAACATTCGTCCCCGAATGATGATCTAGACACCAAACTAAGTTAGAAACTATAGACTAACAACCCATCATGCATGAAACATCAAAAATGTGCAAAACTCACAAATGCACTATTCTCTTTATGAACTTATTCAAAAGGAGGAAACTTCAACTCCATTTCACAACATGACCAATGCAATACAAGAAAGTATGAACTACATCTGCCAACCCAATATGCATGAAACTTATCAATTCACATAAATATATGAGGAACTACCTTCTCCAACTCAACCAAGCTGAACAAAACAATATGGAGCCAACATATCATTTCATCAAAACATAACTAAGCATGTTCATGATTTCACCTCATGAAGTCAAAAATGCAATCATCATACTAAAATACAAATCAATATGAGGAACATATAAATCATGAAAACTCAACTTATGCTAAACATGAATTCTCACAAGAACATGCACAACTTAAGGAAATCAATTAAAAACTCATACAATACACATGACTCCCAAAACACTAAAACTCAAGAGGAATTACTTACCTTAAGTTTGAATAGGAGTAGAAGGAAAAAGATGAGGATAACGAGACTTCATATTGGCCTCGGCCTCCCATGTAGCATCCTCAACTAAGTGATTCCTCCATAAAACCTTAACGGAGGCTACTTCCTTATTTGTTAACCTCTTCACTTTTCGGTCCAAAATCTCTACCAGAACCTCTTCATAGGATAGACTCTCATCAACTCCTAAACCCTCTAAAGGAAGGATGGATACCGGATTACCAATGCACTTCTTAAGCATGGAAACATGAAACACCGGGTGAACCGGAGCCAACTCATTCGGTAAGTCTAATTCATATGCAACTTTCCCAACACGTTTCAAGATTTGATATGGGCCCACATACCAGGGACTAAGTTTCCCCTTCTTACCAAACCTCATCACACCCTTCATAGGTGAGATTTTCAAGTAGACCCAATCACCAATTTCAAACTCTAGATCCCTCCTTCTATCATCGGCATGAGACTTTTGCCGACTATAGGCCGTCTTCAACCTCTTTTTAATATGTCAAACTTTTTCAATGGCCTCATAAACTAGTTCAGGACCAGTTAGAGAAAATTCACCTACCTCAAACCACCCAACCTGAGATCTACACCTCCTCCCATGAAGTGCTTCAAACGGAGCCATGACAATGCTAGAGTGGTAACTATTATTGTAGGAAAACTCAATCAATGGGAGATGGCCATCCCAACTACCCTTGAAATCTATCACACATGCCCTCAACATGTCCTCTTAGGTTTGAATGGTCCATTCCTCTTGACCATCCGTTTGGCGGTACTAAGTTTAACATTGTTACCAAGCCCTTTTTGGAAAGCCTTTCAAAAGTGTGAAGTAAATTGGGTACCCCAATCCGATATGATAGATAAGGGAACCCCATGCAACTTCACTATCTCATTAATGTATAACTTGGCATAGTCTTCCGCCAAAAATGAAGTCTTGACCGAAAGAAAGTGGGCTGATTTAGTCATCCTATCAACAATGACCCAAATAGAATCATGTTGCCTTCGAGTACGAGGCAAACCTACAACAAAGTCCATATTCACATCCTCCCACTTCCAAGTGGGAATATATATATATTGGGACAAAATTCCCGATTTTTTATGTTCGGCCTTAACTTGTTGACAACTCGGACATTTGGCCACAAAACCCACTATATCCTTTTTCATGCCATTCCACCAATAGACTTCCCGTAAATCACGGTACATCTTGGTGGCTCCCGGATGAATAGAATACCGCGAACCATGAGCCTCTTCTAAAATTTTCTCTCTTGAGCCATCAACATCTGTAACACATAATATACCTTGGTACCTAAGCACCCCATCCCCCCTTGGGAGAAAACCTTAACTGACTTGTTGAGAACAGATTCTTTCAATTCCATCAATGTAGGGTCAAGGTGTTGTTTAGACTTCACATCAACCACAAAGGACGATTCAGAACTATGATGGACCATAACTCCACCCTTAGTGGAATCCACTAGTTGGACACCCAACCGGGCCAACCTATGCACATCACGAACCAATTCCTTTTTCTCTTCTTCTACATGAGCCACACTACCCATGGACAATCTCCTTAAGGCATCCACAACTACATTAGCTTTGCCAGGGTGGTAAAGGACACTCATGTCAAAATCCTTCAGAAGCTCTAACCACCTTCTTTGTCAGATATTCAAGTCTTTTAAGATAAACACATATTGAAGACTCCTGTGGTCGGTAAAGACATCTACATGGACCCCATAAAAGTAGTGCCTCCATATTTTCAAGGCAAACACCACCGCCGCTAATTCGAGATCATGAGTCGGATAATTCTTTTCATGTACCTTGAGTTGCCTCGAAGCATATGCAATCACTTTACCCCTTTGTGTAAGGACACATCCCAAACCCACTCGAGAAGCGTCACAATATACCACAAACCCATCGGTACCCTCCGGTAAGGTCAACACTGGAGCGGAAGTAAGTTTATCTTTCAACTCTTGGAAGATTTTCTCACAAGCCTTCGACCACACAAACTTAGCTTTATTTTTAGTTAAGGCCGTCAATGAAGAATGAATGGAGGAAACACCCTCAACAAACCTTCTATAATAATTGGCCAAACCCAAAAAGCTTCTAATATCAGTAGGAGTTAGCGGTTTAGGCCAACTCTTGACCGCATCCGTCTTCTTAGGATCTACCTCAATACCCATACTTAACACGCTATGACCAAGGAAAGCAACCAATCTTAGCCAAAACTCACACTTGCTAAACTTTGCATACAATTGGTTGTCTTTAAGGACTTGCAATACAATCCTCAAATGATCCATATGTTCACCCTCACTTCTTGAATAGATAAAAATGTCATCAATAAAAACAATCACAAACGAATCAAGATATTGCCTAAACACCCTATTCATTAGGTCCATGAATGCCGGTGGGGTATTTGTTAACCTAAAAGACATAACCACAAATTCGTAGTGACCGTACCAGGTCCTAAAGGCCGTCTTAGAAATGTCACAACCTCTTACCCTTAGTTGATGGTAACCGAACAAAGATATATTTTGGAGAAATAGTTAGCCCCTTGGAGTTTGATCAAACAAATCGTCATTCCTATGAAGTGGATACTTATTCTTTATAGTGACCTTGTTCAATTGGCGGTAATCAATACACATCCTAAGGGACCCATCTTTATTCTTTACAAACAACACCGGTGCACCCCATGGAGATATGCTTGGTTGAATAAAACCCTTGTCTAACAAGTCCTTGAGTTGATCCTTTAATTCTTTCAATTCGGTTGGAGCCATCCGATAAGGGGGAATAGATATGGGTTGTGTATTCGATAAAATATCAATGCTGAAGTCTATTTACCGACCGGGAGGAATGTCAAGAAATTCATCGGGGAAGACTTCCAGAAATTCACTCACCACGGGGACCGACTCTAAAGAAAGAGTCTCGAACTCAACGTCCATAACCCTAACAATGTGGTACATGCACCCCATTGAGATTATTTTTCTAGATTTTAGACATGAAACAAAATGACCTCTAGGGATAGAATTTCCCCCTTCCATTCTAAAGTAGGTTCATTTGGAAATTGAAACTTAACCACCCGGGTTCTATAATTAATGGACGCAAAACATGCATGCAACCAATCCATCCTCAAGATGACATCAAAGTCCTGCATATCTAATTTTACCAAATCAACCAAAGTGACTTTATAAGACAAATAAATGGGACAACTCCTATAAACTCTTTTAGCTACAATCGAGTCACTGACCAGGGTAGAAACCGAAAAAGGTTCGTCTAATATTTTGGGGAGTACTTCAAATTTCATAGCCACCAAAGGTGTAACAAATGATAAAGTGGCACTAGGGTCTAACAATGCATAAACATTAATGGAAAAGACTTGCAATATACCCGTTACCACATCCGGGGAACTCTCTTGGTCCCCTCGGGATTGGAGAGCATATAAGTGATTCTTGTTGGGAGCATCAACATTCGAGCCACTAGGAAGGACTTGCTTGCCCTCTATTCCTTGAGCCCTTAGCATGGGACAAGCTCTCTTCATATGAACCCTCTTCCCACAACTAAAGTAACCATCCGTGCCAACTAGGCACTTGCCTTCATGATTCTTGCCACACTTTGCACAACTAGGTCTTTCAACATAAGAGCTACCACTATTTTCTCCTTGTGGCTTAGGGTTAGACACCCTATCTTTGTTGACCCTTGGAGTGCTAGAGGAGCCTTGGTTGGAAAACCTCTTCTTGAACCTTGGTTTACCTTGAACCTCAACTTTACCCTCGGAAGAATTCCCATCATCGGTCCTTGCCCTCTTCACTTCTCTATTCACTTGCTTGAGCTTTTGTTCTTCAATTTGTTTGGCATGAACCATAAGATGTGAACCATTCATACTTGGAATGAGCATTGCTGAACGCCATTCATTGACTACCAAGTCGAATATCCCCATAACAAATTTGTTCATCTTGACCTTTGAGCCCACCACTAAGGTTGGAGCATACTTAGACAATTGGGTGAACTTAAGGCCATATTCCTTCACACTCATACCTCCTTGGCGGAGGTTGATGAATTCTTGCATCTTTCTCTCCCCTCAACTCTAGGGGGAAAAACCTATCAAGGAAGGCCGACTTGAACACTCCCCAATCTACCGGGCCCGCTCTCATGGGTCTCTCATCCTTCCATTTCTCATACCATACTTGTTCCACATCCTTCAATTGGTAGGCGGCTAGTTCCTCCTTCTCTAGAGACGACACCCCCATAGCATTAACCACCTTAAACACTTCTTCTATAAAGCCTTGTGGGTGTTCATCCACTTTGGAGCCATAGAACATAGGGGGATTCATTCTTGTGGAATCCCTTATCCTTGAAGCAGTTGTACTTGCATTAAGGTTCACTTGAACTCTAGAATCCCTAGTGACTTTAGTCGTTAAAGCATGAGTCAATGTTTGAAGAACCGCCCTTATTTCCACATTGGTCATAGCCCCCTCATCATTAGGAGCTTGAGGAGCTTGGGGAGGAATTATTCTCTTCCATCCTCCTTGCCTACGCCCTTCTTGTATTCATATCCTATATCTACAAGAAAAGGGTTAGGGATAAGGACTTCATATAGTTAAAACTCTAAGGCATGACTAAAGAGTAATCAAAGAAGTGAAAGTTCCTAAACATCTTATAGCCTTTCATTCATAAGTGTGGCATGCTTCACACTTATGAACAAGACTCTACCAGACGTGGTTCATGAGACATCATCCTAGAATCATTCTATAACCTTGTGCTTTGATACTAAGTTTGTCACGACCCGTGGTTACCCCCTAGAAGTAACATGGCGTACTTGACCCCGAAAGGGTCTCATACAAGCCCTTAGCATAATCATAACATAAAGACATAGAGTAATTGCAGAAAATTTATAACATTTACAATAGAAGTAAACTTCTTCTTCACAGATGAAAATAAGAATCTAGACTTGTCTCAATCACCATCTAGTACAAGAGAGAGTACAAATAGGGTCAAAGCCCTTTACATCAATAGAGTCTCAAAAGTAGAAAGTACAATAAAAGCTAGAAAATGATAACATCTTGTCCTCGAACTTGAGGACTCACCAAGCCTAGGGAATAGTCAACCCAAGCTTCACTTGAAGGAAGTAATACGTATCAATGACCGGAACCTACACTCATAGAATGTAGAAAATATGGGTTAGCACAAATAATGTACTAAGTATGGAAGCGATGCACAAAATCCTTAAAACATGCATGAAGGGACATTGAGTTGAAATCACACCTTTATCAAGTTTGGAAACCATAATGCACATTTATGAAGAAACATATGTCAAACCAACATATAGGCAACACAAAGCCATACTAGTGCAATGCAAAGGTAAGATCCCATAACCCTACCAAATGCTAAGTACCCCATTTAGGTCACCAACAACATACATATCTTACTTTACCTTATTCATATCTAACATACATAAGTAAGGAGTCATTCATGTTCATATCTTGTAACAAGTGAAGTCAACCTTAACATTATTACATACAGTTCATACATAATTCATAAGTCTTCATAACATAAGAAAACCTCACCATAACCCCTCTTAAGGTCTATTTGTGCAATGTATAAGTGAAGTCCCATACCCCCGCTCATACTAAGTAGTGCCTCTTAAGAAGTCATAATTAAAGTCCACGTTCTTATCATAATTCATATTCATATCATATAGGGAAAATAACATTAACCGACATAGACCATGTGAGTTACATGGAATCTGGTGTTTTACCCCCACACCGAAAAGAGGTGTCCTACTTGCCTAAGGTAGAACTTTCGTAATAGCTTCTAGGTGGATCCACTAGATAAAGACCTATATGGGCACATAGTCATGGCATATAGAGATTTCTTCTAGAAACCCATTACTACTAACGTGGAGGTTTCCATCTCACGAGACACCATATTAGGAACCCAACTACTAGCGAGAAGGAATCCATCTCATACTCATATCCACTCGGTGCTAAGCATAATTCTATTTTAAAGTCGTATTACGTCTTTACTTAAGTTCATATTCGTTAAAGAATGCACTAGGCACTCAAACCAACATAATATCATAATAGCTCATCGATTCATAGGGTGAGCATGGCCTTTCAACCTTAGAATCATCAACATGTGAGTAAAATTTTCACATCGTATTCATAGTGTGTTCATGAGCATGGCCTTTCAATCAACACAACAAGCATATCTTAAACGTACATACATACTTCATGCATAATCAAGTGTAAGGGTATAGGGAAGAATGATCTTGCATCAATACCACAATTACACAATATTCGTAGGATCATCACTATCTAAGTGAATCATGAGTTCATTTACAATGTTCATCAACATATACAAACCCTAGCTATTGCCCTTTCAAGGCTAGGAATAAAGATCAATCCGAACTTATTGAATTACAACACTAGATAGGGGAATTTCATGATTCAACAACTTAATAAATATAAACATAATCAATTATCAAGCTTCCATGATCAATCAAGTCACACCTTAGTTCACAATTTGGGAAGAAGGGGAAATCATGGGTCCAAGAAAGATTTTCATCAATATCCAACAATACTATATTAATCTAACCTTAAATCATCATAATCAATCATAATAACCATAATTACTTAATTGATATCATGTTGGAAGAAGACCCATGACTAGAGGAAAACCCCCAAGGTTTGGAAGTCTTAAAAACATACTTTGAAGGGACTTCTTGGGGGATAGCTACCCAAGAATGAAGAGAATCCATACCTTAGGTTGAATTCCACACGAAATTGGAGAATAAAGGGTGGTTCTTGAACCCCTGGGTTGACCTTGACCTTGCTCTTCAATGGAGTCTTAGAGAGAGAATTTTGGGAGAGTAGAGTTGGTTATGTTTTGAGTCTTGTGAGTTATGAGGTGTTAAAGGAGTTGATTAATAGTTAAAATTATTTAAATATGTCTAAAATAACTAATAGGAATCGTCCCCCCTTTAATTAACTAATTAGGATTTTTACCCATTTACCCCTTAATTAGCCGAGACTAACCGGTCCCATGGGTGACCTACGACTCCCCCACTTACGGACCGTTGGTGGGGTGACGCCATGTGCTGATGAAACATTGTTTACTTCAGAGAGGGGGAGGATCAAGGGAAGAAATGAGAGACTAAGTCTCTATCCACGACCCCCACCTACAGGGCATGGGTCCACCCACGATTTGTGGGTGCCTATCCATAGGTGATGCTGTCATTTGACAGCTTTTTGGGCCTTCACTTGGGTCCTCCTTAAGGACCCTTGGGAGGGGGAGGGGTCCTTGGGGGTCATGCCTTGACGTTAAGGGACTAAAACATTAATTCTAACTTAGGGAGGTCATTTTATGACTCTTATCTTCATGTTAACCCTTTTTAGGACACTAGACTACATGTTAGGCTCTAGCTTAGGTCATTAGAGTTTTGGGGGTGTTAGAGGAAGTATTTCTTACCGATCTGCCTAGTATGCCTCCAGATGGAGATATAGGTTTCTACATTGACTTGGAATCGGATACTCTCCCCATTTCTATCCCTCCTTATTGCATGGCCCCGATAGAAAGAGAGATTAAGGCTCAAATCCAAGAACTTTTGATAAAGGTTTCATTCGTTCTAGTGCTTCCCCGTGGGGTACTCCTGTTTTGTTTGTTAAGAAGAAGGATGGTAGTATGAGGACTAAAGATTTTATCTTAAGCCATAAATGAGTGGATTGATACCGGAATGACAAGCTTATGGATAAAGAAAGTTCCATTGAGTATACTTGGGTGAAGACAATTTAAGATTTTAGTGAGAAAGTGCGTATAAAATTGGGTTAGTCCTTTGAATTTGATGGATATACTTGAGTTGAGGTGTCATGTCGATGAAAATGTTGACTTCGTAGTGATAGCTAGGGCTAACTGAGCGTAATGGTAGTAAGAATTTGTGATGGATTGTGATTATAATGCAACTACATAATAAGATTGTTGGTTAAGCAAATTTTGTATAGTAGTTACGACTTGCGAGTGTCTAGGGTTGTGGTTTTCTAATATTCGGTGAGTAACGTGGTTGTATGAAAAGTTTTAAGTGATGGTAGGACACCACTCGAATAGAATTTAAAAGGGCTAGACTCATAATGAAGAAAAATAGTGGGATGTAGTACAACCTCTAGATAGAGGCGAGGGCAAGAATATGTTATTTAATTGCAAAGGCTAAATAGGTATCTTCCGAGGGGTAGAAAATTTGGTTCAGAGGCGCCTGTATTCATTCATTTTGCTATGGCTATGGTAATAGTGTCACGGGTCCATCAGATTGGTTAAAAACTATTGGAAAGGACTTGAGAAAGGAGTGCACAAACATTAGCTTGAGTGGGATGATAAGTGCTTGTTTTGTTTTGAGATTAGTAATGAGTGCGATTGTATTTTTAGCAAAAGATATTGTAAGATCGATGGAGATGCGATCAATGATAAGCGAAGATCCATGAATTCATCAAAATCTTCAAGGTACAAGCTAATGTTAATAGATAATGGGATTGTGTTATACAGTTGAATTTAAAATTCAGATTTTTTATTGTAAGTCAACATTCGTGGTGATATATTTAGTCAAGGTATGAATTGGCAAGGTTAGAAATGATCAATTGTATCCGGTATTGAGCATTGGAAAGGACTTACACATGGATTGAATCGTAAAGTTTATTACTGTTGATTGTTACGTACCTAAGAAGGGTTTCCATTTAAAAGTGCTGGATTATAGTAAGGTAAATGGTCGGAGTCTTCACGATGGTTGTTAGTATTAAGAGTGTGGACTTCAGTGGAATTAAGTGAAGAGTATGTGGAGTCACCTCAATGGAAATGACTGGTATTGACTCTTCAGAGGAAAACCTTTAGTGCTATTCTGTAAAATTCATACTTGACCATCTATTTCGTTTTGTACACGGTGGTGAGTATGTTTCACTAGCTATGATCATGTGTGTTTTCACTTTTGTGGATGGATCCCTAGTAGCAGATCAGGGGTACCAATCCTGCGATGTTCTCTTGGTTGAGTGGGAAGCTTTGGTTATTTCAAATGACATATTTGGTGTTGTCTTGGAGTTGTTAAAGTATTCCAGTGGTTCTACATGTACCACCTTGCTTATAAGAATTTATAGAAGAGCTACCATGCGTATGTATGGTTGTCCGACAATTTTAATATTCATCTTTTCGTCGAGGTAATGTAACAATTATGTGTGGTTGAATGTGGGGATCATGGGTCCAATTCTACAGTTCTTAAGGGTAATGTACAATCACAATTACTAAATGTAGCATCTCAATAGTGTTGTTAGAGGGTGTGTATTGATGCTTATCGTGACCAACGACACTGACCTACGGTATGAGTGTCTACACTTGTCGATATTATAGTAACCCAACCAAGGGTTGGGGTCGTGTCCCAAGGGAGCGGTTTTGAGAATTAATAACCAATTATAATTTCATTCAAGTTAGTCGTAGTTAAAGGCATTTGCGATAAAAGACATTGTAAATTAAAGGGGGTGACACAAAAGTGTCAAATATAAAAAAGGAGGTTTTGTAACAAGTATTAAAACAACAAAATAAACAAGAAAATCAAGTATGGGGAAAGGTTCTTGGGATGTGACCGCAATACAAGTTGAGATAAATTGTTGGGTACATGCTTTCGATAGGAAATATGCAAAATAATAGTGACTAGGATAAACTTTAAATGGAAATTAGTTCCCTCTCGGGCAACTTACCACCCTCTCAGGTAACTTACCCCGCTTCAAATGCGTTTCTCTTGGACACCCATTTGCCGCATGAAGACCAGCCTACGTCTTACCCCACTCACTCTCTCGAGCTGAGTGTTAGGATATGGGACTAGGGCTCACCCTCTCGGGCTGAACCTTATGTCGACCTACTCCTTAGGCCATCAGTCTAGTGGTTTTGGTTTTGCGACTTCCCTCTCGGGCAAGCCGAAAACACACGAGTGACTTTGTATTTGCAACTACAAACCCTTTAGATTAAACCACAACCAGTAGGTGAAATCACCATTAAAATACATCTAAACCTATACAGCAAGCAAGACCCAACAAGAATATCAACCCATATTTGCTAAATCACACCCCAAGAATGGGGGTTTTTAGCCACACATCAAGAAATAAGAAATTATACCTAACATGATAATGAAATCAAATGGGTATAAGAAATTAAACCTTGAATTAAGCAAACGAAGATGAATAGAGAAGACCTACTTCCAACTTGGGGAAGAAAAACTCCTTTCTTCAAGACTCCACAAAACCTCTCCAAACTTGAGAGAAAAATATCAGCTAAAGTATGTTCTAAAGTGAAATTAATAATAATAATTGTTCCACACTCGTCTCCTAAGACTACAATTCTAAATAGTATTTATAGTTTTCACAGATTGTGCTGCGGAGGATTGTTCGACGACATTAGTCGAGATCGCCGATGAACTCGGTGATTCGCCCTTTGGTCAGCTCATCGCCTTCAGTGTCTTGCCTTTAGCATCCTTGCATTCTGGATTATTGGGCGGTACAACACTGCTTTGCGGAACTTATCGGTGACTCTCCAACTGCTCCTCTCCCCGCCTTTTGATCCACTTCCTTCAAAGCTTCGCGTACTAGAATGAAGGGAGGTTCATGTCGTTTCGGCAACTAGCCAAGTGAAACTCAGCGATCCGCAACATTCCATTTCTTGTTCTTTTCAGCCCTATTTGCTCCGTTTTGCGCCTAAGTGTCCATGCTTCCACTAAAACTTCAAATACCTGAAACTTCAGCGTTTTAATCAGGTAATGAGATAAAACAAGCATTCAAGGACACTAGTTCCATTAAAATAAATCCCTAAATGAGTCCAATTTGTGGAATCATCAACACCCCAAAATTAAAGTTTTGCTTGTCCTCAAGCAAACTCCAGTTCAGCTATTCAAAAGGGTTCCTCAAACAGTGCTACACAAGACTTAATCATGAATGCACACAACAAGACTCAATTTACTTATGCAAGGATCAATTGCGTACTCAAAGATTCAAATTATGACACACCATCACCAAAGATTCTCATGCTCGCAATACTTGCTACTTGTGCAAGTTCAAGCTTAACAAAAGTATCTAAATTCCGTCACGTAAAGAATGATTTCATATTCACACACAGATATGAGTCAATTTAAGATCAGGAATTAGATACAACGCTCACACTAAAAAAAAGGAACACAATGCATGTTTTCACCCATAGGTTTGCCCTTATTTTCCAATTGACTTTTGATCCATCTTACTCAAGATAAAAAAAGTCTTTCTAAGGCTTGTAATGGGGCTGAGTGCAAAGGTATGGTCATTTAGGCTCAGTGACTTTCATCTTCGTGAGATGTGATGTTCTCAAAATATCCTCTTCCTTTCCTTGCTCAATTCTTCTTCTAGTGCTCATAAGTCATCCTATTATTCGTTCTCCATGTATTGCTTGGAAACCCAGTTTCTTTTGAACTTTTATTCCATGACTTTCTCTTTCTTTCTTTTCTTTTGTCTTTCTTTTTCTCTTTTTATTTATATGGAGGGTTTCCATTTTGTTTTGCAATAAAATAGGTTCAGGAGACTTTCTTGCACTTCTTGACTTTTCCTTTCCTTTTCACCACACCCCCAACTTAGACTTTTGGCCTAAGTTGGCTATTCACTAAACCGAGGATTATAGGTAGCAGATCAAATAAGGTTAGGGTTTATCAAGGTTCTTCCAAAGAAAGGTTAGGCTCAAAGGGTGTTCAAGAGAGTTTCACACGCTCACATGTAGGCCACAAAAAGAGGTATATGTCAAATTGGCTCACACTCTTTAAAATTGCTTAAGATCATCTCAAGAGTAAACCTTTCTAAATCAATCAGACTAACAGGGAAAATTCTAGGTTTATTCATGCAAGGTTCAAAGTAAGCTAATCACACAAGGCATCGATACTTCATTCAAACAAGACTAGACACGTTTTCTAGCGTGCAACGGTCCTCACAAGAAAATCAATTCAATAAATGGCTAGTCACAACGAGATGCAAAGAGTGCACATATTGTCTATGTAACTTCATTTGGCCTCGTCGTAGCCATGCATTCATGTTTGTTCAATTGAGAGCAATATTCTGGTCATCGGTATTGATTGAAACCGAGACTTAAATTTTTGCAAAAGAACAGTCACTTTCAACACAAAAGGTGGCATAATTTTTTTTCCAAAGGATCAAAATTGTTTTTGCAATTAAAACAACAGGAGCCATAAGCTCAAATATCTACAGAAAAGCAGTATTTAAAAAACAAATTAAAATAGACAGCCCAAATATATATAGAACAAAATATGACTGTCAACACAAAAGGTGTGGGCCTTACCCCACCACAAATAAAAAACGTTTGTCCTTAATTGCAAGTAATAAAAATATACCAACAAGTAAGATAGGAAAAGACAACGCGAGAGAGGTAAGAAAGGGTCCTGTCTATGTAGTCTCTCTATCTGTCGGGGTCTGAATATGGGCATCGGTGCCCGATATATCTATCTGGTCGTGTGTCTCAGTCTCAGGAGTAGCCTCAGACATACTAGCAATGCCAAATCCACTGGGAGCTGTTGTGGACGGCTCAACTGGCACTATTTGAGTTGTCGACTGCATAACCATCTCCACAAGATTTGGCAAGTCTCTGAATATGATGTCCTCTTGGCTCTCACTCAGCACCTTATCGTGAACTGCTACCTGCTCTTTGTCGATCTCAGTCTCCGAATCTGCATGCCCTGCATCATCTTTCTGCACCCATATGTTTCAGGGATATCTATGTCATCTGCTCCTCGCCTTAGTGTTGTGAAGTCGGTAGCCTTCAGATAGGCTCCATCCTTCTTCAACTCGGTTATTTCAGCTTTTAGGGCTAAAACTTTAGGTGTCTCCCCCTGTCTACTCTCACAAGCAGTGACTTTGGGAGTCAGTTCATAAACATTGTTTTCCGACAGGGGTTAGTGCAGTCAAGATGGCTCTATCAATCATCTCTGGGACGGATCTCTCTAATCGTGTCACCCTAATATCCGTCGAGTAGGCTATCTGTCCTATTTTCAGGATCATGGCCTGAGTAATCCTGAAAGGCTGGGCTGATGATGAAACACTTGGGGCCTGTGAGGAAGAGGAGGGAGGATCAGGTATACCTGATGCTTAGAGGCTGGAGTATGCGAAGATGTTTCTGCTGGTAATGCCTCAACATCAACCTCTGGAGATGTATCTGTTGGAGCTGCCCTCCTCCTGTCAATCTCCTCTTGTGGGAACTCAGCCTCTATACGCCGGATGTCGGTGGAGGAAGATAGGGTAACCTCAACATCCCTTGTAATGTCACATGGTACTCCAGCTCGCCGGCATAGCTCAGTGATTAGTACAGGAAATGGCAGAGATGTCTGTGTCTTCTTGGCCTTCATCGCCATCTCCTGTGAAACCAGCAATCCCAAGTTGATCTTCCTCTTAGACATGATAGAACCAAGGCAAGCCACCCTCGGATGACGCAGAATGGACTCGTTCTGGGATGGCATCATAGTGCTGCTGATGGACCCAAACCAATATCGAGAGGCGGTGTTCATATCCCTCTTCTCAATAGGGACTCCCACGTCCATTCCCCTCGGGGTGGTGTCAGAGATCATTGGAGCTAACTAACCCTTCAAATCATCGAGAGATGGGGCAATAGGCAAACCATGGTAGGGAAGTACCGAGTGCAGCGGTCGTCCCAATATAGCATTTATGTGTTCACTGTGACACTCTACTTCCTTGCCTCTAACCATAACCAATTTCACTGGTTGAAAATCACTGGCCTTCTTTCTACTTTTCGGGATCAACTCCCCATAGGCTAAGTAGAATTCCCGGACCCAGGAAGGTATGTAAGTACCCCGTGGCCTCGTGAATTGCTCAAACTTGTGATACATGAGACTGTCAAGCACCTCAGCATTCTTACCTTCCAGGCCTTCCACGGATAGCAATTTTTCTTCGAGAATGGTGCATAAACCATTTTTTTAAATATGTTCAGCAATCTCGATGGAGGTGGAACTACGGGAAGTGTAAGAGCCACTGAGGGTGGTTTTTGGGGTTGGCACTGGTGCAGTAGTAGGCAAAGTGGTAGTTGAGGGGGTGCTGGTGGCTGTGGACTAAGAACTGGCACGGAGCGCTCTCTTTCGGTCAATCAGAGGCAGTTCATCCACTGGTACAACAAAATCTGGCTCCACAGCTACTATTTTCTTTGCTATGTGCTTTTTCCTTTTTCCTTTATCTCCCGGTAGGAGATCTTGCTTTCTTTTCTGTGAAGGATGTGACCCTCCTTCATTTATTGTAATGCCCTTTAATGATTTCTAAGGGGGATCGTTTAGGTTTGTGCGTACCATTTCTGCAAAAGATTAAGGAGAAACTCAAATGAAAGTACAGAAAAGTTATTGCAAATAGACTCGCTGATCTGCTCGGCGAGTCGCCGAATCTCTTTGACAAACCAAAACGAGCTCACCGAAGGGATTGGCTTAACAATGAGGAGAAAACAACAAGTAGGATCATTCGACGAATCGCCAACTACTTTTGGTGAGCAGGATGTGTCCACTGAAAGTGACAGTGTAACAGGGTTCCATGGATGCAGATAAAGGGCGATTATAATACCTTCGGTGAGTCACCGAGCATTTTCGGCGCCCTCAGACTTCTCGCCGAAAGTTACAGAACCAAACGCCAATCGAGGCGCCAAATCAACGGCGGGGTGGGGACATTAGGCGAACCACCGAGTCATTCAGCGAGCTCAACTTAACTCGCCAATCGACCCAACGTGCCTATTTTCGACCCACCTTCTCGAATTCAATCCCCCAATTCCAAAAAATCAAATCAAAGCATGCACTCATGGAATTCATACCAGATCCGCGCTACCCATCACTCTCGAGATACTCAAAATTCCCTTCAATTTGTTGAATTTTGGCCATTTTACGATGCCCGCTCATAAGATTGGTGTTACCCGTTCTTTCATCAAGCATTTTTCATCATTTAGCGCACATATAGGCAACTAAGACTTCACCTAATCAACCTAACAACTAACATGTAACACCCCTATCGATATCAATTAATTCATAGTACAAACACTGAGGCATTCAATCATTTAAGCATTTTAGGCAAAGTTTAAGAATTGAAAACAACATCGTAGCAACCTATTTATATCAGAGAGGCCCAGCACACGACAGCCTGATACTATAACTGCAAATGAGTGCAAAATTTTCAAAAATAAAAGCGGGGTTTTAGAGACTGACCTTGTATGCTGATCAAATAGTTTTTTGTAATGCTAGGCAGCAAAGAAATGCTAGTTCCGAGCACCAATTGGCAACTATAATACTAATTGAAGATAGTAGTTTTGAAAATACTAATATAGGGTGAATTTGTGAAGCATAGAAGCGAGGCAAAATGAATGGTTTGAATTTTTTGAAGTCTTTGGCAATATATTAACCGTCCAGTTCCTAGTCTTTTGGCGACGTTAGTCATGTCGCCAATAATATTGGTGATACGCCGAATGTATTCTTACCTTGCCGAGTTTTATAGGACATCCCTTATCTTAGGGTCCCAACGGCGGATCAAATCGAATGTGCCGATCGTGTTGGCATTCGCAAACTGGGTCTTCAATTCGTCACATTGCAAATTTTTTTATTTTTTTATTTTTTATTCTTCCCTCATTTACCTGCACCACTAACACACCAATTATTCGAACAAAACAAATTAAAGCAATAAAGCCTTGGGTTGCCTCCCAAGAAGTGCCTTATTTAACGTCGTGGCTTGACACAAGTCCTTACTCAATCTTGCATATTGGGATTGACCCTAGCATTACCAGGCAACCCCAATAGGTCATTCGAGTCGAGGGGAGTTACTGCAAAACTCAAGAGCGACCTAATCAGCTGGATTGATCTAGAGTGAGAGCCAACCATTTGGTTTAACGCTTCAACGTTCTCCTGTATCTCGTTTATCACCCGGTCCTGTTCATTGACCTTTTGGAGAATTATTTGCAGCGTATACTCAACACGTTTTTGTCCATTTCCTCTAGACTTCCTCCGCTCATGAGGAGGTATGTACTTCCCCATACTTGTGCACAGGTTTTCCACCTCTTAGACTTTCGTGGCCACGTTGTTCAGCTGCGTTACCAGCACAACTAATATGAGGTCACCCTCGACTTCTTGATTCGATTCATCTAACTTGGCACCACTTGTTTTAGCCATTTTCAGGAGGCCTGCATAAAATCAAAGCTCAAAGAAAAACAAAACTACGAGTAAAGTTAGTAAACTACAACTAGTAAGAAAAGAATTTCTAATAAGCTAAAAATTCTCAATTAACACCACTCCCCGGCAGCAGTGCCATTTTGATGCTTATCGTGACCAACGACACTGACCTACGGTATGAGTGTCTATGATTGTCGATAGTATAGTAACCCAACCAAGGGTTGGGGTCGTGTCCCAAGGGAGCGGTTTTGAGAATTAATAACCAATTATAATTTCATTCAAGTTAGTCGTAGTTAAAGGCATTTGCGATAAAAGACATTGTAAATTAAAGGAGGTGACACAAAATGTCACGACCCTAGAGCACCCCCTAGTCGTAACCGGCGTACTCGACCTCGAAGAGGTCTAATACAAGCCTC
>NW_006238992.1:304147-341615 GCF_000226075.1 Solanum tuberosum | reverse complement strand
GTTTTCACAGATTGTGCTGCGGAGGATTGTTCGGCGACACTAGTCGAGATCGCCGATAAAATCGGTGATCCGCCCTTTGATCCGCTAATCTCCTTCAGTGTCTTGCCTTTAGCATCCTCGCATTCTGGATCATTGGGTGGTATAACACTGCTTCGCGGAACTTATCTGCGACTCACCGACTGCTCCTTTCCTCACCTTTTGATCCACTTCCTTCAAGGCTTCGCGTACTGGAATGAGAGGCGGTTCATGTCATTTTGGCGACTCTTTAAGTTAAACTCAGCGATCCGCATGATTCCATTTCTTGTTCTTTTCAACCCTATTTAGTCCATTTTGCACCTAAGTGTCCATGCTTTCACTGAAACTTCAAATACCTGAAACTTCAACATTTTAATCAGGTATTGAGATAAAACAAGCATTCAAGGAAACTATTTCCATTAAAATAAAGTCCTAAATGAGTCCACTTTGTGGACTCATCATGTATGCTTGGACATATCCCTCAATGAGTATCTGATGTATAAAGATCGAAATTTTTGTAAGTTAAGCTCATGGGAATTTAGGTTGTGAGATGGAGATGCTGATAAGAACTGTGATTGTTTAAGTATTATGAGTGTGTGTTGGTTGGTTTTGGTTCAATTTCAATCATAGCGAGTATTGATTTGGAATTTTATCATGCTTAAGTGCGAAAGAATTTGTCCCGATGATTTTGTCAAGGTCCTTGATAACATGTTGCAAACGTGTGTACGATCAACTTTGATGGTTGTTGGGAATCACTTTTGTTGTTAGTTAAGTCTACATACAACAATATTTATCACTCGAGTATAGAGATGACTTCATTGAGGCATTGTATGAGAGGGGATGTAGATCACCCATAAGATGGTTTAAGACTGGAGATGTAAAACAGTTGGGGGTTGTTTTGGTGAAGGATGCTCAGGATAAGGTGAGAAGTATCCAAACTAAGCTTCTAGTAGCCCAGAGTCGACAGAAAAAGTTTGCGGGACAAGTATCTCAATTATTCGACGATTCAGATACTACTCTACTCTTGCTTTAGCCCCGTACTCCTAGATTGTCACTCATGGACGAGTGATGGATAAATTGGTATCTATTGTAACGACCTGTTCCCGTCGTTATAGAAAAACCAACGGGGAAAGAAATGAGGTCTGAAATTTTTTTGTAGCAAATTGGGATTTCCTAGCCTAGTCCAGATTTGAATGAAATCTAAGTCAGTGAGGTCTAGGGAAATCTGGTATTGAATGAGAGATTTGATAATGAATTTGATGACATAAGAGGATAGACAAGACATTAAGGAACCCGTACAACTATACGTAATCAAATTCGGGTAAGTGGAACTCCCAAAACTAGTTGTAGCGTGAAGAGGTAGTCCTTGAATGTCATTAGTTGGAAGTGTGTTGTAAAAAGGGGATTCAGAACTCTAATTTTGACTCTCTATTTCAGTACAAGCCGCCAGGGCGGGATTATCCATCAAGACGGGGCCGTTGTGTCGGGTTAGGTCCTGCTATGGCCGGACAGTCGCGACTTAAGTGGAAAATAAACCCCAAAAACATCATTATCCTGCAAACTTTGTTCTTAAGATCTAGGATACGAACTAGGGAAAGTTCATGACAGTTTTCCACCTCTTCTAGCACTAAAGGTAAGGTTTTTACTCTTGTAATTCATTTTTCGATCCGTAGAACTTAGATTCTTGGTTATTTATTATTGGGGGAGGGTTTTTGGACTGCATTGGATGGTGGGAAAAAGCCCTAGCTTCACCTTAGGATCATGGGTTATTGGGTTTGTTATAATCTGGATAATTAAACCTTTGATTGTTTATCCTTGCGTATATTAATTGTTTGTAGACCTAGAAGAAGTGGAAAGAATCCGAAAAGGGAAGATTCAAGTGCCTTAGAGGATTCAAGCTTGGATTCGAGGTAGGTGATGGTTTGATTTCATGTTTGCGTTATGTGTGTTGGTAATTGCTTCATTGTAATGCATATATGTATGTGAATGAAGCATGGTTGATCAAACCTAATGAAATGAGTGCTAATGAATAAATGTATGCCATGATTTAACACTTGATTGTATGATTATGAGAATGTACATATGAGTGTGATTGTGATTGCGGTTGTGCTGAATGGATCGGGTGTCACGTTCCAATACACTAACTTGGATGGGGTGCCACGTTCCGGCATATATAATGGATTGGGTGTCAAGTTTGAACACACTAACTTAGATTCGGTGCCACGTTTCGGTGCATATATTGGATTGGGTGTCATGTCCTACACACTAATTGGATCGGGTACCACGTTCCGGTAACACTAATAGTTTGGGTATGGGTTCCACGAAAGGACCATCGAATTGTCATATTTACTTGTTAATGAGAATGTGGATTTGTGCATTGCTCTTGAAATGATAACTATGTTTATATTCCGTACATGTCATGTTTACCTTCTTGTGATTATTATATATGTTGTGCTCACTGGGATAGTCGCGTGATCCTACCAGTATATTGTAGTTGTGTACTGACATCGCACTTTCTCTTTCTTTGTTGAGTGCAGGGCATCTTCAGGCGGCTACTGACACACCTCAGTTAGGTGACTTTTGAGCGTGACCAGATTCAAGGGTGAGCCAGTTCTTTCAGGTTGCCATGGATCACTCTTTTTTAAGTCCACTCTTTTTTGGACTCAAACTAGTTCTTAGATATTGGTTATGTTTAGCTTTCGCGATTGTATTCCTATTCCTTAGACTTGTGAATTGTTAGAGTTTTGGTACATTGACTTTCTGGTTCTAAGGGTGATTGTTCCGCAATAATTGTTAGTCGTTTATTAAACTTTGGAGTTTATGCGAACTCCACAGTTCTTAGTCATTTAAACCTGCTTCCTTATCTTTAAATGTTTAGTTTATCGTTGAGTTGCTTAGTCAGGTTGTAGTTAATGGTTCTCCCACCAGAGGGTTAGTGTGGGTGCCAATCACGACGGTCTGAGTCGTGACAAAGTTGATATCAGAGCCCTAGGTTCATTGATCTCATTGTACCAAAACGAGTCTAGTAGAGTCTTACGAAACAATACGGAGACATCTGTACTTTTCTTTGAGAGGCTATAGGACTTTAGGAAAACCTCATTTCTTTCTACTCCTTTTGTGTGATGACTTTTATCCAATTGGTATCTAGGTGATACAAATTGGTATCTGAATTTCTTCTCTCTATCTCGCATCTGGTTAGTAATTGAGTTGTAAAGGTGGAAACAACAACACAAGCAATAGAAAATGTGTTCTTGGAAAAAAAGTATGTTTCACTGACTCATTGTGGGCATGTAATGACTAGTAACCAACATGAGGGTTTTATTAGGTTCTTAAGATGGAAACCTTCATTCTTCATGGGTACTAAATCTGAAAATTCGTATGATTTTCTTATTGATTGTCATGAGCTACTTCATAAGATGGATAAAGTAGAGTGATTTGGTGTTGAGTTATGATATACCGGTTCAAGGGAGATACCAAAATGTGGTTGTGGTCTCATGTTGAGTGTTGACTAGTAAATGCACTAATCATGACTTAGGAAACATTTTATAACTTACTGTATGGAGAAATATATACCTTGAACTTTGAGGGATAAGAGGAGAGATGATTTCCTGAATATAGAGCAACATAATGTATTTGTTGCAACCTTTAAGGCAAAGGTTTGTGTTTTTATCCAAATATGGTACTCCACTTTGCTTCAGTCTAGAAGAGAAAATTCATCGTGTTGTGAAGGGATTAAGGTCAGATTTGCAGATTTAATCTTATGGGTGGCTGCTTTAGCAAAAATCTTTTTAGGCAGTGGTTTATTTGGTGAAAGAGGTATGAGGGGTGAAGTCAGAAGACTTTGCGAAGGTGACAGCATTCAAGAGATTTTGTAAGGGAAGGCTAGATAATGAACACCATTACTTGGAAAATGCATTTAGTATTGTTGTCATATCATGTATGGGTTGCTTAGTAAATGATGAAATTATGTTGTGACAATTGAGGTTAGAATCACTACTGCAGTTTCCTAGATTGAGTGTATATCAAAGAGGGTCATGGCACGACTACTACGATAGCAGTGATGCTTACTTGGTTAAGTTATTAAGTATGTTACAATTATAGAGAACTTGGGAATGTGAGGAGGAAATCTGCAAGGCCATGTAGGCTGGAGAAATGGTAATGCAAGTAGGGAAGCAGTACCGCCAGGCAAGGAGGTCGCCCATCAAGATCATCGGGCTCAGTGTTATGCCTTTCCGAGCCAAACCGAGGCTGAGGCATCTAATGCAGTGATCACATGTACTATTCTTCTTTGTGATCGGATGACTATTGTTTTGTTTGATCCGGGTTCTACATATTCATATGTGTCAGTTCAATTGCCTTGGGATTTGATGTGGTTTGTGACGTACTCGATGCCTCCATCCATTTTTCTACCCTAATTGGAGAGTTAGTCATAATCACCCATGTGTATCGTGCTTTCCCATTGTTTATGGGTTTTCAGACTTGGGCTAATTTTGTTATTTTGGATATGACTGATTTTGATATAATCTTAGGCATGACTTGATTGTTTCCCCATTATGCTGTGTTAAATTGTAATACAAAATCTGTAATTCTAGATATCCCGGTAGGGGAAGGTTAGAGTGAGAAGGGGTGTACAAGCCTATGCCAGCTAAGGTCATATCCTCCATTCGAGCTAGGATACTGGGGGGCATGGGTGTTTGACATATTTGGCTCATATTCGAGATGTGGATGCTGTGTCTCCCTATATTGAGTCTATTCCTGTATTGTTTGAATTTAAGGAAGTGTGACCTACCGATCTGCCTAGTATACCTTCGGATGGAGATATAGAGTTCTACATTGACTTGGAATCGGATACTCATCCCATTTCAATCCCTCCTTATAGCGTGGCCCCGATAGAATAGAGAGAGCTTAAGGCTCAAATCCAAGAACTTTTTGATAAAAAGGTTTCATCCGTCCTAGTGCTTCCCCGTGGGGTACTCCTATTTTGTTTGTTAAGAAGAAGGATGGTAGTATGAGGACTGGTGATTTTATCTTAAACCATAAAAGAGTGGATTGGTACTGGAATGACAAGCTTATGGATAAAGAAAGTCCCATTGAGTATACTTGGGTGCAGGCGATTGATGATTTTAGTTAGAAAGTGCGTATAAATTAGGCTAGTCCTTTGAATTTGATGGGTTTACTTGAGTTGAGGTGTCATGTCGATTAAAAGGTTGACTTCGTAGTGATAGTCAGGGCTAACCAAGCGTAATAGTAGTAAGAGTTCGTGATGGATTGTGATGGAATGCAACTACATAATAAGATTGTTGGTTAAGAAAATTTTGTATAGTAGTTTCGACTTGCGAGTATCTAGGGTTGGGGTTTTCTAATATTTGGTAAGTAACGTGGTTGTATGAAAAGTTTTAAGAGATGGTAGGACACCACTGGAACATGATTTAAAAGGGCTAAAGTCATAATGAAGACAAATAGTGGGATGTAGTACACTCTCTAGAGAGAGGCGAGGGCAAGAATATGTTATTGAATTGCAAAGGCTAAAGAGGTATCTTCAGAGGGGTAGAGAATTGGGTTCAGAGGTGCGTGAATTCCTTCATTTTGCTGTGGTTATGGTAATCGTGTCACGGGTCCATCAGATTGGTTAAATACTATTGGAAAAGACTTGATAAAGGAGTGTACAAACATTATCTCAAGTGGCATGATAAGTGCTTGTTTTGTTTTTAGATAAGTAATGAGTGCGATTGAAATTTTAGCGAAAGATATTGTAAGATCGATGGAGATGCGATCAATGATAAGCGAAGATCCATGAATTCATCAAAATCTTCAAGGTACAAGCTAATGTTGATATATAAGGGGATTGTGTTATACGGTTGAATTTAAAATTTAGATTTTTCATGGCAAGTCTACATTTGTGGTGATATATTTTGTCAAGGTATGAATTGACAAGGTGACAAATGATCAATTGCATCCGGTATTGAGCATTGGGAAGGACTTACACTTGGGTTGAGTGGTAAGATTTATTATTGTTGATTGTTAAGTACCTAAAAAGGGTTTTCATTTAAAAGTGTTGGTTTATAGTAAGGTAAATGGTCGGAGTGTTCATGATGGTTGTTAGTATTGAGAGTGTGGACTTCAATGGAATGAAGTGAAGAGTATGTGGAGTTAACTCAATGGAAATGACCAGTATTGACTATTCAGAGGAAAACATTTAGTGTTATTTCGTAAAATTCTTACGTGACCATCTATTTCATTTTGTACACGGTGGTGAGTGGGAAGATTGGGGAGATTTGGTTATTTCAAATGACATATTTGGTGTTGTCTTGAAGTTGTTAAAGTATTCCAGTGGTTCTAAATGTACCACCATGCTTATGAGAATTTACACAAGATCTACCGTGCGTATGCATGGTTATTTGACAATTTTTATAATCATCTTATCGTTGAGGTCATGTAACGATTGTGTGTGGTTGAATGTGGGGATCATTGGGTCTAATTCTACTTTTCTTAAGGGTAATCTACAATCACAATTACTAAATCTAGCATCTCGGTAGTGTTGATTGAGGGTGTGTATGCTTGGACATATCCCTCAATGAGTATCTGATGTCTAAAGATCAATTTTTTTTGTAACTTAAGCTCCTGGGAATTTAGGTTGTAAGATGGAGATGTTGATAAGAACTATGATTGTTTGGGTATTATGAGTATGTGTTGGTTGGTTCAGGTTCACTTCTAATCGTAGCGAGTAATTATTTGGAATTTTATCATGCTTAAGTGCGAAAGGATTCGTCCCGATGATTGTATCAAGGTCCTTGATAACAAGTTGCAGACGTGTGTACGAACAACTTTGGTGGTTATTGGGAATCACTTTTGTTGTTAGTTAAGTCTACATACAACAATATTTATCACTCGAGTATTGAGATGACTTCACTGAGGCATTGTATGAGAGGGGATGCAGATTACCCATATGATAGTTTGAGACTGGAGATGTAAAACTGTTGGGGATTGTTTTGGTGAAGGATGCTCAGGATAAGGTGAGAGGTATCCAAGCTAAGCTTCTAGCAGCCCAGAGACTACAGAAAAAGTATGCAGAACAAGTATCCCAAGTTATTCGACGATTCAGATACTACTCTACTCTTGCTTTAGCCCTTTTCTCCTAGTTTGTCACTCAGGGACGAGTGATGGGTAAATTGATATATATTGTAACGACCAATTCCCGTTGTTATGGAAAAGCCTACGGGAAAGAAATGAGGCCGGAATTTTTTTTTTGTGGTAACTTGGGATTTCCTAGACTAGTCCAGATTTGGACGAAATCTGAGTTAGTGAGGTATAGGGAAATCTTGTATTGAATGAGAGATTTAATAATGAATTTAATGACATGATTGGATAACCAAGACGTTAAGGAACCCGTACGACTTTGCATAATCGAATTTGTGTGAGTGGAACTCCTAAAACTGATCTTAGCGTGAAGAGGTAGTCCTTGAACGTCATGATTTGAAGTGTGTTGTAAAAATGGTATTTGAGACTCTAATTTTGACTCTCTATTTTCGTGAAAGCCACCAAGGCGGGATTAATTCCGCCAGGTGGGGCCGCATGGACAGTCGCGACTTAAGTCAGAAATAAACCCCAAAAACGTCATTATCCTGCAAACTTCGTTCTAAAGAGACAGGAGACGAACTACAGCAAATTCTTGATGGGTTTCCACCTCTTCTATGACTAAAGGTAAGGTTTTTACTCCCCTAATCCGTCTTTCAATCCGTAGAACTTAGATTCTTGGTTATTTATTATTGTGGGAGGGTTTTTGGACTGAATTGGATGGTGGGAAAAAACCCTAGATGCACCTTAAGATCATGGGTTTGGTCTTGGGTTATTGGGTTTGTTATAATCCGGATAATTAGACCTTTGATTGTTGATCCTTCGTATATTAATTGTTTGTAGACCTAGAACAAGCGGAAAGAATCTGGAAAAGGAAGATTCAAAGGCCTTAGGGGATTCAAGCTTGGATTCAAGGTAGGTGATGGTTTGATTTCATGTTTGCGTAATGTGTTGCTAATTGCTTCATTGTAATGCATGCATGTATGTGAATGAAGCATTGTTGATCAAACCTAATGAAATAAGTGAAAATGAATAAATGTATGCCATGATTTAACACTTGGTTGTATGATTATGAGAATGTACACATGAGTGTGATTGTGATTGTGGTTGTGATGAATAGATCGGGTGTCACGTTCTGACACACTAACTTGGATCGGGGGTGCCACGTTCCAGTGCATATAATGGATCGGGTGTCACGTTCCGACACACTAACTTGGATTGGGTGCCACGTCCCGGCGCATATATTGGATCGGGTGGCACGTCCGGCACACTAATTGGAATCGGATACCACGTTCTGGTACACTAACAATTTGGGTATGGGTTCCTTGAGAGGATCATTAAATCTTCATAATTACTTGTTAATGAGAATGTGGATTTGTGCATTGCTCTTGAAATGATAACTGTGTTATATTCCGTACATGTCATGTTTATCTTGTTGTGATTTTGATATATGTTGTTCTTACTGGGATAGCCACGTGATCCTACCAATATACTATGGTTGTGTATTGATATTGCTCTTGCTCTTTCTTTGTTGAGTACAGGGCATCTTAGTTGGCTATTGACATACCTTAGTTAGGTGACTTTTGAGTGTGACCGGATTCAAGGGTGAGCCAATTCTTTCAGGCTGCCATGGATCTCTCTTGTTTAAGTCCACTCTTTTCGGACTCACACTAATTCTTAGATATTTGTTCTGTTTAGCTTTCGGGATTGGATCCCTATTCCTTAGACTTGTGAATTGTTAGAGTTTCGGTACATTGACTTTCAGGTTCTAGGGGTGGTTGTTCCACAATAGTTATTAGTCGTTTATTAAACTTTGGACTTTATGGGAACTCCACAGTTCTTATACATTTAAACCTGCTTCCATATCTTTAAATGTTTAGTTTATCGGTGAGTTGCTTAGTCGGGTTGTAGTTAATAGTTCCCACCAGAGAGTTAGTGTGGATGCCAATCATGACGGTCTGGGTCGTGACACGTATTTAGCGCTCTCACCGCTAGTGCGAGATTAATTTCACCAGGGTGGGGCCGCTATGGTGGGACAGTCCCGACTTAAGTAAAACATAAACCCCAAAAACGTCATTATCCTGCAAACTTCGTTCTTAAGAGCTAGGAGACGAACTACAGCAAGTTCTTGACGGGTTTCCACCTCTTCTATGACTAAAGGTAAAGTTTTTACTCCCCTAATCCATTTTTCGATCCGTAGAGTTTAGATTCTTGGTTATTTATTATTGTGAAAGGGTTTTTGAACTGAATTGGATGGTGGGAAAAAGTCCTAGCTTCACCTTAGGATCATGGGTTTAGTCTTGGGTTATTGAGTTTGTTATAATCCAGGTAATTAGACCTTTTGATTGTTGATCCTTGCGCATAATAATTGTTTGTAGACCTAGAACAAGCGGAAAGAATCCGAAAAAAGAAGATTCAAGTGCCTTAGGGGATTGAAGCTTGGATTCAAGGTAGGTGATGGTTTGATTTCATGTTTGCATAATGTGTTTTGGTAATTGCTTCATTGTAATGCATGTATGTATGTGAATGAAGCATTGTTGATCAAACCTAATGAAATTAGTGCGGATGAATAAATGTATGCCATGATTTAAAACTTGATTGTATGATTATGAGAATGTACACATGAGTGTGATTGTGATTGTGGTTGTGCTGAATGGATTAGGTGTCACGTTCCGACACACTAACTTGGATCGGGTGCCACGTTCCAGCGCATACAATGGATCGAGTGTAACGTCTGACACACTAACTTGGATCGGGTGCCACGTTTCGACGCATACATTGGATCGGGTGTCACGTCCGGCACGCTAATTGGAATCGGGTACCACGTTCCGGTACACTAACAATTTGGGTATGGGTTCCATGAGAGGACCATTGAATCTTCATATTTACTTGTTAATAAGAATGTGGATTTGTTCATTTCTCTTGAAATGATAAACATGTTTATATTTAGTACACGTCATGTTTACCTTGTTGTGATGCTGATATATGCTGTGTTTACCGGGATAGCCGCGTGATCCTACCAGTATATTATGGTTGTGTACTGATACTGCACTTGCTCTTTCTTTGTTGAGTACATGGCATCTTCAGGCGGCTACTGACATATCTTAGTTAGGTGACTTTTGAGCCTGACCGGATTCAAGGGTGAGCCAATTTTTTCAGGCTGCAATGGATCTCTCTTGTTTAAGTCCACTCTTTTCAGACTCAGACTAGTTCTTAGAGAT
Source organism: Solanum tuberosum (assembly GCF_000226075.1). NCBI lineage: Eukaryota > Viridiplantae > Streptophyta > Magnoliopsida > Solanales > Solanaceae > Solanum > Solanum tuberosum. Next base: position 331,305 of record NW_006238992.1, on the reverse strand, counting down.
TTGTTATGTTTAGCTTTCGGGATTGTATCCCTATTCCTTAGACTTGTGAATTGTTAGAGTTTTGGTACATTGACTTTCAGGTTCTAGGGGTGGTTGTTCCGCAATTGTTTTTAGTCGTTTATTAAACTTTGGACTTTATGCGAACTCCACAGTTCTTATACATTTAAACCTGCTTCCGTATCTTTAAATGTTTAGTTTATCGTTGAGTTGCTTAGTCGGGTTGTAGTTAATGGTTCTCCCACCAGAGAGTTAGTGTGGGTGCCAATCACGACGGTCTGGATCGTGACACATATTTAGCGCTCAGGTATCCATTTATTAAAAAAATAAAATATATTATACATTATAAACTAAAAAAACGTTATATACAAAATTAATGCTTCATAGCAAACTAAACTATACCCATGGAATGTAATTATATAAACTATACCTATAGAGCGTTATTTCATTAAATCTGTTTGCCATATATGAAATTTACCCTTAAATTAATTCACTAACTATCATTTCCTTTGATTATCTCATTATAAAAGACCACATATTTCTATGATGAATCTAATTAATTTCTATAAATTTAATACAATTTACTTAAGTAATTTGCTTTATATTGAAGAACAAATTTTATATGTCCTTCCCTACAAAAAGGGAGAAAATTGGTGGAATATGTATTACTCTATTTTCTTTTACTTCCTTTCCGCACACATTTAAAGAACAAAAGGTTTATAATATTTAAGCACATTTGGGCTAGTAATTAATAACGGTCAAATTAATAAATTCAATTCCAAAACAAATTAGGAATATAAGTTATTAACTTCCCAAATTCACTGATCAATATGGTAGGCCATCTCTTGATGTATCATATTGTCAATAAATTTGATTTAAAAAAAAAACAGTAATGCAATTTATTAATTTTCCAAATGAACAAGGAATACAATTTATTAGTTTTCCAAATATAAAGAACTAGGAATAACATTTATTACTTCCACAAATATAATAAGCTAGGAATATAATTTACTAAATTTCAAAATATAATGAACTAAAACTACAATTTATTAATTTTCCAAATGAAATAGAAAATATGGTAGGCCATCTCTATCTATATATTTTATATAGTCAATGAATCTGATTTCAATACAAATTAGGAATACAACTTATTAAGTTCCCAAATAAAGATATGGTAGGCCATCACTATATGTACACTTCATTTTCACTCAAACTTATTCTACATTTTTTTTGCTACTTATGTTCCTTTTAAAAACTCAATGAAATTCCAACATTGTTTTTGTTTAATTCAATTTATATTAGTGTTATTGAAAAATTAGCAACTCTCATTGCCATTCTTCTATTGTTGATATTTTTAACATGAGTGATCGTAATTCAGTAGATATATATAGTTTCTTAAGAACCGGTGTAGCGGTAAATCTTCTAGACCAATCCTCACAAATTTGGAGAAATCCTCCAACAAGTGATCCGGATCATCAAGATGCTTACGTGGAGGAGACTGCGGAGGATGTTACATTGAGGTATTTTAAAACAAGAATTTATCATGTTGATGTGCCAATAGACGAAGTAGATAATCCAATAAAAACTGAAGGGATTTGTGTTATATGTCATGACAAATTTGTGCATGAAGAGAACATCGGGACACTTGGGTGCGGCCATGAATATCATGTGGAATGCATCAAACAATGGCTGCTTATAAAAAAAGATTGCCCCACCTGCAGAGCTTCAGTTTTTCCCTTCACATCAACAAAGGCTATACAAATGCATAACATCTAGAGATTTGTTTTATTTTGATATTGTGCTAGTCTAAAGTTTATTTTCCCTATGTTTACAAGAACAATAATTGTGTGTGTACGTACTCCCTCTGTTCCTAATTACTTGTCCACTTTTGAATCGACACACCTATTAAATAAACAATGATTGATATAGTGAGTTTACCATTTTATCCCTATTAATTATGAAGTGAATGAATTAAAACATTAAGATTTTCAAAAAGTTCTACCTTTTTCAAAGTAATTAATTGAGGTTATAATAGATAAAATTTTTTTGTCCTTTCTTGATTTGTCAAAATGGACAAGTAATTAGGGACAACCAAAAAGGGAAAAGTGAACAAGTAATTAGAGACGAGTATATTATAAAGTTCATATCATCAAACTTAGTAATTAAGACAAATGGTTTGTAAGTTGTGGATATATAGCACTATTTGTTACATACAAGAACAATTTATTTCCTGCCCTAATTATTGTTAAGAGACAACAAATTAAAATATCATTGTAGACACTCTAGCATAAACACATATTAGACAAAACATAAATGGTAGTAATATTGTTTGTTTTTCCCACAACTGTAGTAATAACATTGATTCTTGAATTTCTTCTAATGTTGTCACTTACATCACACAACAATTTAAGACAAACGAATCCAAACTCAAAGAATACACATGCCATAATATGCAACTTTATTCCAATCAGTCTAATAAAAGAAACAATAATAGGAGTGATAAAAAAAAATTGATCGGTACACGAGAGACTAGAGTTTTACTAATAGATCTTCTGTGAAATAAGAAACTTGGCACCATTTTTATTTTTATACTATTTGATATTAGAAAAAGATTATTCTATAAATACAATGATGTTTTTTTACGATCGCACGATAAATTCAACAGTTAGTTAATTAAGAGGAGAGTAATAAAGGTTAAAACTTAAAACATAATAGCTAACTACAGCAATAATATCTTAATTTGGCCATGTAACCATGTCTACCAAAAATTACTTGTACAGTTTTGTACTAGTATTCATTAAGAGTACATTAGGGATATTTATAGTTAACTAATTTAACTACCTATGTATATGTGCCATATTAGTTTATTGGGCCACAATTTGCATTGGGCTTTATAGTGTCATTCTATCAAACAGTTTTCCACACACTTCAATTTTGAAGCAGAGAATAGTCTACCCTATTTGGCCCAAATAGAAGAATCAAACTAAAATCGAATTAAACAAAACATGTAAAACAACTCGCATGATCATTTTATTTTTGAACATATTTCCCCGGTTTGATCTACTTGTAGTTTTATTAATTTGTTTATTATTTGAAAGAATAGATGGCATGATTCTAGAAGAGTACATATGCGTTAAGAGAAAACACTTCAATTTTTATTTTTTTTAGTATTTTTTTCTATTTTAACCCTCCCTGTAGCTTCTTCATACTATTTGTGACAAGCGGGAAGGGGTGACATATTCTCAAGGTGATCGAATGAATATTGATTGAGATTTTTGACTTTGAAGGTTTATGTTTGATCAATGTCCAAATTCTTAGTTAATGATCTCAAATTAGTATTGTGTCAATTTTTTAGGTCCTAAAGGTGATTTTTGGCTTGGTGGTCTGGTTGGTATGGATATCGAGGTGTTTGGGAGTGATTTGAGTCCTTGGTTGTACTTTTGAGTTTTAAGAAAGCTAAGGTATTGTCAAAATTTGATCAAGATGATCTCGTATCAATGATTTCATGAACCCAATTGATCCAAAATGTGTTTCATAATTTTTTTGTATATTGGTTTGTGTTCAAGAGTTTCTGAATGAGTTTAGGACAATCAAGTTGTATTCTACTAGAATTTAAGTTAATAGTTGACTACGATCAAATAATTCACTGAACAAGTTTGGATTTATGATTGAAATGTTCCAACATATCTGTATGACATAAAAATGTGTCGATTCAAAGGTTTGTATTTAGTTTTAGAGATCTAAATATATTCCAAGACTTATGAAATTTCATCCAAGAATTATAGGTTTACCTCTAAATTTTGGGTGATTTTGACAAGTCGATATCTGATTTTTATCATGAAACATAAAATTATTCTTGAGCAAGAATATTTGACAAGGCAAATGAGTACGATATTGAATTTTTATTGAACAAGTAGATTTGTATCATTATCTAGGTGTAACACCTCAAATTCAAATAGGTGAAAAATTGAAGGTTTCTTGAATTCTTCTGCCAATACCGACGAAGCCACCAACGAGTTGTGGTCTGACACACGGTCCGTAGGTAGGTCTGTGGTTGGACAATACAAGTTTTCCAAAAATGTCCAGTCTCAGTACTTTGTGACGGTTCACCATGACGGTCCGTCATTCAATGTACGAGCCGTAGGTAGGACTCGTAGATGAGTCCCACACTTAGTAATATTTTAAGATAAAAAGTTAGGACCCATAACTGGATGTACGGTCCCTAAGTGGACCCACAGACCGTACACAGGGTCCCGTCGTTGGGAGTCAAAGTTGGTGGTCTCTGAACCCATCGATGGTCAACCAGGACGGTTTGTGGTAGGACCTACGGACCGTAGGTTGGGCTGTTAGTGAGAGTCGGCCGTTATTTTACGAAGGGCTTTTGGTCTTTTATCAAATTATTCAAACCAATACTCTGTCATTTTACCCTTTATGCAAAGCCTTATACAATCATTTTTACCCCCCAAAATCACCCGATCCAATTCATTCTCCTAAATTCCCCAAAGTTGAACAAGTCATCTTCTCAAATATTTTTGTCTCTAAGGAAGAAGAAGAAAACTAGAGTTTCAAGATCAAGTCTCCTAATTCTCCATTGATTTCAAGCTTTTGGTATTAAGGTATGATAGTCTTCACCTATGGAGCTCTTTCCTCCATAGGATTCCTAAATTCTCTAATTTACAAGTGAGAAATCTTCAATTGAAATTAGGTTGTCTTCCATATCATGGGTTCCTTTCAATGCTGATCTAATTGATTGTTTTATGAACTATTATGCATGAATTGAGATAATTCTATGTTTTTAAGATGAATCCCCATGAACCCATGCTTAACCTATGTTTTCTAGAGTATGATGATTAAAAGTGGGTTTTGAACTATGAAAGATGAATTTATGAAGATATGCATGTTCTTATGAAATTGATGAAGTATGATATAAGTTGCTTTGAGAGTAAACCATAAATGTTGTTGTCGACTGTTGTGAAAGGATTTTTCTCATATTACTCAATACATGCATATGAAAGGATTTTCTCACATAAAAGATTAATAAGGTTAAAAGTTCTTCTCACCTAAAATGGACCAAAGTTATGGAGCTATTCTAATGGTGAGACAAGTGGTGATTACCCATGTCCTCTAATGAAAAGACAAGAGGCAGTTACCCATGTCCTTTGAAGATAAAATGAATATGATTGATGACTACTCTGTGGGAATTATGATTAACACCAAGTGGACAAGTGGCGATTACTGGTGTCCCATAAATTATGTGCCACCATAGGTTGTATTAGATAGACATTAGCTATAGTGGATCCACTTAAGCTAGAAGTTATGGTTCTTAGCTTGGCAAGTACGGACACCTCTTTTTGGTGTGAGGTAGACACCGGATTCCATGTTATACTCACATGGTCTATGTTGGTTAAGGAAAATTTCCCACAACAATAATATGAACTAAGGTTACTGTTAGAAGTATCTCACATGTGTTCAAAGATGATTTTACTTGGATTGACCATGATCATGACTATGTTTTTGACCTCTTATCTCATGGTTTAACTTGGTCTTGACATATCACAGTAATGTCCTTTTAGCATGATTTTATAACTTTATGCATTGCTATCATACTTGGTACATTATTGTACTAACGCATACTATTGCCTACATTCTTCTAAAAATGTAGGGTCCGATGCTCCGATTCCGTATCCCCGTGGCTAGTGAGCACTTTGGTAATCTTGAGTAGTGGTGAGTCCTCATGTTCTCAGGACCGAACCTTTTATCACTTTTCACCTTTACTTTTCATATATTGTATGTGATGCATGAGTTACGTCCCAATCACTCTTGATGTAATAGTTGACTTTCAGACTATGTAGACTTCCGCTTGACTTTTTTTTGACAAACTCTTTATGATATAAACTGTCTTTTTAAACTCTTTAATTCCATTATATTGTTTATGCATGCTAATTGGCTGGTGTAGGGCCTCTCGGAGTCCTATACGCCATGTCACGTCTAGGATATACTTTGGATCGTGACACTAGGACTCCAAGGAAAATGAATGGTACATATCCAGGTTGTATGATGCAATCAGATGCATCTTAATTTTAAAATAAATAGAGCTGGTGCGAAAAAGAATCAGGTCTCATGAAGACCATTAGTGTCAAAAAAATAGTGTTCTTCTTGTATAAATAATGGATACAAATTCTACAATTATTTTATTCATTTTTCGAGAATACCCATTAGGGGTGTGCACTATTGTGATTGAATCGAAAAACTGAATTATAATTTGTATTGATTTTTTGGTTTGGCTTTGGATTAATAATTTACTTTTTTGGTTTGCTTTCGGATTTAAAAAAATAAAAACAAAAAAACCAAATTATATATAAAGAGAGAGAGAGTGTGTGTGTTATTGTCTTTCCTTATGATTTAATTTATATTTTATGTTTGGATATCTATAATTGATATACTCTTAAGTATTGTGTTTTACTTGTGATTTATATTAGAAGGTATATTTAAGAGATTCAATATTAGAAGGTAAATTATATTTTCAAATTGTAAATATAATTCTGATTATGTTTCTAATTATTGCATAACAGAATAACCAAATCGAGAAAAATCAAACCGAAAAGAGAAAAATCAAACCGAACCAAATTTATTTTGGTTCGTATTGGATTATACTTCTTTAAAACCAAAAACAAAAAAACTCAAACCGAAAAAATGAATGCACACCCCTAATACTCATTATGTTTGATTTCGCTTCACAAAGCTAATATTTGAAACCGCAGACATAAGAAATTGTAAATGGTTGGCTTAAAGATCGATTAGTGCTTGGGTAATGTTAACTTTTGGAACTTAATGCCCTAATATTATGGATAAACCGATTTTGACACGAATTTACTAATTTTGTCAATTATTTTAACTACGTATGAGCATGAAAATTGGAAATCCTACTTTGATGATTTTAAGGTCGATTTGAACTTATTTTTGATAAAATTTTAAATTTGAGTTTCTCACCTTATCAATAGTATGATTTTAAGAGAAATTTTACGTTTTCACTTGGGGGATCAGGACTTTTGTGTACATTTTTTGTGTTCAAATAGGAGGTTTCTACAATCAATCCAAAGCCATTCATGGAGTCTTAGCCCCACTAACCTGTCTAAAGCAGTTCATACGTTCAAGAACTCATTTTATGGGGTTTGTAGATTTCTCAATACCCAAATTAATGCCTAGATTAACAAATAATCTTAACATAAAAAATGGAAATCACTCATAACTACCCTCCCTTTACATTTTACCCCGTTAATAAATAACCTAGGGCTCAACTCACAAAGTTCCACGAAGAAGTCACCCATCAATTGTGTGAAGAAAATGAATTATGAAGGGAAGGATGGATTCAAATTACAAACCTCAAGAGAGAAAAAATCCTCTATCTTGAAAGAGTCGCCTTTGGTATTCTCTGGTCAAATAATATATGTTATGAACAAGACTGGACAAAAAACTTACTTAAAACATGAACTAAATATTCACGACCTTGGCTATAGCGAAGGTCACTATATCGTTGATCTCTTTGACATAGCAAAGCTTGACAACTTCGATGCCTTCACTATAGTGAAGCTCGGAAGATTTTTGACCACTCGCTCATTTTTTGACTCTTTGCCAATCCTCATCCCCTAGGGACCTATGCAAGGGAACTATGATAAAAAAAATAGTCTACAACGACGGGGAAGGCCGGTACATCAGATACAAATTCAACATACGTTAATCCCCGCACATATATCAAAGGGGGAGTATGAATGAAAGGATAGAAGGAAGGAATATAAAGAAATATACGGAGACTCCATGAACAACAATTGATATCTGCTATGTATGTATGATACAGTCCCCCAAGTGGCTCCTTTGGAGGACAGTTCTTCCAATAGACCTTGATAGAAAAAATAACTCCAGCTCTCAACTCACAGACTTCCCTATTTAAAATAGCCACACACTACTCTTATAAGACAAGATCTCATTAAATATCATAGAATCCCACCAAATGAAATCATTGTCATCACCGTGAAAAATTATTTAGCATAGACACATGAAACACAGGATGATAGCCTAACAAACCTGGAGGCAAGGCCAACTCACAGGCTACCTCCCCCACACATCTAAGAATCTCAAAAGGACTAATAGACCACAGACTCAACTTACCTCTCTTTTCAAACCTCATCACATCCTTCATGGGTGAAAGTTTGAGCAAAATCTTTTCCCCTAGAATGAAATTTATATTTCTAAATGTGACGTCCCAGCTTAAGATTAGAAGTCCTACATCGGCAAAACATAGAGAGATGTTGGGTATATAAGTAAGCATGCCTTACTAACTAATGACGCAGTTTAAAGCTGTGTGGGCCTAGGCCCAGAGCGGATAATATCACCAGAGGGCTGGGCGATTACAAATGGTATCAAAGCCACTCATGTGTCAGCCTTGTTGATATGGGCCAGAGTTTAACTGAGTTTAGGCAAATCCCAGTAAGGTGGGGCAAAACCTCAGTGCTGAGTCTAGGAAAATCCCATTTGGTGGGGCAAACCTCAGTGAGGATGCTGAGTCCATGAATGAGGTGTATGTGACGCCCCAACTTAAGATTAGAAGTCCCACATAGGCAAAACACAAGAGAGATGCTGGGTATATAATTAAGCAGACCTTACTAACTAGTGACACGTTTTAAAGCCGTGTGGGCCTTGACCCAGAGCGGAAAATATCACTAGAGGGTTAGGCCGTTATACTAACCTTATGATGTGTATATTCCTTCTATCTATTCTGATCTACCAAAAGCTTTTTCTAGATCATCTTCACCTTCTCCAAAGACTCCCTCATAAGTTTAGTACCCCACAACCTTACCTCAAATGCATCAAACCAATCAATGGGAGATCTACACTTTCTCAAATACAACGCCTCAAATTGAGCCATATTAATATTTGAGCGATAATTATTATTATATGAAAACTCAGCCAATGGCAAGAACTGGTCCCAATGACCACCAAAGTCGATCACACACGCATAAAGTATGTATTCCAATACCTGAATAATCATCTGAAACTGCCAATCAGTCTGAGGGGGGAAAAGTTATACTCAAATGCATTGGGGACAACTCAGCTTGTAAGGTTCTCCAAAAGTTAGATTAAACTGCCTTCCTCTATAAGAAATGATGGAGACCAAAACTCCATGCAATTTAACAACCTCATGAAGATATATCTTGGTAAACTTCTCTGCATTATAAGTCACTTGAACTGGTATGGAATGTGAAGAATTAGTCATCCTATCTAAAATCACCAAAATCAAATTGAACTTACTTATGGTCCTTGGAAGACCAACTAAGAAATTTATAGCAATCCGCTCCCACTTCCACTTAGGAATAGTTGGAAATTTGGACACTGAGCAATAAATCCCACAGTATCATGATTTGTTTTACCCTACCTGTAAAGTTGCCTCAAGTTATGATGGCTCCAGGATGTACAAAATATCTAAAATTGCGAGCCTCTATCAGAAAAGTTCTGAGACATGGGGTGCACTCACACACCCTTTGATCCTCAAAACACCCTCATCATATATCATTTCTTCTTTTGCTTCCCCTTGAAATACCTTGTCACGAATCTTGCACAACTTAGCATCTTCAAAATGTTTGGCCTTAATGTAATTGAAAAACAAAGATCTTGCCTCTACATGAGCCAATAGTCTACCAAAATCCAATAACTCAAGTCTCATAAGACTGTTAGCCAGAGTCTAAACCTCTCTAGCATAATAACATCTCAAAACCTCCAACCAAGTTAAACTACCTATGCTCTCAGACATTCTGCTCAATGCATCAACTACCACATTAACCTTACTTGAATGAAACAAGATAGTTACGTCATAATCATTGAGAAACAACATACATCTTCATTGTCTCACATTCAAATCCTTCTGAGTAAACACATGTTGAAAGATGTGGTGATTACTGAATACTCATAATGGACACCATAATGATAATGTGTCAAGATTTTTGGAGCAAATACCACAACTGCCAACTTCAAATCATGAGGTGAAATAGTTTTTCTCATGAACCTTCAACTATATAGAGACATATGAAATAACTATCTTATCCTACATCATAACAAAACCCAAATTAGAACATAAAGCATCACATTAAACTACAAAATCTTTACCTTTCATGGGCAAAGCTAGAATAGTTGTTGTGGTCAGCAAATTCTTGAGCATTTGGAATCTCTCCTAACATTTATTAGACCATTTGAATGAAACCTCCTTATGAGTCAAACTGGTCAACTTCACAAACCGATGGTAATAACCGGCTAACCCCACAAAAGTGTGAATCTCTAAGATTGAAGTGGTCCTAGCCCATTTCTTAACTACTTTGATCTTATGTAGATCAACCATCACTCATACTTTAGAAACCATATTCCCTAGGAAGTACACTATAGACAACCAAAATTCACACCTATAAAATTTAGCAAGCAACTGCTTCATATTTAGCAACCCCAAAACAATCCTAAGGTGATCCTCATGTTTCTCCTTACTCTTAGAAAATATCAAGATGTCTTCCATGAATACAATAACGAAAAAATCTAAATAGGGTTTGAAAGCACTATTTATCAAGCTCATAAAAGTGCTAGGAGCAATAGTAAATCTGACAGATATAACCAAAAATGCATAATGTGCATGTCTGGTCCAAAAGGCTGTCTCACAAATATTTTAAGCTTGAATCTTAAGCTGATGATACCTGGGCCTCAAGCCAATCTTTGAGAAGATTGACTCACCTTATAATTAATCAAAGAAGTCATATATGCCAAAAAAAGGGATACTTATTCCAAATAGTGACTTGTTATACACACATACTCCTATCTTTCTGTCATGCCCTTAGCCTACACCATAGACGTGGACGTCACTCAAGAACCATTTCTGATCCCCAAGTGAATCCTTGGCCTAACTGACTATTTAGAGGAGGACTTAGTCAAGAAAAAATAAGCTTTAAAAGATAGAATTTAGAACATTCAAGCTCAAGTAAATACTGAACTCAAACTTTCTGAAAATACTTAAGTGCAATAATAATATTAATACTTTGCAAAACAATTTCAAAATGTCTTAAACAAAAGGGAAATACTAAGAGACTCATCAACTCTAACTATCTATGAAGCCTCTAATACTAGGATAGAAGTCGGGACAAGACCCCGACAACTCAACAATAATATGAAAGTAAGTTGTGAAATACTACGGAAAGCACGGAGGCTCACAAAAGTTGTCTGAAGCACAAAGTGATCTCAATGAAAGGCCTGTTGATGATCTTGAGCACCGGTATCTGCATCATAAAAGATGCAGGTTGAATGACATCAATACATTTGAATGTACGAGTATGTAATATAGCTAAGGTAACATAACTGAAAGAAAAAGCTGCAATAGGTATAACATAAACTGAACTTAATGTAAAGAATTAAAGGAATGAAACCATTTAACTTTACAAAATAATTTCTCATCCTTTGAAATTTAACATAAGAAGTGATATATAAAAATACACTTTAAACTCTATTGGAAGATTCTCTAACCGACAACCATCACTATGAGCTAAGTGATGATACAACCTCTTGTCCACGCTGCCAGAACTGTCCTATATCATGCCGGGATATAGAACACATCAAGTAAATGGATCCACTAAGCTCTGCTTGAAGGCACTAAGGATTCATCTAAAAAGTATGATCTTGTACCCATGTTGGCAAGACATGGTTTATGGGGGCTGTGAGTTGTCTGAACTCTCCCCTATATTGGTGCTCAATACTACTCCCAATAATATTTACTTTTTCTCAATGTATGAAAACAATACTCTTTCTATAGTTTGAGACAATGCTCAAACTATCCTCTTAAAAGAGGTAACTGCTCTGAATTAACTCTAAACTCATTACTCGTTTAGAAATTAAAGTTTCTCTTTTCTCAATGTAAAGATGATAAATTTGCGAGTCAATAGTTCCCTTAAGATTTACTCAAAATGCCTCTTTAAACTTTCGTTTTACTGTTAGGGTTTTCCCCTGATTTTCTTGCCTTATTTGAAGTTTATGTTTTCCTAAAAGAAAAGACAAAACATTTCATAAATGTTTTTACTGAAAGGAAACCATTATTTTCTTCCATAATTGGTTTATTCTTTCCTTAGAGGAAAAGTTTGGAGATCCATAGATTCAAGATCCATATTTTCATAGCATAACATAATAGTATCCACAATGTAGTCATTTAGAAACTTTTGTGTATGGGTGAGATTTTCTCTCTACAATTTTAATGTTTTTTTATTAGTTATTAATATGTAGGCCAGTTGGAAAAATTTCATAAAATAATATTTTGATTTTCAGTGTACGTTTTTGTCATCTGATTTATCAATGTCATGATTTGCAATTGTAAATGTCCGCATGACGCCCTAATCACTTTTATAACCAACAAGTGGTATGAGAGCACACGGTTCAATGATCCAATGGTTGAACAATATTGAAGACAAGTTCAAGTGGTTTTAAATCAATTTGCAATCAACGCGATTGTAATGCCCCAGATATATTTTGAGCTAAGACTCGAACTATCCTTCATTGTGAGTAGGATTTTACCAAAGAATTTTAAATTTCTTGAGTGTTAAGGTCACTATATGTAACACATTGAGTTCCAAGAAGAACCAAAGAGAGTTCTTTCAAGTCATTCTCAAGTTGTTCTAAGTTTTGGGTCAACTTCAAATGACCATAACTCTTATTACAGGATGAGTTAGGTGAGCCATGAGTTATCAAATGAAAGGTCTTTGAATTATATTTCCAACGCCACCGATTTTTCTAAGTTTCAAGTTCAGATGAGTGAGATATTCCCTTTTGAAGTTAGGTTGTCCAAATAAGGAAAGTTACCCAAAAATTAGAAGGGGTATTTGGTCTTTTCCTTACCCAATCAGATTTAATTCATTTTTAGTAAGGTTTTATGGGTCTAATCTGATTAGGTTAAGTTTTATAATCCTAATATATGCCTAGGTTTTTAGTTGAGAGTTCAAGAAGAGAAAAGAAGAGAAAAAAATGAGAAAAGAGGAAATGATTGAAGCGTTCGTCGAGATTCTTGTGTTTTGTTGTGGATTCTCGCCATGGGTTTGATCCCTAAGAGCTATGTAAGTTTCCCATAGTGTTGGGTTCGTTCACCCACACGCCAAACATGATTTTCATATTCGAATTAGTCCATAAAGATTGAAAGATTTATGTTCTTGTTAAGTGCTCTTGAAGTTCATTCTAAATCTTGTTTTGTTGGGGTTTTGATGATTTCTTGAGATGAAATTTAGTGATTTGAGTGTTGTTTTGAGTAGATTAGAGTGTACTTATGTTAAGTAATCGAATCCAAGTGATTGGGGAAGAGATCGTTTGATTCTAGGCGAGTTAGGGTGAGAAAACGAGCACAAAAAGTCATCGAAGTTTTTCTGGGTTGGGGACTTGCACCCCACGCCAGCCATAGCCCCCTAACCACTCCTCTGTAGGAAGAGGTATGGCGCCCTGTGCCACTCGTTGTGCCAGGGTCTCCTACCCCCACCTATTCTCTGTCGTTTTGCATGTTTGAGTCCTTTAAAAGGGTACCTTTAAGCCCTATCGATTCTAAACACAAAAACTACTTCTAAACACCTAGAAATAATTCCTAACATGATCATAACCTTGAATTCATAATTCAAATTTAAGGTAGAGTTAAGAGGGAAGTCTTGAGAGTTCTTTAGAATGTTTTGAGAAAGTCCCTTAGTCTTTTTGAGGAGTCTTCTACAATTTCTAATAACTTGTTTCAAGACTCGAGCAAGTGAGTATGAGAGTGAGGAGAATGTATTCATGAGTCTAATTTATCATCACGATATCCTTCATATCATGAGCTATAACTCTTGAATTCATAATTCACATTCAAGAGAGAGTTAAGAGTAGAGTTCAAGAAAGCTTTTGAGTTCAATTGTGAATCCTTTGTGATCAACTATTGATTCGAGCTAAGTTTTGAGGAAGTAAGTATGACAATGAGAAGAGTTGTATATATGAGTTCCATATTGATATTTTGACCCTTGAGTCGAGTCGTTCATGCCAATAACTTCCGTATGAACTCCATCAGTTGAGTACCTTTTAGAAGAGTAGTATCTTCAAGTTCTAAGTCTTCAGTATTGAGTTTTTAATCCCTTTGAGATTATATTTCTAATCATGGGACTAATACATGTTACCCATGAAGCCCTTGAGTTGAGTTGTTCATTTCCATAATTCCGCATGGATCCTATGAGTCGAGTAGTCTAGAGATGAGTAGTATCATTGAGTCTTGAGTTCTGAATACTGAGGTTCTTTATTGCTATTAAGATCCCTGAGTTGAGTCATTAATATTCATAATTCCACATAAACCGTATGATTTGAGTTACCAATTTTAAAAACTTTTTAAAGCCAACACTTGAGTTCTTAAACTGAGTTTCAAGAAAGTAAAGATGAGTTTTGAGAAAAGAATTTTCTAAAACATGATTAGTATGACATTCGAGTATGCCATCAATGTATGAGAAGTATGGTATTTGGATATACCATCAATGTTTATGCAGTATGACTTCCCGGGTCATCAATGATCATATTATAACATGATTTTTGAAATGTTTTTGAGAAAGAGCAGAGTTAAGTTCATTTTCTTTAAAATAATATATGGGGACTAAGTATTCCTAAGAGTAAATGTTTTCACGTTTAAAATAGGAGGAAACTGAGATTTCCAAAAGAGTTTTGAGCAGTTTGAGTAACATCTCTTTTTAGAGAAAGATTTTGAGTAATAACCTCAAACCATAGAAAGAGATATGTTTTTAAACATATGAGTTGAGTATATTTTGGGAGTAGTATTGAGCACCGATATGGATACGAGTTCATAATAACTCAAGTCTCCATAAACCATGTAGCCAACGTGGGTAGAAAGGGTCATACTTTTTAGATGATTCCTTAATGCTTTTTAGCATAGACTAGTGGATCCACTTAGTTGAGAGGTCTTATACCCTGACAAAGTATATGACAGTTCTGGTAGCGTGGGCGAGACGATGTATCATCACATATCTCATAGTGAAGGTTGTTGGTTAATGAAACTCCCACAGAGTTGTATTATATTTTATTATGTACAAATTGAGTTGTTATTGTATTCTTCAACGCATTGAGTTGCTATCTACTGTTTTAAAAGGTTTCTATATATTGCATCTTTTATTGCTGCTTTATTCTTAAGTATCTTGAGTTGAACTGTGTTTCATTGAGTCGAGTACCTTATTGTCGAATTGAGCCTTATTTCACTGAGTTGAATATATTATTGTTGAGTTGAGCCTTATTTCACTGAGTTCAATATCTTATTGTTGAGTTGAGCCTTATTTCACTGAGTTCAATATCCCCTTGAGTTGAGCCCTATTTTCTCTGAGTTGAGTTTAATTATGTTTATTTGAGTTGAGTTGAGTGAGTGAAGAAGAGGTAAGTCTATTTCTATTCTACCAGTTCAACCTTATGTTATGCTTTAGAATTCCCCTTACATATTCGTACATTCCATGTACTGAGCCATTTGGCCTGCATCGTTTCATGATGCAGATATGGGTACTCATGATCATCAAAAGGCGCTTCGTTGATACCACATGTAGTTCGAATTATCTATGGTGAGACTCCTTGATTCAGGAGGGTTCCAATTGTACTTTCAGTTATATCAGTTGTTAGGATGTCGTGGGTCTTGTCCTGACTTTCATCTTTGTCAGTTAGAGGCTTCATAGATACACAGTAGAGTTCGAGAAGTCTATTTCATTTATTTTGTTAAATGTTTTAAAGACTTGAGTTGCGTATTGTTGGCTAGTTGAATATTCTATTTATATTCAGAGTAAATCATTTGAGTTAAAGCTTTGTATTTGAGTTTCATGAATTCTATTCAGTTTTTAAGATTTTGTATGCTTGAGTTAGTCTTCCGCTTGTAGTCAGTCAGGATGAGGGTTCGCTTGGGGACCATCAATGGTTCTCGAGTGCCTGCCATATCCAGGGTGTAGGCTCGGGTCATGACAGTGATGATAATGAAGATTTTTGTGCTGCTACATGTGGAGAAAATTTTCAAATATATTTTCAACAATATCCTGTTGCCCAATCCTTTAAACCAAAATCAATTTTTAACTCATGGTTACTTTAGAGCATGGACTGCAACTTTCAACCCCTGCAAACTTTAATACTCGGGCTACACTTTTAACTCATGTATCTTTAATTTTAACGCATGAGCTCCACTTTTAATTGATGCATCTTACTTTTAATGCATGAGCTCCACTTTTAACTCATGTATATTACTTTTAACGCATGAGCCCCACTTTCAACCCTGCTCATAATTTTTAACACCGGGCTCCAATTTTTAAATCATGTTAAGCAATAATGATACATGATGATTTTGTGAAGATCAAGATTATAAAGAATATGAAGAAGGCGGATCAAGTTTTGTCAAGACAATCCAGCCAAAATGGGAGATTTGTTAGGGTTTTGACCTAATTTTGTTTCCATATTTGAAGTTTAATTTTTCCTTAAAGATAGAGAAAACATTACAATAAATGTTTTTACTTTTTATGAAAGGAAAACATTATTCTTTTCCATAATTGGTTTATTCTTTCCTTAGAGGAAAAGTGTTATGAACCGAGTCCAGCCCAATGTAGATACTAATGTCATACAAGTTGTTATTGGGCTGACAAGAGCTATTGGGCCGAGAACAAGCAATAGGGCCAGGTTAATTTGGGATTCGGGTTGAGTAGTGGGCATGAAACAGTTCCATCAAAAAGGGTAGTGATAAGTGAGTTAAGGATTATGCAAATTGTTGATAAAAAATGTCTAGTCCTCTCATCCCCTTTCTTTGAGTCTATGCTTCTCACCCCTTTCTTCTACTGGTGTTCTTTAATTTCCATTTAGTTCTTAAATTCCTTTGTAATCCCAATTATGAGTTAGTGGAATAGACTTGTCGGTTGTTTGAATTTGAATTGTGTTGGCCTTGTTATTAGGTTTGTTACATTGGTGCTTTCATTGATTTGTCTACCATGGTGGACACTTCGCTCACCTCCCTTAATGAATCCATTTGTACATTCCGCCAACAGTTTGATTTCCTCTAGTCATCCCATGTTCTGCCCCATTCAACTCCTCGTTGTATACCGGATTCAGTTTTCCTTCCACGATTTAGTGGTGATAATCCAGCAGTCTGGGTTCTTCAGGTAGAGAAGTATTTCGCATTCCACAACATTTTATCATATCATAAACTGTCCTTGGCTTCTTCTTATTTTGATGGTGATGCTTTAAAATGGTATCGATGGTTATTTCGCAACAGACAACTCGCTGGTTGGGATCATTTTGTGGACAAAGTGTTGATTCGTTTTTGCTCCCGTACTAGAGACACCTATAGCGAGTTGTATCCATTCCCAAGCAACATGAGGAAGCAGAGAATTATATAACTAACTCATACTCGCCTCAAAACATGAATGAACACTCATATCGCAACAAACCAAGCCTAGCACACACATTGTTCAAGGAGATGTCAGATGGGGAAACTAATTGCTTTAAAGATGAAACTATGGTGCTAACAGAGACCCAAGTATGTTACCTTTCTGAACAGGACAACATCTTGGTTTCACTAGAAATTTCGTATGATCTCTTTGCTGAAAACTCTGAGGTAGACCACATGTTCGATAAAATTCCTGAGAAGTGTAATGACATAGATTCCTTGGACAATACCTCTGTTGGAAGTAATATTGATACTTTTAATGATATGGAAAGTAGACCAATTTATTCAATACCTAGTTTGTATGATCAAATGGTGTCGATTCCAAATTTATCTAATAACCCTACTAAAGATGAAGCACTTGGATTTCCAAACAAACCCCTCTACGAACTGTCTCAGTATGATAATGACCAATCAAGTCAAGAAGGAGGACAGAATATTCGTCCAATGTTCTATGAAAAACCTCCACCACAAGAGTACCCCACTAATCTGTTGTTCTCTGCTTTCGGTGCGCACACTGATCATTCCATGAACACTTTTTTCATGCGTGAAGTTGTTGATGATGCTAAGCTCGTAGAAGCAATCACCGTTGCAAAGTATAGAAATGTGGTAGTTGTTGGGGAAGAGTACAACGATTGTGAGCTTCTTCATGACTTGGGACTGTTTGCAATGGACGAGGAAACTATCAAATATTTTAGCATGAGTACAACAAGAGTGTTCGACAACAATCTTTGGTCGTCTTGTGTCATTGGTTGTGGCCACAAGGTCGCAAGATCGGTAATTGGAGATCCCAATTTTAGTTGGACTGTTATTTTTAAGGAATTTGTATTGAAGGACGTAGATGAAACAGTGGATAACATATCTCCTTTCTTCACTAATATCTATTTGCTTGTAGATGATATTCCCACATCTGGTTCTACCATTGGCTGGAATGCTAGACTGGCACGGTTGACGGTTGAAATGGTTGTTCATTCAGCACACCGACACAAACCGCAGGATAGCAAGCTAGTGCACAATGGGAATAGCTTTGAAATGTTGGAGTTAATGACATATTATGAGACCGAGCACAATCACATCCATAAAGACTTTTATATTCTTACTTATATATATTTTCTTTGAATGCTTCGAGCAACAATTTACGTTTACTTGATGTACATACATGCCCGGTGCTAGTGCTCATCAACTCTAAAGGTGGAGGTCAACTTGGAGGAGAACTTCTTCGTACATTTTGTCATCTTCTTAACAAATATAAAGTTTTTGATCTGGGAGACGAAGCTCCGGATAGTGTTTTACGTAGACTGTATTTGAATATAGAAAGGCTCAAGGGTAATGGTGATCGATTTTCTGCCGAAATTGACGAGAGAATGAGAATTATTGTTGCAGTTGGAGATGGCACAACTGGTTGGCTTCTCGGAGTTGTATGTGATCTCACACTATCTCAGCAGCCTCCAATTACAACAGTACCTTTGGAAACTGGAAAAGAGATCTTGTTTCTAGAAAATTGGTTTACGATAATTGATGCGGTGGGAATACATCTTAATTTCAATCTTGATAGTGGAATATGTTACAGAGACATCTGCCACTTTAGATGTGTTATGATTCTGGTTAAAGTTGGACAAGTTATTACAGAGGAAATAGGAGTAATTCCAATTTCCTTACTTCTCTTGGAAGACAGCATAGAGTTGCACTTTGCATCAGATCATTTTCGTTGGCTTTTATTACTGGATGGAAAAGTTTTGTCCAACTTTACACTTGAGACATTGCAGGAAGTGGAAGTTGCTACTCTTCAGATAATTGAGAAAGTTGTGGATAGATTTCATGACTTGAACCTTGAGGACAAGGTTCTTAATTGGGATGGAGGTATTTTTATGAACCGAGTCCAGCCCAATGTAGATACTAATGTCATACAAGTTGTTATTGGGCTGACAAGAGCTATTGGGCCGAGAACGAGCAATAGGGCCAGGTTAATTTGGAATCCGGGTTGAGTAGTGGGCATGAAACAGTTCCATCAAAAAGGGTAGTGATAAGTGAGTTAGGGATTATGCAAATTGTTGAGAAAAAATGTCTAGTCCTCTCATCCCCTTTCTTTGAGTCTATGCTTCTCACCCCTTTCTTCTACTGGTGTTCTTTAATTTCCATCTAGTTCTTAAATTCCTTTGTAATTCCAATTACGAGTTAGTGAAATAGATTTGTCGGGTTGTTTGAATTTGATTGTGTTGGCCTTGTTATTGGGTTTGCTACAAAGTAATTCTCAAAGACGTGATAAGGGTGATATTGGAAACTTTCAGTTGAGTGTCGGTCCTAATTTAAATTTACCAACTCAGAATGCTTTTGAACCATTGTTGGTAACTGGTAAAAGGCAACTGGACCAGTGTAAGGAGATGATTATTAATATTGCTTCCCATAGTAATCAAATACTACAAATTGAGCAGTCACATGGTGAGGTTTCGTCCAAGTCCAAGACATGAGCAGAACCTGAAGATGAAAAATATCAAAATGATGGTAGCGAAAGAGAAAGCTTACAGGAGATTAGCGCACCAACTTCAGACAATAATCTCAACCATAATGCACCTCTTTTTGTGCCTTAGAGTAGTGAAAAAATTACAACTCTGATGGACACTACAATTGGTAGCAATCAACACCATAAAGGGTATAGGGTTTAGGGTTTAACAACTTTAACTCTCCAAAAGTCTAAAACTTCCAAAAATCACAATTTTACAATCAAATTTCGAAACCAACTTTGTAAACTGGTCAAACAAGACTCGGGGCAGCTATCGGGAGGAGTAAAATGGTAATTTTTCGAAAATTTCCAAAAATGACCTTCAGGGTCATTACAAACCCCCCATCACCATGGGTGGTGAAAGTCTGTCATGCATGTTGCCAGGTCAGGTTGGATATTCATAAGACACACTCATGTCAATAAAAGGTGTATATGTGGTCACTAGAATAGTTAATATGTCTATATGACAATTCATCTGCAATTTTCTTTTTTGGGGGGCATCTATGGCCTATGGATTAGCAAATGGAAAATGTGATTATATTTCAAAATGATATTTAAAAATGGCAAAGTTATCTTGCCATTCATCTGCAATTTGTTCTTTTGCGAATCTCTTTCTCAGGCAGAGGAAACATGTGCCCTACAAAGGCAGTGTCACCGGTTCTGTTCTCAAAATACCATCTTCTTCTTCTCAGTTTGCACTACCAACAAGACAGTAGACTGTAAGATTGAAAAAATATTTGTGTATTCATAGTCCAAAACTTTTGTCATTTACTTTTGACATTTTCCCTATAATTTATGGGACTAACTCTAGTACCTTGCTCAACAGTTAACTCTAAATGTTTTGACAACTCTCTAAGAAACTGAACTCCCTTCTTGTTACAAACCTCACCACGAATACACCTTTAACACAGCTAGAGATTATTACAATTTAATAATAATTATATTACAGACTCAATAACAACAATCCTAAACACTAGTTTTAGGCCTAGCTTGTTTCTTTAACTAGTTCTTAAATTCCTTTGTAATCCCAATTATGAGTTAGTGAAATTGATTTGTCGGTTGTTTGAATTTGAATTGTGTTGGCCTAGTTATTCGGTTTGTTACAAAAAGTTTGGAGATCTATAAATTGAAGATCCATATTCTCACAGCATAACACAATAGTATCCACAATGTAGTCGTTTAAAAACTTTTGTTTATGGGGAGATTTTCTCTCTACAATTTTATTATTTTTTATTAGTTTTTAATATGTAGGTCAGTTGGAAAAATTCCATATAATAATATTTTAATTTTTAGTATACGTTTTTGTCATTTGATTTATCAATGTCATCATTTGTAATTATAAGCTTCCACATGACGTCCTAATCACTTTCAAACCCATCATTTACTTTCTTAGAAAATCAATTTAAGATAATTGTTCAGTTAAAAATATTCTTATCAATAACTCAATGAATACTCAAATAATATGGTTCAAGCTGTAAAATAGGCATGAATAATCAACTTAAGAATCTCAATGCATAATAAATAACAACTGAGAATTCAACAACAAACTCATCTCAAGAATTATCAAAACTAAATATGTAACCCTCGATTATTCTTTACTGATAGAAAGTAGATGTAGGGTGTGAGGATAAACTCATTCCATCACTATGATAGTGTTACATATACGGGAACAACAAAGTTCTTGGCGAAATCGACAATATTCAAAGAATGATAGAAAATCATAGCTTTTCTGCTCTTGAGTCGTTAATCTAAGTCTTTGAAGTGTTAAAGAACGTAAAATAATGTTTTAGCACTATTTAGAACTTAATTAGGTGAAAAAGGGTCGTGGTTTAGGGTTAGAAAGGGTGAGAAAATGTCACACCCCGAGCCTACGTGACTGACACTCGAGAACCATTGTTGGCCCCAAGTGAACCCTTGGCCGGACTCAACTCTTAGCGGACGACTTATTCATCATAATATAAACTCAAATATAAATTTTTAATTCAAATGTCTCAAATACTTAACTTAGAACAATTAAAACTATTCAAACTGGCCACAATAAGTCAAGTCTAGAACATTAACAATAGAAATGAAACAGACTTCTGCACTACTACTGTCTATCTATGAAGCCTCTAATACTATGAGGGATGTAGGCAAAATATCCCCGATCATCCTAACAAAACTGAAAAAATGGAAATAAATAAGGGATCCTCCGGAAGCAAGGAGGCTCACCAAAGCTAACTCGAACTGCTATGATATCAATACCTGTATCTGCATTATGAAATGATATAGGACAAATGGCATCACTACATTGAATGTACGAGCATGTAAGAGGAGAGCTGAACATAACATAAAATCTTGAACTTGGAAAGAAGGAAACATACTCACCTCAACTCTACTCAACTCATGAATACTTAACTCAATGCAATATAAAAACAACAATAAAGATGCAGTTTATATAAAACATTTAAAATAGTAGATAACAACTTAATGTATTTAAGAATACAATAAATAACTCAATTTGTCTGTAAAGATACAAAATAACTCTTTTTGGGAGATTCTCTAACCGACAACTATCACTATGAGCTATGCGATGATACAACGTCTCGCCTACGCTGCCAGAATTGTCCTATACCTTGCCGGAGTAAAAGACATCCTCAACTAATAGGATCCACTAAGCTATGCTTAAAAAGCAATAAGGAATCTTCTAAAAAGTATGACTCTTTCTACCCACATTGGCTACATGGTTTATGAGGACTTTGAGTTGTATGAACTCGTCCCCATTTCATTGCTCAATACTACTCACAAGAATATAACTCAGCTCATATGTTTAAAAACATGTCCTCATCCTTAAGCTTTGAGATTATTACTCAAAAGGTACTCTTAAAAGAGATTATACTCAAAAAACCCTCATGAACTCAATTTGGAAATCGATGTTTCCTCTCATTTTAAATGTAAAAACATTTACTCTTGAGATTACTTAGTTCCCATATATTCATTTTGAAAAAATGAAACTCAACTCTCCTCATCCACAAACTCAAGTAATCAAGTCTTAAAACAAGTTTTAAAAGAATGTAAAAGACTTCTCAAAATAACTCGAAAGAACACTCAAGACTTAACTCTTAACTTTACCTTGAATTTGAATTATGAATTCAAGGGTTATGATTCATGTGATGAAGGATCTCTCAATGTTTAGATGTAGTTTAGAGTAGTTAGAATCAAAAGAGAATAAAGGTACACTTTAGAAGAAATTAGACGGAGTAAACGACGGAAAAGGGTGGGGGCAAGAGACCTTGGCGCACTGTTGGTGTGGGGCACCAACCCCTAAAATTTAGAGACTCAAATGGGGCGCACTGCAGGAGCGTCACCCCAGCCCCTCCCCAGAACATTTTGACTAATTTTCTTCTTCGATTTTTGGTCCTAATACGCCTAGAATCGTATGGTTTCTTCCCAACTTACTTAGATTCAAAAACCTAACATAAGTACACGAAAATCTACTATAAAACATTACTCAAACTCCTAAAATTCATCTCAAGAACTCATCAAACTCATCATTAAGGATTTAAGAACGAAACTTCAAGAACCTCTTCAAGAACTCAAGTCATTCAACATCAAGAACGAAATTATGGATTTAAAATCACATGATTGGCATGTGGATGAAAGAATCCAACACTATGAGAGCTTACATACCCCTTAGGGATCAACCCTTGGCCAAATTCCTCGACAAATCTCAAGACCCTTGATGAACGCCTTGAACTTTTCCTCTTTTCTCATCTTGAACTCTTCTCAAAACTCTAAGCGTATTTATGATTGTGTAAATGGACCCAAATCAGTTTAGACCCTTAAAATATTACTAAAAACATTTAAAGCTGATGGGGTATGGAAAAAACCAAAATACCCCTCATTAATTCGGGTAAATTTCCTTAATTGGACGACTGATTTCAAATGGGCATATCTTCCTCATCCAAAATCAAAATTCAAAAAACTTGGTGGCGTTGGGAAGAGCATTCAAAGACCTTTCATTTGATATCTTATGAGCCACTTAAGTCATCTTGTACTGAAAGTTATAGTTATTTGATGTTGACCCAAAACTCACAACTTAAGCATAACTTGAACAAAATTTCAAATTAGCTCTTTCCAAATTTGTTCTTTCTAAATTTTGCTCTTTCTAAGATTGAGCTGTTATAGAAAAGACTAAACTACCCTTCTTAAAATTGGTGAAAAAACCTTCGACTGGTCCATATACGAGTCTTGGTTTGACCCATGGACTATATATCCCATCCGTGGATTCTATATTGAATTTTAAGGCTCAAAAGTCCATTTACGGGTCCAAACGACAGCCCGTAGGTGAACTTATTGTTAGAAATTTGTATTGTAAACAATACTGGTGATAAGAAAAACTTTGCAGAAACACTAAGTTACCAAAGTTTAAATCACACAATGTAGAACAAAAATTAATTAACAAAAACTAAAATCTGTAAAACATACCAGAATCTGTAATGAACAGAAAGAAAAGAAGATCAAGCCCACTTAATACACAGTGTCCCCTTAAGGAAATTATTCCCCTCTAATATTCTAGGTTTTGATTTGGGATATATCCTCACAGGATAGAATGATCTCAATCACTAGTGTATTGATACCCAAAACTCTGGTGTCAGCGAGGCACTCAACAGCAGTAAAGTACACGAATAAAATTTGTGCAGAAGAAGAAGAAATCAGAAATTTTCGTAAGTAAAAAATCTGAAGAATCATTGGTATTTATAGCCAAGAAGCACTGGTTTCGAAAGGTTGCAACCTTTCAGAAACCAGACGACCATTCCAGAAAGTTTGCAACCTTTCAAACGGTCATGACTGTTCTTGAAAGTTGCAACCTTTTAGAATAGTCATCTCCAACAGCGGGGAATTCAAATTAAAATGGGAAAGTGTTTTAAATAAAATAGGTCGCGCGGATCTGAGTCGGGTTGGAACATTTCGGTTAGTTAACTAAATAATTGAAACATTTTGGCCATTTAATTTAATTTAATTAATTAATTAAATAATTAAAACAAACTTTGTCCAAAAAATAAGCTCTCGATCGATCATTTTCCAAAGCCAAAACCGAAGCCGAGCGAGCGACGACGATGACGGCGTGAGGGGGTCTCTCTTTCCAACCCTTTTAACAACTAATAAAAGTGTTTCTCTATTTAACCACTTCCATTTTTATTTCCACCACCAATGAGGGAGAAATGCCTTTTTACTAAGGCATAAGAGAACATTTCAAGTTCCTCTCTTTTCATCTTCCCTCAATTTCCCATTAACTCTTGCTATATACCCAAAAATCCTCCACATGAATGTGGAATAGTTATAACATAAAGGAATGCACAGACGAGTGTCTACTTTACAAGAAAGAATCAATTACATCTGGATAAGTAGGTTTCCTGTTGAACTTTCCGTAGTGAACATATGTCGAATATACTCGATCAATTGGTAGATGCGATATCTTTGAACCGTCGAGATTTGATGTATACCTAAACAACCATATGTCACACAATTAACCCTTTACCATTTATGGTTCTTACGTTTGTGTTCGTTTCAGCCATGAACACCTCCTTGTTTCATGAGTGTATAGAGAATAGGCTTTTGACAAAAAAAATACTCTTTGAAGCGGCTTACACTTCACACTCACATAGGTGATTTCTAACCGTGTCATCGCGTAGATACACTGTTTAGTCAAATCTGCCAAACTTAGCAAATCATTAAAACTTTAAGCTTTATTAACTCATTAGCAAGCCTTAATGTTTTAACCTCGTTCCAGAATATTGTCTTCATCATGAGAATGGATTGAGTTAATTGACAATGTCGAACCGTCAGTCACAACTTCGTTTTTCTCCTTGAATCTAGCTCTTGGGATCTCTAGTATGCTAGATATAGTTACCGCCACGATAACTTTTCCTAAGGCGTAAACCCATTCCCTTAGATGATCTTTCAACTTCCTCTCTTACTAGGCCTTTCATTAGTGGATCTGAAAAATTATCGCTTGACTTCACATAGTCAATTGTGATAATTCTACTAGAGATCAGTTGTCTAACGGTATTATGTCTCCATCGTATATGACGACACTTCTCGTTGTACATGACGCTCCCTGCCCTACCTATTGTTGCTTAACTATCACAATGTATGCAAATAGATCCCATAGGTTGATACACTCAAATTACACCTCCCTAAAGAAGTATAAGTGATCGTTATCAAGTAAACAACCCAACTTGTAGGTTGGGGTCGATCCACGAGAAAAATGGTTTAGATTTTACTTTAACCAACAATTATATTCAATTAGCCAAAGTACTTCCAGAGACAAGAAATAAAAGGGGGGGATTTGTGAAAATAATTGTAAGAGTTCAGTAAGTAATCAATAAACAAAACTTAATTTCGGTTTTTATCAAGATGAGAGAATTAACTAGGGTATCCGTGTTCACCACAAGCTCATAACGCAGTAATTCTAGTAACAACAATTCTTTCCTAGTGTATTACATGCAAAGTGATAAGTTAGGTATCTATAAATCCTTGATCCGGCATCTAAAGAATTTCACCCCGCACCTTGATCCGGCTACGTGTGTATAATTTACTAACCCTTACCTTTACCTCATATTAGACATCATAATCGATGTTTGGCTTAGGTATTACTTCGCACCAATCGACACTAGCCTATTATATAGTATCACACTAAATCTATGTTGATAATTCTTTTCTTGTTGATTACCTCCTTGATCCGGCAAGTAGCAACAAGGCGAGTTCTAACGCGTGCACTTGTTAAAAAGACTTTTAAACGAAAGAATTATCAATGCATGCAAAACACTATTCAAGAATTACTTATTTACTATTCATACTTTGTTAATCGCTCATGGATCCCACAACCCTAGTTGTGAAGTTTAGTTACCCATAATAGCAAGAACACAATTCATAATATTAGATGAAGAAATCATGAACTTACGTAAAACGAATAATAAATCCCGAATTTCAACTTGAATTGCAAAGCCAAAATCTTCAAAACGAATGTAGAAAATCAATAATAACTAGGGTTGCAACTTAATCTCCAAAGTCACATTGTAAAATTAGAATAATAATGTCTAACCCCCAAAAATGAGGTTTACATGCCCTATTTATAGAAAACAAATCCTAAATTAAAAGGGAAACGAATTAAGGAAAGTTCTGTTCAGGTACGCATCT
>NW_006238992.1:301684-302027 GCF_000226075.1 Solanum tuberosum | reverse complement strand
CACCCCCAACAAAAACAGATGCAGTTGTCCCCAATGCATACATAAACATTAAAAAAAATGGAATGGGTGAAGCAAACCTGTGGCGCAAAGCGCCGGCGAATCATCAACAAGTAGGGGGATCTGGTTTCCCGGAACCCGCTGGGCCAACAGTGGGGGAAACCTCAGAAGTGCCCACATCAACAATCATAGCACCCGCAGTAGTTCTCTCTAATAATCTCTCCACACCATCAGAGGTGCTCACCACGTCCCTCAAAATAGGCTGAACCTCTGCCACTGGGGCAGAGCTCGATGCCCCTGCGACTCTCTCACGCACCCTCTGCTGGCGCAACTCTTCGTCTACAAT
>NW_006238992.1:296614-299479 GCF_000226075.1 Solanum tuberosum | reverse complement strand
GGGAACATATTTGTGCCAAAACTAACCATATGCAGCAAAAGAAACTTTTAGAATTGGTAACTACCCTCAACTAAGTCCACAAAAAAATTTTGACAGATGCGACAGTGGTTAATCCGTAGACTGATCTACGATCCGTAGACTGATCTACGGTCCGTGGATCTCTTCCGTGGATCAGGGGCCCTGACATATAGGTCGCAGATGGAAACCACGGAAGTGCAGAACGGTCCATAGATGGATCTACGGACCGTAGTCCACCTCCGTGGTTTCATACTTGGTGAAAATTTTTCATGTGCATCCATTTACGAACCCCATCTACGGTCCGTAGATGGATCTACGTTCCGTAGACGGGGTATCGTGGATGCCATCTGTGCCAGGTATACTACATTTTTAGCCTGAGTTTCCAACATTCACATAATCTCATCCTGCATTTACAACATTAAATTATGCTAGTTCTTCATTCTTAAGATTCCGACCGATTATTATACCAAACAATTTAGATTAGTTGTGGAACCTTAAGTCGAAACTAGCATATAGTTATTACGATCACATACAATAATGCTACACAATCACTATCTATCGTTCCAAGGGCATTGTACTAGTCAAGTTTATCATGCAATTTGATCTACCAAATACCCAAGGTCAAGACCCACTCCCGACTTTCTATAGTTAATCTATGAATCGAACTTCAAAGTGAAGGGAAACTCTATTACCTTACAAGCAACAAGGAGTGGGGTGATTGCATGATGATACTAAGCTTAACAAGACCAAGGAGTCACCTCTTCGTTACTGACCAAACACCGGACCCTTTTTGTTAGATTATGGGATGGGTTGTATTTAGAATGGAAGGGAAGTTGGGGAATTATGGAAGGAATGATATGATGGAGGAGTTATGGAGTGATTTGGGGAGGTTAGGGAATGTTAGAAATGGTTTTTGGGAGTAATGGAGGGAATGGGAGTGGTTAAAATCCAATGGGGGTTTTTAAATGGGGAAATCTGGGTCGAGTCAGACAGTCTGAGGTATGGACTCACGAGACCCCGGCTACGGTCCGTGAATCGATCTACAGTCCGTAGATCAGGACCGTAGATCACTCAAATACTTGAAACTTCAGAAAAAATGTGGAAGCTTACCTGGGATCTACGGACACCATCCACGGTCCGTGAGTTAAACGACGGACCGTCGATGGGCTCCGTAGACCTCTGCACCAGACCATTTTCGGTAGATTTTTCGAGGTGTACCTGCACATGTAGCAACCAATAGACTATTCTTTTTACATTTTCTGGACACTTTTTAGACACGGACCCTATTCTAATTCTAGCCAACACTAGTACAAAACTAAAACAACCATCAAATTTAATACAGGGAGGAAATCAAACAAAACAAACCTCTAAAAAAAACTATATCCTATCGTTGTCTAGATTGTACATCTTGGGTTGCCTCCTAAGCAGCGCTTGATTTAACGTTGCGGCACGACGCAGGCCTCTTGATTACTCAGACTTCATCAAGATTGTAGGCCTCAATCACTTCTTGCACAGTTTCAGCATTTCCCAGGTAGATCTTGATCCTTTGCCCGTTTACCATGAACCTTGTTCCATCCTTTTTTCAAGCTCAACCGCCCCATGGGGGAACACTTTTGTGAGCAAAAATGGCCCAGTCAATTTGGACATGAGTTTGCCTGGAAACAAGCGCAACCTAGAGTTGAATAGAAGCACAAGATCTCCAACCACAAATTCTCGCTTTTCAATTCTTTGATCATGATACCTCTTCATCTTTTCTTTGTACAAGGCTGAACTTTCATAAGCTTTTAGGCGAAACTCATCAAGTGTATTCAGGTCATCCATTCTTTGATTAGATGCGGCGCCCCAATCCAAATTTAACTTCTTCATAGCCCACATCGCCTTATGCTCTAGCTCTACTGGTAAATGACAAGATTTCCCATATACAAGTTGGTAAGGAGATATACCTATGGGGGTCTTGTATGCAGTGCGATATGCCCATAGAGCATCATCAAGCTTTCTTGACCAATCCATTTTATTAGCATTCACAGTGTTTGCCAATATCTGTTTGATCTCTCTGTTGGACACTTCAACTTGACCGCTAGTCTGTGGATGGTAAGGAGTGGCTACATTGTGACGAACACCATATTTCTCAAGTAGTGCCTTGAACAACTTATTGCAAAAGTGAGAACCTCCATCGCTAGTAATAGCCCTCGGTGTACCAAATCTGGAGAAGATATTCTTTTTCAAGAATGCGGTTACACTTTTACCTTCATTGTTGGAGAGCGCTACTGCTTCCACCCACTTTGATACATAATCAACCGCAACAAGAATATACTTCATCCCATATGAACTCACAAATGGACCCATAAAATCAATGCCCCATACATCAAACAATTCTATCACCAGTATAGGATTCATAGGGAGCTCTTACCTCTTTGAAATCCCTCCTTCTCTTTGGCAACGATCACAAGACTTGGCGAAATCATGAGCATCTTGGTGGATGGTAGGCCAATAGTATCCACACCGCAAAATCTTATGTGTAGTCCGAATACCACTATGATGCCCACCAACTAGCGATGAATGACATGCTTCAAGTACACTCAACATCTCAACCTCAGGCACACAACGACGAATAATCCCAGCCGCACAACTACGATACAAATAAGGTTCATCCCAAAAGAATTTCTTCACATCATGCATAAAAATTTTCCTTTGGTGAAAAGACAAATATGGGGGCACAATATCGCTTGCCAAATAATTAGCAAAGTCTGCAAACCAAGGAATCAAATAATGAGAAGCAGCCAATACCTGTTCATCTGGAAAAGCATCATTAATTTCAGCCCTATCTCCAAGCTTTAGCATAGCCTC
>NW_006238992.1:292533-292841 GCF_000226075.1 Solanum tuberosum | reverse complement strand
AAGGGAACCATACTGCAGCATCGCCTGTCAGTGACAGAAGGAATACTGGTAATCCAATTACATCCATATCCAAGTCTGGTCTACCTACACAACTTTTTCCCACCACCCTTTGTTTGGCTAGGTGAGCATGTGGATCCTTCGACGGCGATCCTGAGAATAAACCTCTTGTTGTAAGCATCTGCCTCAAACTACCTGCATCACCCAATTGATTTTCAGCTAGACCCCGGTTTTCCCCACCAACTACCCTCGAAGGTTGCAACTCAACTTCATCACCTAGATTGCCTCCGATAGGATTAACTTGAACTCCT
>NW_006238992.1:208210-291211 GCF_000226075.1 Solanum tuberosum | reverse complement strand
GGACCGTAGATCGATCTATGGTCCGTCAATCCCCTCCGTAGCTCCACACTTAGAATCTTCAAAAATCAGGTACTGGAACCCTCGCAGTATCACTCTTCGGATCAACAGTACGGTCCATAGATCAATCTACGGACCGTCAATAGACGCCGTGGTTCCACACTTGGTCAGATTTCCCTGATTTGTCCTCCATGCCTTGCCTGCTGATCTACGGTCATCACCTACGGACCGTGAATGGACCTACGGTCCGTAGATCACCTCCGTGAATGCCTTTCTTCTGCATTTCTTTCAGCTGTCTCTACACTTCCGTACCAAAACGTCTTTCCTGCAAAACATGATAAAAACACATCAAAACCAATATAAAAAGGCCTTAGATACACACAACTTGTAAGTGAAACGTATTAGAAATACCGTAAACTCACGGTATATCACAGGTTTGGGCCAAAATGACATGTCCTCTATGAAATTTAGGAGCCATTTAGCTTCTTCACCAGTCTTATGTAAGGGAATAAATTTAGATTCCATTGTGGTGCAAGCGATACATGTCTGTTTGAACGATTTCTAAGAGACTGCTCCTCCACCAAGTGTGAACAGATAACCACTCGTGGATTTTACTTCATTTGACCCGGTGATCCAATTTGCATCACTATATCCTTAAATGACGATAGGATACCCCAATACACGTTTCATTGCCATCTAGTCAGTTTGATTAGGATTACTAGTGAACCGACTCAGTTTGCTAATAGTACATGCTATATCTGGTCGCGTACAATTCATAATATACATAAAACTTTCCAACACTCTGGCATATTCCAATTGAGAGTCACTTTCACCTTCATTCTTTTGAAATGTAAAGCTTAAATCAATTGGAGTCTAGACCTTATTGAAATTTAAGTACTTGAAATTATCCAATACTCTTTCAATATAATGAGATTGAGATAATGCTAGTCCCTAAGGAGTTTTCAGAATCCTGATCCCTAAGATCAAATCAACAACTTCTAAGTCCTTCATATCCAACTTGATGGACAACATGCGCTTAGTATCATTTATATCGTCAATATCTTTACTCATTATTCACATGTCATCAACATATACACAAACAAAGACTTCATGATTCAAAACATTTTTAATGTAAACACACTTATCACATTCGTTAATCTTGAGTCTATTTGCCAAAATTGTTTGGTCAAATTTAGCATGCCATTATTTAGGTGCTTGCTTGAGCCCATAAAGCCACTTCACAAGCCAACACACTTTCTCTTCTTTACCAGGAACTACAAACCCTTCAGGTTGTTCCATGTAAATTTCTTCCTCCAATTCTCCATTTAAAAAGACTGTCTTGACATCTATTTGGTGAATTTTAAGATCATGCACTACCGCTAGTGCTATTAACATCCAAATTGATGTTATCCTTGTTAGTAGAGAGTATGTATCAAAGTAGTCCAAATCTTCCTTTTGTCTGTATCGTTTGACTACAAGTCTAGCATTATATTTGTCAATAGTCTCATCGGCTTTCATTTTTCTTTCAAAGATCCACTTTGATCGTAAAGGTTTATTTCCTGGAGGAAGATTAGCCAATTCCCAAGTTTGGTTACTTAAAATTGATTCGATCTCACTATTGACTGCTTCTTTCCAATACGTTGACTCAGACGAAGACATAACTGCTTTAAATGTTTGAGGCTCATTTACAAGATAGAATTTGACAAATATATTACGAAGGAAGTGGATTTCCGTTGGCAATTACTATGCCTAGGATCCTCGTTAAGTAGTGTATTTTCCATTGATTCTTCCCGTGGTCGTTTAGGTCTTTCACTTGTCGACTCACATTCAATTTTATACGTATAAATGTGTTCAAAGAACTCAGCGTTATCTGACTCAATTACCATATTAACATGAATTTCAAGATTATCAGATTTATGAACCAAAAATCGATAGGCTT
The DNA here is from genome assembly GCF_000226075.1 of Solanum tuberosum. NCBI lineage: Eukaryota > Viridiplantae > Streptophyta > Magnoliopsida > Solanales > Solanaceae > Solanum > Solanum tuberosum. The sequence continues at coordinate 289,275 of NW_006238992.1, read as the reverse complement.
TACTGTTCACAACATATCCAGTAAATATACAATCCACTGTTTTGGGTCTAATTTTACCTTCTTGGGTAAATGAACCTCTACCGTGGCTAAACACCCCTACACTTTGAAATATTTCAAGTTGGATTTCCTTCCTTTCTATAACTCATATGGAATCAATTGCGTTTTGCTACGGGGTATGGGTATATTGTTAGCCGTTACAGGTTTCAAGACATTCATCATTTCCTTTAATGTTCTGTTCTTTCGTTCCGCCAAACCATTTGACTGTGGTGTATAGGGTGTAGTAGTTTGATGAATAATACCATATTCTAAACATATCTCTGCCAAAGGAGATTCGTATTCTCCACCCCTATCACTCTGACTCATTTTCATCTTTAGATTCAATTGATTTTCCACTTCAGTTTTGTATTTCTTAAATACATCAATTATTTCATCCTTACTATTAAGCAAATATACATAACAAAATCGAGTGCAATCGTCAATAAAAGTTATAAAATACTTTTTCCCACTGAGAGATGGTATTTACTTCATATTGCATATATCTGTGTGAATTAAGTCTAAAGGTTTTGAATTCCTACAAAAGACTTATAAAGATGTTTAACAAACTTACATTCCATACAAATTTCACATTTCGATTTATCACATTTGAAATCAGGCAATACTTCTAAAGTAATCAATATTCGCAAGGCTTTGTAATTTACATGTCCCAAACGTGCATGCCATAAATCATTTGACTCCAATAAGTAAACAGAAGCATAATTCTTATTAATAATGTCAACAACCATTACATTCAGTTTGAAGAGGCCCTCAGTGAGGTAGCCATTTCCCAAGAACATCTCATTCTTACTTATTACTACTTTTTCACTAACTAGGGCACACTTAAATCCATTCTTTACGAGCAGCGCAGCAGAAACTAAATTCTTCCTAATAGTAGGAACGTGCAAAACGTTGTTCAAAGTCAACACCTTGCCGGATGTCATTTTCAACATTACTTTTCCAATTCCTGCAATTCTTGCTATTTTTATGTTCCTCATGAACAGATCTTCATCGAACTCAGCAGGAGTATACGTTGCGAAGGCTTTTTTTTATAGAGAAAATATGTCGAGTGGAACCTGAGTCGAGAAACCACTCCTTGGGATTTCCAACTAAGTTGCACTCCAACATCACTGCACAGAGGTCATCTGCATCTTCCATCTCTTCCACGATGTTTTCTTTGCTTTTGCCGTTGTCCTTGTCCTTTCTTAGAGTACGACAGTCAGAAGACTTGTGACCAGCCTCACCACAGTTATAACAGTTTCCCTTGAATTTTCTTTTTGGCATGTTCTGACTTTTGTCCGTTGGACTTCTTTCTCTTCTTGCCTTTGGTAGGAGCTTCTTCAATAATATTAACTCCCATTATTGTCGAATTCCCATGAGACTTATTTTCGGCGGCCTTGTTATCTTCGTCGATCTTGAGCCGAATCACAAGATCTTCAAGCTTGATTTCCTTGCATTTGTGCTTTAAATAATTCTTGAAGTCGTTCCACGAAGAAGGTAACTTCTCGATCATTGCAACCACCTGAAAAGCTTCATGTACTACCATATACTCAGCAATATGATCTTGGAAAATAAGTTGAAGTTCTTGCACTTGTGATCCAATAGTTTTACTATCTGATATTTTATAGTCTAAAAACTTTGTTACCATAAACTTTTTCATGCATGCATCTTCTGTCTTATATTTCTTCTCAAGTGCATTCCACAATTCTTTCAAAGTTTCCATTGCACTATAGACATTATATAAGTCATCCTCTAAAGCACTTAGAATGTAGCCCTTACATAGGAAGTCGTTCTATTTCCATGCTTCAATAATCAAGAATTTTTCTTTGACTGACATATCAGTAGCAGGCACTAGAGTTTCTTCATTGGTAAATTTCTGCAGACCAAGAGTGGTTAGCTAGAAAAATACTTGCTGCTACCATCCTTTGAAATTCACACCAGAGAATTTTCACGGTTTCTCTGTTGGTGGTACAACAGTTCAGGTTGGTGCAGCAACAACCACCGTAACATTATCATTTGCCATTTCAGAATCAGAATATGTAATAAACATAAATCGATACAAATGCCTCAGTAAGCAATAACTTAAATTGCAAACTTGATAGGAGTATAAAACCACAAAGATTTTTGTCTCCACCAGAAACAAAGATTAAAAAATATAATTTGCTTAAGATTGTTAGCAATCTGTATTGTAAACAATACTGGTGATAAGAAAAACTTTGCAGAAACACTAAGTTACCGAAGTTTAAATCACACAGTGAAGAACATAAATTAATTAACACAAAACTAAAATCTGTAAATCATACCAGAATTTGTAATGAACAAAAAGAAAGGGATGTCAAGCCCACTGAATGCACAATGCCCCCTTAAGGAAATTATTTCCCTATAGTATCCGACGTTCGATTTGGAGTATGTCCTCCCAGGATAGAGTGATCTCAATCACCAGTGTATTGATACCCAAAACTCTGGTGTCAGTGAGCCACTCAACGACAATAAAGTACAAGAATAAAATTTGTGCAGAAGAAGAAGAAGAAATCAAAAAAATTTGTAAGTAAAAAGTCTGAAGAATCACTGGAATTTATAGCCAAGAAGAATTGGTTCCGAAAGGTTGCAATCTTTCAGAAACCACACGACCATTCCCAAAAGTTTGCAACCTTTCAAACGGTCATGACTGTTCTTGAAAGTTGCAACCTTTCAGAATAGTCATCTCCAACGATGGGAAATTCAAATTAAAATGGGAATGTGTTTTAAATAAAATGGGGGTCGCGCGGATCTGAGTCGGGTCGGAACGTTATGGTTAATTAACAAAATAATTGAAACATTTTGGCCATTTAATTTAATTAATTAAATCAATAATTAATTTAATAAGTAAAACAATCTTTATCTGAAAAATAATCTCTCTATTATTTTCCAAAGCCGAAGCCGAGCCGAGCGAGCGACGACGATGACAGCGCAAGGGGGTCCATCTTTCCAACCCTTTTAACAACTAATAGAAGTGTTTCTCTATTTAAACACTTCCATTTTTCTTTCCACAACCAATGAGGGAGAAATGCCTTTTTACTTAGGCATAAGAGAACTTTTCAAGTTCCTCTCTTTTCATCTTCCCTCCCATTAACTCTTGCTATATATCCAACACTTATGGTACGTCAGTTTGATCCGTAGGATTTGCGTCCCTAAAGCTAATTCCCAGTACTCTACCAATGACCTGACATGATGGGTCGTCGTTCAACCTATGGCCCGTTGGTTGGAGTCGTTATTCACAGACTCGAAAAACTCTGGTATAGCAGTCTCTGGTAAAACGGTCATAAGTTTTTTTACTCCGAACATGAAACGAGGAAAACTTTGTAGCTTTGGAAAGAGGCTCAAAGACCTTTAATTTGGTAGTTCATAGGCCACCTAATTCATTATGTGCTGGGAGATATGATTGTTTGAAGTTGACTTAAGTAGAATCTTATGTCAAAACTTAATCAGTAATGAAGCTTTCAACTCAACTTTGTGATAGAGGGTTCTTGTGACCTTAAGTCATATCCAAATCCATTCGAACACCAAAAAAATGACCTTTACACATATGAGTAATTTAAGAATCATTCGATTCAATTTTTTACAAGCAATTAAAGAATGGTTCGGGATTTAGTTTAAAATTTTTCGGGGTGTTACACTTTCTTCTTCACAAATAGGACAAAAGCACCCCAAGGAGATGCACTTATTCGAATAAACACCTTCACACAATAATATGTGCTGGGAGATGTGATCGTTTGAAGTTGACTTAAGTAGAATCTTTTGTCAAAATTTAATCGATAATGAAGTTTTCAACTCAACTTTGTGCTAGGGGGTTATCGTAACTGAACTTTCAACTCTCTCAACTCAATCAATGACATACGATATGGCAAAATAGAAATGGGGTGAGTCCCAACTCTAAATGAATGGAAAAATCAATATCATAATATGTCTGCATGTCAAGTAAGTTAGTGAGAAACAGCTACAAGACATTACATACCACTCGAACATACCCAATAAAAGAGACCTATACACTAGTATCTCAAAGATGTTCTATAAATGCTAAATATCCTGTCTCTACCAACTTCTTTGCACAAATATAGGATATGATATTTTTAGGAGAAGGATTATAATCTCCCTTCCACTCTAATCTAAACATACCAGGCATGGAGATAGAGACAATTTTAGTATTATAATCTACGATAGAATGATACGGATTCAACCAACTTATCCCCAAAATAACATCACAATCTATCATATCTAGGATCACTAAATCAACCCAGGTTTAATAACCTATAAAAGTCACCTCAAAGAATGGTAGACCGTATGATCATAGAATCTTCCACTAGACTAGAAACATGAATAGGAACATCAAGAGACTAATAAATCATATCCATACTAATAAAAAAGTAAGTATATACATAAGAAAAGGTGGAACTGATATGAAAACAAGAGGAAATATCTATTTAGTCATAAACAAGAAGGGTACTTATGGTCTTTACGATGGTCACCTTCACCTTATGTCTACCCGATAAACATAGAAATCAACCTTTTGCTACCAACTTTGCCCCAGTCTGGACACTGTCTCTACTGGGTTGAGTTCTACCTATACCTTCCAAAGCATTGCCCCTATTGGGGTGAGTACTACCCCTACCTATTGTGTGTCCACCTCACCTAAGCTAAGGACGAACCCTACTAAATGGCTCTCTTCTCTACCTTCTATAACATTAGCTTGAAAAGTTTGTTGTAGACCAATATTTCTAGTCTATATGAATCTAGGGTAACATTTATGAATGTGCTCTTGCCGACCAAACTCTTAGCAGACTCAGTCCAAAGTTGGCCTCTATCCTAAAGAAAAACAGGTAGAATATCCTCCCTATCTTGATGGTTCTTGAGTGGTCCAAGATGGACCTTGCAGATTATACCTGCATAGCTACCTGAATTGGGTATCTAGAATACCCCTTAAGAAACTGGTGCTAAGGGACTTGACCCCTTGGAAAAGGACCCATTGAAACCACCACCCTTCATGACCTTCTTTTCGGAAGTCTTAGCATAAAAATGTTGCTTCACACCCTCTACATTCATAGCATACTCAACCACTTCCTAAAATGACTTACTATAAGTTAGCATCTATAGAGTTGCAAGATGGAGTCCCATAATTAGACCCCTAACAAATCATCCAATGTTGGGTTCTTTAATTAAAAAGATTTCAAAAAATGCGTACGTAAAAAAATATCTGGCGTATTCTCATCTTCTATGGAAAGTAGTTCTAAAGAATACATGGATAAAGAGTGAAAACAAGTCTCATATGCTATGACAAACAAACTCTCCTTCTCTATACTGGTGAACTCATCATGTCTACTTTCTCGCAAAATACAAGGAACATACTTTTTGAAAAAAAGAAAGAGTAAAACTGGGTCCAAGTCAAAGAAAGTGAATTGATAGGTCTACACTTAGCATATGCCCTCCACCATAAACTTAGTTTGCCTATGCCTACTGAGTACCGCTTGCTGGTACTCATATTACACGTCTGCACCATGCAGATCATAGTATGAGTTCTCGCTATTGACGTGTAACTCATACATAACAACTATTTCTTGGTTACCTGAGGTAAGCTCCTAACGTTCAGAGTTGTCAATCTCCTTCTATTTTGACTAGACCAATCTTTATTTTGTATTTGGAGACAATTTTGTATATATTTGTTTTATCCTTGTACTCATGTTGTAATTATTAGCTCGACTATCGACTAATACCAGGTCATGGGGAATAATATGTATATCTTGTTTCTCTTTCTTTCTCTTTTTCTTTCTCTATTTGATCTTTATTCTCTGAATTCTCCTCTTTAGTATGATAGTCCATTGCTTCTGGTTGTGGGTTATGAGTTTGGCTTAACTACTAGTGGGATGCTAGTAGGTTCCATCATGACGTGAGATTTCAGGTCATGACACTTTTGAGCTTGATATAGAATATTGATGGACTTGTTCTTGATTGTACTTGTATTCAAGGGACTTCGAGCTTGATCTTGAATCTTGATGAACTTTTTATTTAATTGTACTTTTATTCAAGTGTATTTGAGCTTGTTCTTGAATCTGGTCTTGGTCTTGAGTTGTTTCTTGAACTTGAGTGCTTGAACTTGTAGGTTCTAGAGAAATCTGTAGTGTTTGATCCACAAGTTCTCTCTGGCTAATCCTTGAAATTCTGGTGTCTTTTCTTAATGATGTAGATCCTATTTATTATTATAGAATGGAAGAGTCATGATGAGGACATGCTTCCTCCGGCCAATCAAATTTAAGTGACATGATGTTATTTGATTGGTCAAAACATGTCGCTTGTACTCATGTGACACATTTTTATTTGTCTTTGATTTGGCTAGCCTAGGCATGCCATTTGATACGTGACATAATCCTATTGGCTCCTGCTCTCTTTACTTGGTATGCCACACCATTTTCCATGTGGCACCAATTGGACTTGTAGAATGAGATGACATCTTGGGCTTTGAAAACGTAGGCTTGTCATTTGTTATCAAATTTAATGGGCAAGCCATTGGAATTGAACTTTAATAATCTGTACTTACTAGACTTAAATAATTAATCAAATCATACTAATCCACAATACTTATTTGGACTAATATATCTTGAACTGAATATAATTTAAATTCCTTACGGATTTAAATTTAACAAAATTTTGTTATCCATATAAAGATATTGCAATTCAACCATGTTTCATTAATTATTCTGAAAAAAGGTAGACTAACCATATGAAAAATATCAAAAATAAATACGTATAATTAACATTCATAATAAACAAGGATAGTAAGAAAATTTATTAAAATTAAATATTCATAGCAAGAATAAAAATTTTCCAAGGGAATTCATCTTGATTGAAATTAAAAAGTTAGTGATAAGAATTGAAACAAGTATCAAACAACATAATAATACAATCTTATGTTGTACTGAAAGTGTTTTGGGGGGATCAAATTTTTACTGTTATTGTTGTTACATGATACTATTTACATTCCCTGCCTTTTGCTCGATGGCGACTGATTCAAAAAGAGTCATTGTGCTTTATATACACAAAATAATGTGAAGGATTAATACCCATAATATAATTCCTAAAACCTTAACAACAAAGAGAGAATCCCTTTAATTTAAAAATAATGAAAAAATTACTGAAATGTTATTTGATTAAAAAATAATGAGAACCTATGAAAAGATTCAACGATTGTATGTTAATATCAAATCATCATTTTTTATACAAAAATAATACAATCAATAATTTAAAAAATCTCAATATTGTATACAATCATGTAATACAAATTGTTATGACAAAATTAAGAGATCGTGTGCTAATACTAGGGATAACTATGAATAATTAATTGTATATAACTATTTATTAGTAATTCAAGTGTATTTATGAATTAATATGATATTATAAGTAAATATCTAGTAGAATATGTATTATTGATAATGTTGGTCTTGAAATATATTTCCTAGGTAATTTTCCCATTCAAAAAGTCCCTCATCGCTTTTGGGAATGATTTACGTCAAAAATCAAATATATATAATAGCCATCTCTATGCATTGAATGAAGGGGGGAAATTTAGAGATTCTTAGGTGTAAGAGAAGTGCTCTTGCGTGAAATGAACCCATGAAGGTTCACCCTATGAATTTAGAATTTTTTTAATTTTATTCGTGGACGAAGATGGAAGAAGGATTTCAGGTCGTCATCCCAGTTCCTGCTCTACAAGAGGTAATATTCTCATCTCCTCTCTTATACTCTTTTAGTTTATATTTCCTAGAATATATTCATTTTTTTTATTCAAGTTTTAATTTTTTCATTCATGTTTTTGTCTGTATAAATTCCTTTTTATTTTTGTTCTTCAAATAGATTCATTTCTAGATATGCGTTTTAATTTTTCTTTTCTATTTTTGTCTAGTTGTTTATGCTTGGGGTAAATTTTAGAATAGACTCATTTTTATTTTTATTTTAGTTTTAAGAAGTTTGGATTTTCTTATATTTCCCTGCTTAAACTATTGTATTCACTGATATATGAACTGCTATAGCATGGTTTGAAGAGCTAACGAACTTCCTCATTAGATTTCATATGTCATGATAAAAAGATCTTATTTTGAGGTTAAATTTAACTATATTAAGACAAGTTTCATCCAAAATTTTGCTTCTTTCATTTTTTAATTGATTTTTTTTTTCAATTTTTGTAGTTAGACTTCTATCAATGGAATGAAAGAGTCACCCCTTCCTATTTCTCTTCCATTGACTCAAATTTATATTTTTTATTTAAGAGCACTTCTGATTGATATAGCTATATATGAATTGTAGTCGAAAGATTTATGAATTTGAAATGATATCTCATCTGAAAAAGGGCCTCAACTAATCTTCATAAAGGATAAATAGTTTTATACCTTTGTTACTTCTTCAAATTTGAGCTCCCTAATTTATCATATATATGGAGATAAGGATATGATTTGTCTTTCCATGTTTCAATTGTTAATACTTGTTTGATACTGTCTGGAAAGTAGGTTAAGTAACTTCGTACATCATGATTGCCCCCTCTTTCTTCTAAACAATTTGATCGCTTATAATAGTTGGTTAAACCTCCTTAATTTTAAAGTGAAATATTGCAAAATAAAGAGTTAAAAACTGTATAAATATTATTTTATCTAATATAGATATGACTATCTTGTTTAAGAATGCATTTCTTATTTTTTGGCAAAATATGTAAAATAAAATTTTCCAAAGTCATTGTTTTTATATAAATAAATCTTTTTCCTAAAAAGTGAAGTTCAAGCCATGTTTTTTACCTAGAAAATACTGTACAATTTTAAAAAAAATAGATTATCATAAAAAATATCACATGAACAAAAAATCTACGTAAGTGTATCTCACTCTCTAATGATGATATCATGTAGGAGTAAAGATTATCAAATAGCAAAAGTCAGAGGGGTAAGTAATATTTTTACTAATTTAAGGGGTTTTAAATAATACACTAAGTTTAGGGATGTTCTCACAAATTAAATATCATGATAATGATTAAAATTTAGTAAGTTTGGATAAATCATTTATCTACCAAATTTCCTTTTCCGAGAAATAAATTAAATGCACTAGTGTCAAATAAAGAAACATAGTAAAAAAATCATCATAATTTTTAATACATTCAAAATCCGAATAAAAGTTAAAATTTCTCCAGACTCAATTCACCCTACCTTTTCTATTTTTTTTTCTCTTTATATGTATACCTCATTCTCTCTATAAGATAATGAGCATCGAAGTAACAAAAATGTTAGGATGAAATAGGAAACATGGCATGTTGATGAACCAGTGCATTTATTGTAGAAGTATCTTTTCTTCAAGTCAATGAATCGCAGCACATACAAGGAGTCAGTTCAAGAATGATTGTTTTATGAAAAACACAAAGAATAGTGTATGTGTTATTTGCAAGTCAACAATAGCAATAGGTTTCTACTACTAACTCACTAATTCCTCAGGAACACCGACAATAGGTTTTTCTGCAACAACATCAGATGTTGATTGAACAAATGTTCATCAATTGTTAGTCTCCAAATTTGTTTAGCAAATGATTACCATAGCATCCGAGGTATCAATTGAGGATTTGTTATATGAAGGCTTTATCAAGGCTCAGGACTCGTCTTACTAATGATGAAGAAATCATTTTCATACCAAGAAGACTCAAAAGGATATTTTCCCGATCTTTAGTAAGACCAGTCTTGAGCCTAGCTAGAGTTTTTATATCACAAAGCCTCGAATCATTTCTAGGGGGCCATGGCTGAAATTTGCTAGACGAATTTGAGATGAAGTCAATTGATGAACATTTGTTGAATCAGCCTCAGATGTTGCTATAGATTTTAGTAAAATCTATTGTTATTGTTGCTAGGAATTGATTAGTTGGTAGTAGAACCCTTCTATTGCTATCGACAATAAAAAAAAAAATAGCACAATCACTTTTCTTTGGGGGGTTCGTTTAACCAAGCCAACCTTGAAGTGGCTCCTTGTATGCGCTGCTATGCCTTGGCTTGAAGAAAAGTTTCTTCCACAATATGTGCATTGGTACATCAACCTACCATGTTGATCATTTCGTCCTTGCATTTTTGTGACTTTCATCGTCATTATTTTAAGGAGAGGAGGATTTTATATATAATGAAAAAAATTAGAAGAGAAATGAGGAGTTAGGTTCAGAGACAACTTTTATTCAAATTATGAATGTATAAAAAATTATGTTGTCTGTTTTAGTTTATTTCTTTATTTAAAATACGTTCAAAATGTTAATAAAATCTTAATTGCCTCCAAACCCAACTCACCCTATCTCTTCTATTTTTCCCCTTTATAAATGTGCTCTTCATTCTCTCTATAAGATGATGAATAAAAATAACAAAATGTAGGGATAGAATGGGCAACATGGTATATTAATGTATCAATGCATGTGTTTTAGAAAAAAACATTTTTCTTCATGCCAAGGAATAGCGGCACATACAAGGAGTCAATTAAAAAATGGTCGGGGTAAACCCAATCCCCCCTCCCAAAAATCATTGTTTTATTTATTTTTCAAGTAAAGAACAACAATACGGTTCTACTATCAACTCACAAGTTCCACATTAACATTAACAATAGGTGTTTTCTACAACATCACACATTTATTCAACAATTGGTCCTCAATTGCGCTCTTTTCCAGCTTCGAATAGAAGACATCAACCATGGATACTTAGACATCATTCGAGGTATTGTAATATGAAAATCATATCTAGGATCAAGGCTCGTCTTAGCAAAAATGAGAAAAAATGTCATTTTTCACATCAAGAATACTCAAAATGAAATTTTCATAATTTTTTTTAAGATTATCCCTAAACCTAGTGAGAGTTTTCATATCACAAACCTCAAATCATTCATAGGGGGCCATGGTTGACATTTGCTAGTCGAAACTAGAGACACAGGCAATTGATGAACATTTGTTGAATCAACATCATATGTTACATTAGAAAAAAATTATTGTTGGAGAATTAATTAGTTGGTAGTAGAACCCTTCTATTGCGAGCGATTATTAAAAAACTAGTACAAACACTTTTCTTTGGGATTTCATTTAATCTAGATAATCTTGAACTGACTCCTTAGATTGTTTGAGTTGCTATGTCTTGACTTGAGGGAAAGTTTCTTTCACAATACATGCATTGGTACATCAACACATTATGTTAACAATTTTTCCCTACCTTTTTGTTACTTTCATTCTCATCATTTTAGGGAGAGGATGATTATTTATATAAAGAGAAAAAAATTTAGAAGTGGTAGGGTGATTGGGTTTGGAGACAACTCAACTTTTATTCAGATTATGAGTATATTAAAAAATATGTTGGTTGTTTTACTTTATTTATTGGCATTGGTGCATTCATTTTATTATCCTAATAAGAAAAAATTAGGTTCATAAATCATAAATTCGAAGAAAATTTTAATCCTCATCATGATATTATTTTATTTGACAGAATACCCCTAAAATTAGTGTGTTTAATCAGAACCCCTCGAATTATTAGTAATATTTATTACTCTATGACTTTGGCTATTTGATAGTCTTGACCCCTACATGATCTCATTCTTAGAGAGTGAGATACAGTCATCTATGACTTAGATTTTTTGTTCATGTGATATTTTTCAAAAAAATAAATAAAAAATTTCAAGATTAATTTTTAAATTTTTTTTGGGCCAAAATTATTATGGGAAAATTATGCGATTAGACAAGTATATACTAGTTAATTAGGTAACATAGTTTAGCTTGCATCAATTACAATTCAGAATTTACTTCTAGCTAAAGTTACACTCCTCTCTCTCTCCCCTCTCTTTGGAATATCTCTCGCCTCTCTCCTCTTTATCAATCATCTATCACTCACCTCTCTCCTCTCCCTGCCCCAGTCTCTCTCTCTCTCGATTCGCTTTTGTTAATCTCTCTCTAACTTTATATAAACACAAATGTATAATTTGTGTTTGTATAAAGTGAGAAAGAAGAGATGTACAAATGTAAATACATATCTCTCCCCCATATACACTTATAATTGTACAAATATAAATCTTCCTCTGCCCATTTCTCTTTTGTCTCTCTCTCTCTCTCTCTCTCTGTCTCTCGCTTTATACAAACACAAATTCTACAAATATATAGTATAAGATGTGTTTATATAAAGCGAAAGAGAGATTGGATATACAAATACAAATGTTTTAACTCAATTCACTTGTATACGATTTCAAATTGTATGTAGATATACAAATTTAATCATTGATACATTTACATAGTAGTTACATACATATAATTATCTAACTGATATACATATCAAATTCACCTCTCTCTACTCTCTGCCCTCTCTCGTTCGCCTCTCTCCTCCCTCTTCAATCTCGCTTGTCACAACCCAAAAATGGATGTGATGGCACTCGTCCTATCCCACCAAGACCAGCCTAAAACTCAACAATTTCGATAAAGTGCGGAAATAAAGTAAAAATAAAAGTTTAATAACAATTTCTAATGAGGATAACAAGTCAACTTAACTAAATCCCCAAAACCTGGTTGTCTCTCAAGTAGAAAAAAAATCATAAATAGGAGTAAGAAAGTCCACTGAGATGACAAACAACTACCTCACAAATCTCCACAAGAAGCCTCAGAAAAGAAGATAATTGAAAGTATCACAAAGATCTAGGCTCGTACCCTACAAAAATGTAGAAGCAAAGGGTGAGTACTAAACCACACGGTACTCAACAAGTAAACTTCTAAACACAAGCTCAGGGAATAGAATATGGGTACTCCTTACACCCCAACCGAACCTCTACAAGTACAACCTGCATAAAAATCAGTCCAACGTAATAGTTTACAATTTACACAGCACATGATTAAACCACGCTACTTCAATAATACAGATCAGCAACACATGAGATCAGGTTCACCAATCATAAGTTTCACAGAAAGGCACTCACAAGTTCACAAATGATAAAGATATGCAATGCAATCAAATGCAATGTCAAGTATAGTGATGCATGTCTGACCTAACGATACATGCCCAGTGTCTCAGTCTGGGACCCATGGGGGATATATCTATCCATGCATCGGTCGTGGCGTGTGACACGTCCCTCGATAATAGAATCCGTCGTGGCGTATGACATGTCCCTCAAATTATAGTATCCATCACGGCGCGCAACACGTCCTTCGAAATGGTACATCCTCTTTAATTTCTTATTCTTCCTCAATTCACATAACACTTGTCACAACCATGTCTCAAAACCAATGCAAATGACATGTTCACAAATAATTAGGAGATGACCATTTACATAACAATGCGCAATTCACAACAACACAATTGTGATGTAACATCAATAATGAAACCTTTCAAATCATTCTCAAACATCACACACCAATAATTAACCACATAGCCTTTTATTACCCATTTCCATCATTAATTATTTAACATGGACAAGTCAACCCATCACCAAGTCAGATTACTCCCCAACACATACCACAAGGAAATACACAATTCTATGCACTTAACAAGAGTTTAGAAATCCACTTGCCTCAATTAATCAATAATTCACTCGGGGACTTGAGCCTTCCCCTTTTGTTGAGCTTCCAAATTAATGCAATCTATTCAAGTACATAATCACAATAAGATTTCGAAACTAACAACACCCATATTACTATAGGTTTAGCCTAGACCCAAAAACTCACCCAAATATATAATCAAGTTCTTAAGTTTCAAGCCTAGTGTTAAGTCCCAATTTATTTTTTCCAAATATCATAAATCTAATGGTATTCACATAATACCATACACTTATATTTAATTACATATACCAATATATAAAAACTTGAATCAAAATATGGTATTAATAAGAAAAATCAAAGAAACAATGACGTCAATTACGAACAACATCACGAGGACACCACTATTTCAAACCTCAAATTGATATACCTTATATTCCTAGCTATTAATTCAATCATGTTATCTGGTCATAGCCTAAGTCCTTTCAAAATTGATTGGCCAGCACCCAACAGTTGTGTGTGCGCGCGCATCAATTAATGAAAGCATATGCAGAGAAATTAATGCAGGCATATGAGAAATTGAAAGCTTTAGTTGAAAGTTCCTTACGAGAAGCAGTTCTTCCTACTTTGGTCCGTGTTCACACCGTACACAGGTTAGTTTTCTGCTCCTCTTTATTTTATTTTCTAAGTTAATTAGGTACTAAAAGTGACAAATCTTACTAACTTATCTTAATATATATGGGCCAAATGGTATAGGGACTTAAGTAAATTAAGGACTTGGGCCATTAACCTCCAACTAAATAAATAAATTATTTAATAAATATCCATCAATTACATAATCATAGTTATCAAATAGGTCAATTTTTTAGACCAAATTCACCGACTGATCATAAATGACGTGGGGCAACTATCGAGAGGGGTAAAACAGTAATTTCACAAAAAAATTCCAAAAAAAAGATCTTCCGGGTTATTACATTATCCACCACTAAAATCCATGTTCCTCCTCGAATATAAAGAAAAATAAAGTACCTGAAGATTTGAAAAGCTGAGGATATCTGGCACGCATATCAGACTCTGGCTCCCAAGTCATCTCTCCAATTAAGCGGTGCTTACACTGCACCTTTACTTAAGCAATCTCCTTGGTCCTAAGCTTTCAAACTTGCGTATCCAATATATTTATTTTCTCCTGCTCAAATGTCAAGTTTGGACCTAGCTCCACTGAATTAAGTGAAAGCACATGAGACTCATTCGGTATATGCTTTCGAAGCATGAATACATGGAACACATGAAATACAACTGACAAACTGGGTGGCAAGGCCAACTTATAGGCCACCTCTCCCACTCGACTCAAAATCTCAAAAGGTCCAATGAATCTAGGGCTAAGTTTGCCCTTTTTCCAGAACCTTATCTGTAACACCCCCGATTCGAGAAAGGAAATTTTTTCAGATTTTCAGAAGTTGCAGGTGCCACCGATGGAGGCCACATACGGAACGTCAGTCGACTTACCTCCCGTCAGTCAAATACGTCAATGGGCCAGTTGACTTTTAGTTTAAAACCCCAAATTTCAGTCATCGCCCGTCAGTAAGCTCTGTCGATGGGCCAGTCGACTTTTAGTTTAGGGGTAATAGTGTCTTTTCCTTATTATTTTATTCCTAAACTACTTCATTTTGGTCAGTTTTAGCCTATTATTCTATTCAGATTTTACCCAAAACCATTATTCACTAGAATTCACCAAGCTTAGAACGAAAAAGAGGAGAAAAGAGGCAATAGCTTTCTCCAAGAACGCAACAAGTTTCTTTTGGTTCTTGCCCCCAATTCAAAAGATTTCTCTGTGAAATTCGTCATCAGGTATGTGGGATTTCATTAGTGGGTTTCGTTCATCCACTAGGTTCCTAGAGTTCATTCAGATTCTTGATTCATATATATTGCTTAGACCTAGGTTTCCAAAACGCTAGATATTAGTTGTGATTTATTTGTTAAGAGTATTCCTAATAAGATTATCTTGTTTTCGCAGAATCGTTACTTAGTTCTTCGCATGAAACTCAGAACCCTAGTTGTGTAGATTTTTTTAGTTCATGAATTACACATGCTAGGTCAGTTAAACAAATATACATGCCTCAGTTTTTGAATGTCACATTATCAGTATATAATTGTTACATTCTCAGATTTTGGGTATCCGTATTTTTAGCACTTCACTATTTCAGTAATTTAGTCATAATGTGTTACATACATATTCAGTTGGGAGTAGGCAGAACACCGAGTTGAACTAGGGTTTAGTTACCCTCATAGTCCCAGAACTACGTGCCTCCATAGGTTAATCTCCTATGTGGGCATTAGTTTTAGTGATCACGACAGTCATGCCTTTATACCCTGGCCAGGTATATTGGGTCCTCTCGATAGGGCGTATACATCGGACTCCGCATTTAGCTCACTTGGTTTTATGTCGGTTACTAGTAACTCCCATAGTTAGACTCTAGTGTATTTAACCAGGTTTTCAGTTATACTTCAGTATTCAGTCTCAGCATGTTATGTACTAGGTCATTGCATTCAGTTCAGTTCTTTTCTATATATCTCAGTATTTCCATCATGTTCATATTATGTCATTGCTCAGTTATACTTTGTTTAGATTTTATCCTATCCTGCATGCTCAGTACCTTCCATGTACTGACGCATACTCTGTGCTACATCTTTTCATGATATAGGTTCAGGTGCTCAGCATTCAGATCACGCGTAGATCGGTTCCCGATCCACATTCAACAGTTTCAGTAGTAAGTCCTCATACTTCGAGGACAGTAGACATCTTTTTAGATTTCGTCTTTTATTTCAGTTTCAGTTTTGCTAGGGTTAGCTGGGGATATGTCCAAGCAACTCTAGTCAGTTAAAGGCTTTTTCAGACATAGTTAGCTTCAACTTTAGTTTTTGAGTGATCGTTCAATATCATTAAACTCTTAGAATTTTATATATATTTGACCAGTATTGGGTATTCCCCATTATTCAGTTATTTCATGATTTAGCTTCCACATTAGTTATCTTTTCGTAGATATATTCAATTTCATTATGATATGCCAGCTCAGGGTTAGCTTGGGGTCAATTGTGATCCTAGGTCCTGTGTTACGTAAATAGGATAGCCTCGGGGTGTGAAAAACTTGGTATCATAGCACTAGGTTTAAGAGTCCTAGGATGTCTGAAAAGCCGCACTAAGTGGAGTCCTTTTCATGGGTGTGATGTGTACCACATCTAATGAGAGGGAGGATACTAAGTGTATTAGAAAAACGTCACTTTCTTTACTACTCTTATCGTGTGTAAGGTATGATCCAACTTCTCGTTTGTAATTCGACGTTATGCATTTCAGATCATGCCTCATCGTAGAGCTTACCCAAGGAATGCTAATGCATGCAATGCTAACGCAATTCCTCCGGTCCCAGATCATGAGGTTTTGAATGTAGAGTTTCGGAATGTGATTCAGTTTTTGGCTCATAGTATGACTAACCAGAACAATCAGCAGGTTCCAGATCCTACTAATAGAAATGGTGGATCAGTGGCAGCTAGAGTTCAAGATTTTGTTAGGATGAATCCGCCTGAGTTTTTAGGGTCGCAAGTTGGTGAGGACCCATAGGACTTCATCGATGAGGTTACGAAAATCTTTGGAATGATGCAAGTGATTGGTAATGATAATGTAGAGTTGGTAACCTACCAGCTTAAGGATTTAGCTCACATTTGGTTTGCTCAGTGGAAAGAAAACAGGACTGTGGATGCAGCTCCTATGACTTGGGACTGTTTTACTGGAGCTTTTCTAGACATGTTCTTCCCATGAGGGTTGAGGGAGTCTAAGGTAAAAGAGTTTATGAATTTGAGACAAGGTTCAATGTCAGTCCAAGAGTACGTACTTAAGTTCACCCAACTCTCTAGGTATGCTCCACACATGGTTGCTGATCCAAGGGCACAAATGAGTAAGTTTCTATTTGGGGTATCCGATTAGTGAAGACAGAGTGTAGGAATGCTCTGTTGATAGAGGATATGCATATATCTAGGTTCATGACTTATGCTCAGCAGGTTGAGGAGATTAGCTTAGGGAAATAGCTAAGGTCACCAAGAAAGCTAGAACAGGGAACTATGAGTACTCTCAACAGAAATTGGGTGTTGGATATCACTCATTATTTTGACAAGATTAGAATAGTAGGGCACCGAGCTCTAAGTCCCAAGGGAGTGTTTTAGGAAATGGGACCTACCCAACTTGTCCAAAGTGTGGAAAGAACCATCCGGGTGAGTGTATTGTAGGCAAGGAAGTATGTTTTGTGTGTGGTCAGTCCGGCCATAGGTTAAAGGATTGCCCTTTTGCCAGGCAGGGGAAAGGAGGTAACGATAGCAAGGATCAGTCTACAGTCTCAACAACACCAGAAAGTAGCCCAACTCAGCAGGGTGTGTCATCTGGTACAAGTGGCGGTCAACGCCAAAATAGGTTGTATGCTCTCCAAGATCGCCAAGACCAGAAAGGTTCTCCTGATGTGGTCACTGGTACGTTACGAGTCTGTTAGTTAGATGTTTATGCATTGTGAGATCCAGGGCTACTCTTTCTTTGCTAACTCCCTTTATAACAATAATCTTAAGTGTCAATCCAGAAATTCTTTCAGAACCCTTCTCAGTCTCTACTCCAGTTGGTGACCTATATATAGCTAAATGGGTATACATAAATTGGCCTGTCACAGCCTCTCAGAAAGTCACCTTAGCAGATATTGTAGAGTTAGAAATGGTAGATTTAGATATCATTCTAGGCATGGATTGGTCACATTCCTGATTATGCCTCACTCGATTGTAGAACTAGGATCATTCGATATCAGTTCAAATGAGCCAGTCTTAGAATGGAAGGGTAGTAGCTCAGTTTCTATAGGTCGATTTATCTCTTACCTTAAGGCCAAAAAGATGATCTTTAAAGGGTAGTGTGGCACATGTTAAGGAAAAAGGGAAGTAATTAGCAAAAGATGTTCATCGACTTGCTCTCTTAAGAGTTAGTCTTACTAACACATTAGATGGTGGTGTGAAAATCAAGAATAGATCAGAATCTCCATTGGTAGTGGAGGATAAGGAAAAACAGATAGTGATCCCATACTATTTCAGTTGGAAGGTACAGTTCATCAATAGAAAGTAGAGGTTTTCTCCCAAGAGGGATATGGTAGCTTATGTATTCCTAAGGTGGATGAGTAGATGAAGAAGCCTTTATTGGGCCAGATACGGTTCATGATGTTATGGAAAAAGTTCAGCTCATCAGAAATAGACTTAAGACAGAAGTCCTATACAGATGTAAGGAGAAGGAACTTACAGTATCGGATAGCTGGTTGGGTTTTCCTGAAAGTATCACCTATGAAGGGGGTGATGAGATTTGACAAGTTTGGAGGAGTCGGTCCGTAGAGGGAGCTACTTGGGAAGAAGAAGCAGCCATGAAGGCCAAGTATCCTCATCTACTTCCTTGTGATTCTGTTTTAGCATGAGATACTAGTTTCCTCTTCAGTATTTTAGTTTACTCGTGCATAAATTCAGTATTAGTACTTCGTTCCTTCAGCGGTTCTTGCATTTTTCAGCATATTTGCATGTTTTTAGAACTCGGTTCAGTCAGATATCAATTTCTCGTACTTAGTAGTAGGGATTGCAGCTCCTTCCCTCCATACCTAGCTAGTTCAGTCTTCATTCAAGGATGAATGTTCCCAAGGGGGAGATATTTAACACCCTAGATTCAAGAAAGGAAAAAATTCTAGATTTTTAGAAGTTGCAGGTGCCACCGACGTAGGTCACAATGGACTATTAGTCAACTTATGGTCCATCAGTTAGCTACGTCGATGGGCCACTCGACATTTAGTTTCACACCCTAGATTTCAGCCATCTGACAGCCAAACAATGACTGAAAGGATGAACCGTCAGTCGACTTATGGCTCGTAAGTCAGCTCTATCGATGAGCTAGTCGACTTTTAGTTTTTGGACCCCAGATTTCAGCCCTCTGACAGTCAAATGACGACTGATAGGACGGACCGTAAGTCGATTTACGGCCCCTTAGTCAGCTCTGTTGATGGGCCAGTTGACTTTTAGTTTAGGGGTAATAGGGTCTTTTCCTTATTATTTTATCCCTAAACTACTTCGTTTTGGTCAGTTTTATCCTATTATTCTAGTTAGATTTTACCTTAAACCATTATGCACTAGAAGTCACCAAGCTTAGAACGAAAAAGAGGAGAAAAGAGGTGATAGCTTTCTCCAAGAACGGAACAAGTTTCCTTTAGTTCCAGCCCCAAAATCGAAAGATTTCTCCGTGAAATTCGTCACCAGGTATGTGGGATTTCACTACTGGGTTCTGTTCATCTACTAGGTCCCTAGAATTTAGTAATATTCTTGATTCCTATATGTTGATTAGACCTAGGGTTTCTAAAACCCTAGATATTGGTTGTGATTTAGCTGTTAGACTATTCCTAATTAGATTATCATGTTTTCGTAGAATCGTTGCTTAATTCTTCGCATGAAACTCAGAACCCTAATTGTGAAGATACTTTTATTTCATGAATTACACATGCTAGGTCAGTTAAACAGATATACATGCCTCAGTTTCTGAATGTCACATTATCATTATATAATTGTTACATTCTCAGGTTTTGCATGTCAGTATTTTGAGCTATTCAGTAATTCAGTCATAATGTGTTACATACATATTCAGTTGGGAGTAGACCTAGCATCAAGTTGGACTAGGGTTCAATTAGCCAAATAGTCCCAGAACTATGTGCCCCCATAAATTAAGTCCTCTCTATGGGCACCAATTTTAGTGATCACGCCAATCATGCCTTTATACCCCTGGCAAGGTATATTAGGTCCTCTCAATGGGGGGTATACATCGGACTCCGCATTTAGCTCACGTGGTTTTATGTCAGTTACTAGTAGCTCCCACAGTCATACTCTAGTGTATTTGACCAGGTTTTTAGTTATAATTCAGCATTCAATCTCAGTATGTTATGTACTTGGTCATTGGATTCAGTTCAGTTATTTTCAGTATATATCAGTATTTCTATCATGTTCAGATTATGTCATTGATCAGTTATGCTTTCTTCAGCTTATATGTTTTGTTTAACTTTTGTCCTATTATGCATGCTCAGTACCTTCCAAGTATTAAAGCATACTCTGCGCTACATCATTTCATGATGTAGGTTCATGTCCTCAGCATTCAGATCATGCGTAGATCGGTTCCCAATCCACATTCAGTAGCTTCACTAGTGAGTCCTCATACTTCGAGGACAATAGAAATAATTTTAGATTTAGTCTTTCATTTCAGTTTCTGTTTTGCTAGGGTTAGATGGGGACATGTCCCAGCAACTCTAGTTAGTTAGAGGCTTTTTCAGACATAGTTAGATTCAGCTTTGGTTTTTTAGTGATTGTTCAGTATCATTAAGCTATTAGAATTTTATATATATTCAGACCAGTATTGGGTATTCCCCATCACTCAATTATTTCATGATTTAGCTTCTGCATTAGTTATCTTTTTGTAGATATATTTAGTTTGCTTATGATATGTCAGCTCAGGGTTATCTTGGGGTTGCTCATGATCCTAGGTCCCGTGTTTATGACTAGAGGGTAGCCTCGGGGCGTGACATTATCACATCCTTCATAGGTGATACTCAAAGACAAACATGATCACCCTCCATAAACACCAAGGCTTTAACAATCTATATTGAATCATAGGGACTTGCTCCATATCATCTCTAAGCAAGTCTGTATCCAAAGAGTCAATCTCCGTCGAATCAAACCAACGGATCTGAGATCTACACCTTCTGTCATTCAATGCCTAAAATAGGTCCATCACAATACTAATGTGATAACTATCATTGTAGGCAAACTCTACTAAGGGCAAATGTCAATCCCATCTAGCACCAAAATCGATCACGTATGCTCGGAGCATGTCCTGCAACACCTGAATAGTCCGCTCAGACTGACCATCTGTCTGAGGGTGAAAAGTTGTACTCATATCTAATTGAGTACCCAAACCATGTTGTAATGCTTTCCAGAAATGGAAAGTGAACAATGAACCTCGATTAGATATAATAGAAACCGGAACTCCATGTAGTCACACAATCTGACTAATATACAGCCCGACTAACTTCTCTGCCGTATACTTTACCAAACCGGAATAAAGAAGGTAGAATTGATCAGCCTGTCAACAACAAACCAAATGGAGTCATAACCACCCACTATGATAGGAAAACCCACAACAAAGTCCACAGTGATTCGCTCCCACTTCCAAGTAGGACTAAGCATCCTTTGAGATATACCCACGGGCTATTGGTTCTCTCACTTGACAAATTGGCAAGTCAAGCACTTAGAAACAAAGTCTGCAATATCCCTCTTCATGCCACACCACCAGTAATGCTGACTTAGATCATGATAGATCTTCGCCGCTCTTCGGTGGATGGAATATCTTTAATAATGGGCCTACTTGAGCCAACAGTCTCTCCTTAATACTAAGCGTGACAAGACTCCCCACAAAATTGTTTGAGTATTTTTGTTGCTTTTGTTTGATTTTTAATTTATCCATGTAAATTTTGAAACTTATTTTCGTATTTGTATGTTGTTTAGTCTAGATTTCATCTTATATTTATTTCTTTGTTTAATTTTTAGTTTTAGTCGATTATATTGATTTTTTTGAAATTTTTTGGGGATTCTATTTGTTATGCTTTCAATTACATGTTTCATGATTTCTATTAGATTATAGGATTCCAAGAAAAGCAAATTTCATGATGATGTAGAAAACTAAAATAGGATCAACCACAAAATAAAGCAAAGAACTAACTGGAAATGCATAGAAATAAAAGAGGAGTATAACAATGAAAAAAAATGAAGAGATTTGGAGAGAGAAGATCGAAAAAGAGGCAAGAAAAAGCTCAAATTTGTCTAATAATGGTCTTAAATGCAAATGGGGAAGAAGATGACTTTATAAAACCCTAATGTGGCTATTAGACCGTTTTAACCAGATTTCACGCTCCTCAGGTGTGTGTATCACACGCCCTTTGGTTGTGTCTGCCACATCGGACGCCAACTCAGAAAACCTATTTAAAATATTGAGTTTTGTTGGGTTCAGGGGTCCAAATGACAAATGGGTAAGTAGAAGGATTCACAATACAAACTCATATAAGTACATGGGTCCACCAGACCCTTTTGCCTAATAACAACATTAGAAGTCTCTACCTCATGCCTCCTTGGGAAATCATAACTATGGCCCCCTCTTCCACCTCTAGCCTGGGTGATACCTCTATCCCCACTCTATTGAGCTGTAGTACCACTACCAGAAGTTATACCGCCTCTACCTGACTATAATCTGCCTCAGCCTCTACCCTGTAATATCGGTGGTCTAGTATGAAATGAAGAATTAGGCAGGGGTCCTCTACGACCCCTCTAGAAAGTACACTGTTGCATCACGTGATCAGGATCTCCATAACTAAAGAAAAACCTCTGATTTGGGATCTATGTGTGGTCTTGAAAATCCACTATAATTGCCTCGCCATATATGTCATTCCCCGAACCTACAGCCTGGGCATGGTCGACACTTGAGAACCATTTTTGGTCCCCAAGAGAACCCTTGGCCTGGCTCATTAATCAGCGAAAGACTTATTCAATAGAAACAGAATTCTCAAAACAAACTCAACTCATAAGGATATGATAATTAAAATAGTGTAACTGAATATACTCAAATGAACATAAGTGTTCAACTTACAGTCTTTAAAACATCAACAAGGAAAATGAGAAAAAGACTCTTTTCCACTACTGTCTATGAAGCCTCTAAAATACTGAAGATGGAAGTCGGGACAAGACTCACGACATCGTAACAAAACTAGAAGTAAATATGGAATCCTACTAAAGCAATGAGGCTAACCAAAGCAAATCTGGAACTGTAAGTGGTATCAACGAAGCACCTGTTGATGCCCCTGAATACCTGTATCTGCATCAGGAAAAGAAGCAGGCCAAATGGCGTCAGTACATTGACTGTATGAGTATGTAAGGGGAACTCTAAAGCATACACGTAAGCTTGAATTAATAAAAAGGAAGAACATAGTCACCTCATCTCAACTCAACTCAACTCGAGTCAACTCAAATCAAGGGTAATCAACTCAATTCAATATAAGATTACAATATAAATAAAGCTTTTAAAACAATAGATAATAACTCAATGTATGTGAAAATACAATAAAAACTCTTTACTCATATTTGGGAGATTCTCTAACCGACAACCATCACTACGAGCTATGTGATGGTACAACGTCTCGCCCTCTCTGCCACAACTGTCTTATACCTTGCCGAAGTATAGGAAATCCTCAACTAAGTGGATCCACTAAGCTATACTTAAAAGCAATGAGGAATCATCTAAAAAGTATGACCATTTATCCATGTTGGCATACATGGTTTATGTGGACTTTGATTTGTCTGAACTCGTCCCCATATCGGTGCTCAATACTATTCCCAATAATATAACTCATGCTCAAATGTTTAAAAACATTTTCTCACCGTCAAACTTTGAGTTTATTACTCAAAAGATTCTCTTAAAAGAGATAATGCTCAAAAACTCCTCATGAGATCATTTGGAAATCAAGGTTTCCTCTCGTTTTAAATGTAAAATCATTTATACTTTGGAATACTTAGTCCCCTTATATTCATTTTGAAAACATGAACTCAACTCTCCTCATCCTTATACTCAAATACTCATGTCTTTAAACAAGTTTTAAGATATTGTAAAAGATTTCTTAAACTGACCCAAAGGACTCCCTCGAACTTTACTCTTAGCTCTATCTTGATTTTGAAATGTGAATTCAAGATTTATGATTCATGATATATAGAATATCTCGATGATTAATGAAGTTTTAAATAGTTAGCATTAAGAAGAGAATGAAAGATCGACTTAAAAGAACAAGTGCGAAATGAGAAAGAAGGAGAAAAGTGGCCTGACGCTTTAGGCACAGGTGTGGCGCGTTGCGCCAGGCCTCCAAATACCGGGGGTCATTTCTGGCACAAAGCTGGAGCCCCACGCCATACTTGCTGGCTCTTCGGGGGCGCGACGCCGTACCCCTTTTCCATAACATCCTAACAAATTGTTCTTCTAGGTTTTTGGCCTTAATTCACCTAGAATCGATTGATTTCTTCCAAAATTCCTTAGATTCATAAACCCAACACAAGTAAATGAAAAACAACTAAAATCTCCTCAAGAGAAACCCTTATATCAAAAACCTCACCTCAAGAACTCATCAAACTCCATTAATAACTAACGAAGAATAAAACCTCAAGAAAACTCATGAAGAACTAAATACACGAAATCTCATGAACGAATTCAATAAGGAAACTCATAATTAGTGTGAGGGTGAACTAAGCCATCACTATGAAAACTTACATACCTCGAAATAAGTAAGTTCTTGGCGATTTCTCTGAAATCTAGAAGAACTTCTTGAAACTCCTCTTTTCTCCTCTTGAACTATGCCCTAGTTTTCCAAACGTTTTTAGACTTGAGTGAAAACTGATTTTAATCAGCTTTCACCCCTAATAAAAAGACAAAAATGCTTAAGATAAATGGGGTAAGGAAAATACCAAAATACCCCTCCTTAAAATGGATGAATTTTCTTAACTGGACAGGCTATTCTTAAATAGGCATATCTCCCTCCTCTGAATTCAGAATTTAACAAACTCATCATCATTGGAAAGAGGATTAACGGACTTTGATTTGACACCTCATGAGCCCTCTAACTTATCCTGTGCTAAAAGTTATGGTCGTTTGAAGTTGACCCAAAACTCACAATTGAAGACTAACTTGCACAATTCTCAATTTAGCTATTTCTAGTTTAGCTCTTTCTAAGACCGATGTGTTACAATGTAGGTCGCTGTTGTGAAATGTATGAGCCTTGACCCACACTATAAGAATCGCAAGGTATCTTACCACCCTCGGATGTCAGTCCCCTCACCAATCTACGGATCCTCTCCATCTCGTCTTGAATAATGGCGAAAGCAAGGCTAGACAATTAGAAAAAATGAGCCTCATACTCTGTAACAGATAAATTGGCCTACCTCAGATTCTCAAACCTCAAACAATTCTCCTCTCTTACTCTCCAAGGGATGAAGCGGTCATAAAAGGCACTTGAAATATCTCCCAAGTCGCTGGAGGAGATCCAATTGGCAAAGACCCCGAATAAACTCTCCACCACTCTCTCGCTGGCCCACGAAGTTGCAGTGTAGCATACTGAACCCCATGTGACTCAGCTAATCAAACCACCTCTAGCAACTCTCAGCATGTAGTCATAAACTTATGAGTATCCTTCATCTTCCCACCCTGAAACTGATGTGGGCCATCTTTTGGTTTTTTTCATACATGCGTTGCTTATCCTCTGTCAGAACAATAGGCGGTGCAACTTGACCCCAAGTGTTGGTGCAAGATCATTCCCTAACACGGGATCCACTAGTGGCTGCCCCACAGAGTCCTGAATAACTGGAGCTTGTTGATGCTCTTGAGTCAAAGCCCTCACTCTAGTCTGAGAGTCCTGTGGTGCGTCAGTCGCACACCCAACCT
The DNA here is from genome assembly GCF_000226075.1 of Solanum tuberosum. Taxonomy (NCBI): domain Eukaryota; kingdom Viridiplantae; phylum Streptophyta; class Magnoliopsida; order Solanales; family Solanaceae; genus Solanum; species Solanum tuberosum. The sequence goes on along the minus strand of NW_006238992.1, from coordinate 263,146 downwards.
GAGAAAAGCTTTTGAGCACATTCAATACCCTTAGTAAGGTATCAATGAAGCAAAGGTGTGGATGTGGGCTCTGGAGGAACCTGGTCCTCTCTATCATCAATTTGAGGCTCTGGAGAGACCTCTCTAGCACGACCCCTCACTGGTGTTGCCCCACGGGCCCGACCTCTGGCTAGTGTTGTTCCATGGGCACGACCTCTAGCTCTGGCTCTACTCCTACCCCTAGTTAGGGCCTCAACAACTATCTCGGGGACTGTCTCCCCTTTACCACTTATAAGAGTAGCTCTAGTCCTCGCCATTTGTCAAAAAAACATATGATAGATCAGTACTAAAGAAGATAACCACACACGATAAGAAAGAATTAACAAAAACGAAGTTTCCTAACCATCTTTAAAGCCTCTCGAAGATAAGTACAAACGTGTCCATACCGATCCTCGAGACTCTACATAGATTCGTGCTGTATACACATGAGACCTATGCACTTGGGGCTTTGATACCATATTGTCACAACCCAAAAATGAATGTGATGACACTCGTCCTATCCCACCAAGACAAGTCAATCTAAAACTCAACAATTTAGATAATGTGCAGAAATAAAAGAAAAATAATTTTTTTATTAACAATTACTAATGCGGATAACAAGTAAACTGAACTAAATCCCCAAAACCTGGTTTTCTCTCAAGTAGAACAAAATGATAAATATGAGTAAGAAGGTCCGCTGAAATAAGAAACAACTACCTCAGAAATCTCTACATGAAGCCTCATAACATAAGATAATAGAAAGTATCACGAAGATCTAGGCTCGTAACCTACAAAAATGTTGAAGTAAGGGGTGAGTACCAAACCACACGGTACTTAGCAAGTAAACTTCTAAACACAAGCTAGGGGAATAGAATAAGGGTACTCCTTACACCCCGACCGAACATCTACAACTAGAACCTGCATGAAAATCAGTCCAACCTAATAGTTCACAATTTACATAGCACATAATTCAACCACGTCACTTCAACAATACAGATCAGCAACACATAAGATGAGGCTTACCAATCACAAGTTCTACAGAAAGGCACTCATAAGTTCACAAATGATAAAGATATGCAATGCAATGAAATGCAATATCAAGTATAGTGATGCATGTCTGACCTATCGATACATACCCACTGTTTATCAGTGGGCATATATATACCTTTAAAATACACTATTAAATCGTGCATGTGGGTAATAGGTCCTACTCAAAGTTTTGGACTGTTACAACAATTTCGGTCAAAGTTCAGATATATTTCGAACCCTTTTTCCTATATATATATATATATATGTTTTACTCTCGCACAATATGAATTATTTTAATGTAATATTATACTACAATTGGTTTGTATCACCAACTATATATGTGAATTCCTTCTGAATCAATTCTTTAAAATTTATAAGAATTATTATAAATTAAATTAAATTTTATTGCACATAATATAAGATCTTACGATAATTTTAAGTTAAGTGGTTGTTTTTTGTATTATTTGTTAGATTATGATAACCTTCCACTAAAACAGGAATAATAATATTTTAAATAAACTAAAATGAATGAAAAATATAAAAATTAAATTCAAACATTTAATTTTAAACATTATTATATTTAAAAATATTTGTACAACTAGCGGGTACGAATAGGTACGAGTACTAGTTCATTTAAAAGAAAATTCCTTTTTTTTTAAAAGTGACTAAGGCAATTTTTAATTATTCAACTATAGTGAGATTTAACCAAGATTTAGATACGCATATCTCATTATTCATGAGGTGAAAATTTGGTGTAATTTGTTCTAGATATATTATATCCAAGTGGATACGCATGTATCTGGATACATAACAAATCTCACCCGCCTCACTCTTCTCCCTCCCATCTCGCTTGCCACTCTCTTATGTATCTAGTATCCCAAATACTTTTAAATTCACACTAGATACATGCATCTAGTGTGTATCTAATGTGATTCGCCTACATTTGTGATACAAATCTATCAAATTTTGGTGCGTCTAGATATACATGTATTTCACTATACATGAGGTCAAATTTAGGTGTAATTTGTTCTAGATATACTATATCCAAGTGGATTCACATGTATCTCAGATACATAACGAATCTCGTTCACCACTGTCCTATGTATCTAGTATCCCAAATACATGCAAATCACACACAAATACATCTATCTAGTGTGATTCACGCGCATTTGTGATACATAACTATCTTGCTGGCCTCCCTCCACATCTCTCTCGCCTCTCTCCCTATGCTAGTGTATCTAGTAGCAGAAATATATGTTTCTAAGTGTATCTTCCTTAATATATGGTAGAAAAGTCTTAATAAGGGATGAAATACATAATTATTTGAAATTATATGTAAAATTAATATATATATATATATAACTTTTCTGGTGTAAAACTAAAACATGTTTAGTCGATTGGAAAGAGGGTTACGAACGACTTCATATCCACAACTCACATTTATTTCTTGTAAGATTATGTTCTATTTCTTTCTAAGTTAAATTTGACATATATATATATTGATGTATTTGCTTAGTTGAATAATGTATGGAGGTAATATTTTAAATGATCACTCAATTTTGAATAATTTACTTAGAAAGTTATTCAACTTTGAGTTTTTTCACTTAGTAAGTCACTCAATTATGTTTTTAATTCAAAAGTCACTCAACTATAAATAATTCACTTAGAAAGTCACTCAACTATTGGTATTTCATAAAGGTGTCAAAATGAGCCCAAATATAGTTAATCAGCTCAACTCGCACGAAATTTTATTTATTGGGCTCAAGATAATTTGAATTGGACTCAATCTCAACTCATTCAAGTCTTAACCCATTTTAAATGAATCTTCAATTGAGCCCAATTTAATCACAAATTTCAACCTTAAGACAGTTTATTTGCATTAGTATAATGTATATTCTCATATTTTAGGCATAATTTACTATATATATATATATATATATATATATATATATCTTCTAGGATTTATCTATTGATTTGTAAATATTTTCTGAGTTGAAATTCAAATTGTGATTGTAAAATTTGTAAATAACAATATGGTAAAATTATTGAGATTAAGCGGGTCATGACTCAACCCAATGTTTAACTCATTGGAGCCCATCCCATTTGAGCTCAAAGTGAATTTGGACGGGTCATAACCCAACCTAATTTCTATTTCAACTCAGCACGCCCATTTGACACCCGTAGTATTTCACTTGGAAAATCATTCAACTATTGATATTTTATTGTAAAAGTTACACAATTTTTTTTTAGAAATCTAATTTTTATTTTAAACTACTTTTTTTGAGAAATTAAAAGATATATATTTTAATTGTCTTATTGACCCGCTTCAATTATTTAATTATATTTTTTTATGAAAAACGTATCGTAGCAATAAACAAAAAAAATTCTTTTTCTAATCTAGCAATTGTTATACTGAAATTAAATATGTTGAAAATGATCCAAATAAAAAGGAGGAGGTTGGAATTGATCAAAGGTAATTAATAAGTAATGGAAAGCACACAATTTCAATCTTTTATTGCTTTTTTTCTTAACAATATGTTCAAAAATAAAATTTGTATTTTAAAAAAATTTAATAAAATAATTAAGCTATCATCTTATTATTTCAAAAAAAGTTAGTTTATTTACGTTGATGACTTTGTAAATAAAATATCAATAGTTGAGTTACTTTTAAGTGAATAGTTGAGTGACTTTTGAGTTATAAAACAAAGTTGAATGACTTTCTAAGTAAACTATCCAAAATTGAGTGACTTTCCAAGTGGACTATTCAAAGTTGAGCGACCATGAGATATTAACTCATACGGTGTGCTTCTCCTTCAAATGGCTTCTAAATGCTCAAAATGTGTCCAAAAAGGGTGAGGCTCCACGTACTGCTCCCCTAACTCCCTATAGAGAGTTCCATAAAGGTTTTGCTTAAAAGGTGATCGGAAGCCATATCACCAAAATATTTGTGGGCGTTCACATGAAAAACTGAGAAAATCACATAATGGCTCCCAAATGCCCAAAATGTGTCCAAAATGGTGAGGCTTCACATACTGATCATCCAACTCCCTATGGAGGGTTCCATAAAGATTTTGGAAGAAAAGTCGATCGGAAGCCATATCATCAAAATATTCATGGACCAATACACACGAAAAATAGAGAAAATTGCCTAATTACCACAAATTTGCTCCTAAATGCCCAAAATGTGTCCAAGAAATGGTGAAACTTCACCTTACTCCCCTAATTCCTTACGCAGGGTTCATCAAACTTAGTATCTTTCCATGGGGTGCTCCAATGTTGTTCGTGAAAAAGTAAGACGGTTCTCTCAAAATTTGCATTGACTATCGTTAGTTGAACAAAGTGACATGGTATCTAGTGAAGGAATCCAAGTGGATTCTCATAAAATAGGGGCAGTGAAGCAATGGCCCAGACCCACATCTCCAACAGATATCAGAAGTTTCTTGGGTTTGACTAGTTATTATAGGAGATGTGTTGAAGGATTTTCATCCATAGCCTCCCCATTGACCAAGTTGAATCAGAAAAAGGTCAAGTTTTAGTGGTCAGATGAGTGTAAGAAAGCTTCTCAGAAATGAAGACTAGGTTGACTACAGCTCCCGTCTTGACTCTACTAGATGGTTCAGATGGCTATGTGATTTATTGTGATGCATCTAGGGTCATCCTAGGTTGTGTGTTGATGCAGCGATGTAAGGTTATAGTGTATGCTTCTAGACAACTTAAGGTCCATGAGAAGAACTACCCAACGCATGACCTAAAGCTTGCGGCATTAGTATTTGCCTTATAGATTTGGAGACATTACTTGTATGGTGTTCATGTGGATGTGTTCACAGACCATAACAGCCACCAATATGTGTTCACCCAGAAAGAGTTGAATATTCATCAGAGGAGGTGTCTTGAATTCCTAAAAAATTCTGACATGAATATGCTTTACCATCCTGGTAAGGCCAATGTAGTAGCGGATGCTCTCAATAGACTGTCTATGGATAGTGTAGTACATGTCGAGGAATACAAGAAAGAGTTAGCTAAAGATGTTCACCGGCTTGCTCGCTTAGGAGTTTGCCATACGAACATATCGGATGATGGTGCGATAGTTCAGAATGTCTCAGAATCTTTATTGGTAGCAGAGGTTAAAGAAAAACAAGATAATGATCCTATAGTGCTTCAATTGAAAGGTGCAGTTCATTAGCAGAAAGTTGAGCTCCTAAGGGGGAGATGGTGTGGTTCGTTACCAGGGTCGCCTATGTGTTCCTAGTATGGGTGAGTTGAGACAGCAGATCCTTACCGAAGCTCATAAATCCAGGTATTCCATTAATCCAGGTGCCGCTAAGATGTACCGTGATCTACGGGATGTCTTTTGGTGGAACGACATGAAGAGGGACATAGTAGATTTTTTGGCTAAGTGTCCTAACTGTCAACAGGTTAAGGTAGAACATCAGAAACCAAGAGGTATAACTCAAGAGATTTGCATTCCTACATTTTAATGACCCATAAAGTCATTTTTAGAAATTTTCATAAAATTACCATTTCACCCCTCTCGATAGTTGCCCCAAGTCATTTTTTGGATTATTCGGTGATGTTGATTTAAAAATTTTAAACTATTCGATAACTACGATTATTTAATTGATGGATATTTATTTATTTAGTTGATGGTTAATGGGTCAAGTCAAAAATTTGTTCAAGACCCTATACCATTTGGCCCATATATATATAAATAAGTTGGTAGAGTTTGTCACTTTAGTACATAATTAATTTAGAAAAGAAAGGAAAACAGAAATTGCTTGGAAGCGGCCGCCGACGAGAACAGTTGTCCAGGTAATACTCTGAACTGTGATTTCGCTGCAATTGACTATTTCTGTTCTAATTAATTAGTAGTATATTATTAGTAATATTAGGATGTTGGCATTATGAAAGTGAGAGGAAAAAATGTTAATTGTTGCATGATGTAATTCAGCAGAAAGGGAGTAAATGTTGTTGTTGTTTTTTTTACTTAATGACATGGAGAATCATTGGGTAATGATGCCTAATGATTGTTAATGAGTTTGGTAATTGGGTTAAGTTTTATTTGTAATTTCATAGTAAAGTTACATGTTATGCTCTTGATTTTGGGTATGTAATTTTCTTATGATTATCACATTATGATATTGGAGAAATTGAAACTAAACCCTAGAGTTGAAATTTGGAGAAAATTGAAAGAGTTGACATGTTAATTGACATCAAGATTTAAGAACTTCATTATAGATTTGGGTGAGTTTTTATGGGTCTAGGCTAGACATATAGTAATATGAGTGTTGTTAGTTTCAAAATCTCATTGTGATTACTTATTTGAATAGATTGCATTCATTTGGAAGTCCAACGAAAGGGAAAGAATCAAGTCCCAGAGTGATTGTTTGACTAATTGAGGCAAGTGGATTTCTAAGCTCTTGTTAAGTGTATAAAATCGTGTATTTCCTCGTGGTATCTGTTGAGAAGTAATGGGACTTGGTGATAGGTTGACTTGTAAATATTGAATAATTCTAATGATGAAAATGGGGTAATAAAAGTCTTGATTATTGGTGTGTGATGTGTTGAGAATGGTTTTGAAAGGCTTATTGATTCATTGTTGATGTTCTATCACGATTTTGTTGTTGTGAATTGTGCAATGTTATGAAAATGGTCATCTTCTCATTGTTTGTGTGAACATGTCATTTGCATTGTTCTGAGACATGGTTGCGACAAGTGTTATGTGAATTGATAAAGAATAAGAAACTAAAGAGGATGTACCATTTCGAGGGACATGTCGTGTGCCACGACGGACAATATATTTCGAGGGCCGTGTTGCACACTGCGACAGATTCTATTATCGAAGGACGTGTTGCATGCCACAACGGATACTATATATTGAGAGGTGTGTCGCGCGCCGCGATGGATGCATGGATAGATATGTCCCCCATTTGTCCCAAACTAAGACAGTGGGTGTGTATCCATTGCATTGCACATCTTTATAATTAGTGAAATATTGTGTTTTGCTGATTCTTGTGAGTGCCTTTCTGTGGAACTTGTGATTGATGAAAATTGTGCTTGTTGTTAAAGATATGTAATTGTTTGAGTGTTGTTGTTGAGTTGTGTGTTATGTAAATTGTGAACTGTTAGGTTGGGCTAGTTTCGAGGGACGTGTCACACACCGCGATGAATTCTATTAGCGAGGGATGTGTCGCGTGCCATGACAGATACTGTATATCGAGGGTCGTGTCAGACGCCACGATGGATGCATAGACAAATATGTCCTCCATGGGTCCCAGACTGAGAGACAGCGGGTGTGTACCATTAGGTCAGACATGCATCACTATACTTGACATTGCATTGCATATCTTTATCATTGGTGAACTTGACGTTGTGTTGCTGATCTTGTGAGTGCCTTTCTGTGGAACTTGTGATTAATGTCATAATTCAACCAGATTTTTGTGGGTTTATTAAGTTGACATAGTTATCCGCACTTATAATATTTTGATATTTCAATATGTCTTACTTCCGCATTTTTAGAGGCTTGTACACATGACAACCAGATTTTGAGGGTTTTATTAAATTGACTTAGTTATCCGCAATTATAACATTTTGATATTTCAATATGTCTTACTTTTTTTCATTTTTGTGATATTTGGGCTTTAGGTTGTCTTGTCTTGGTGGGATAAGTCGAGTGCCATCACGTCCATTTTTGGGACGTGACATACATAGACGTGGGAAATGATAATCATGGACTTCATTATGGGTTTACCTCATACTCGCAGATAGCATGACTCCATTTGAGTGATAGTAGATAGAGTTACTAAGTCCACTCACTTCTTGGCTGTTAAGACTACAGACTCAGCGTAGAACTACGCCAAACTCAATATTAATGAGATAGTCAAGTTGCATGGGGTTCCCTTGTCTATCATTTCAGAAAGAAGTCCTCAGTTTACCTCTCAATTCTAGAAATCGTATCAGAAAGGGCTTGGTACTCAGGCAAATCTCAGTACAGCATTTCATCCACAGACGGATGGTCAGGAACATCGTACCATTTAGACCTTAGAAGACATGTTGAGAGCTTGCGTGATCTGTTTCAAGGGTAATTGGGATGATCACCTACCTCTCATAGAGTTTGCCTATAATAATAGCTTCCATTCCAGTATTCAGATAGCCCCGTACGAGGAACTTTATGGGCGTAGATGTAGATCTTCGGTTGGTTTGTTCGACGTAGGTGAAACAACTTTGATTGGGACACATTCGGTTCATGAGGCTATGGAAAAGGTTCAACTCATAAGAGATAGACTAAAGACAGCCCAGAGTTGTCAGAAGTCCTATGCAGGTGTAAGGAGAAGGGACTTAGAGTTTGAGATCGATGATTGGGTATTCCTGAAAGTGTCACCTGTGAAGGGGGTGATGAGATTTGGAAAGAAAGGGAAGCTCAGCCTGAGATATGTAGGTCCTTATAGAATCGTGCAAAGGGTTGGTAATGTGACTTATGACTTAGAGTTAACAGCAGAACTAGCAGCAGTTCATCCAGTCTTTCATATCTCCTTGTTAAAGAAGTGTGTGGGTAATCCAGCATCGATAGTACCATTATAGAATGTGGCTGTGAAGGATAGTCTCACTTATGAAAATGTGCCAATTGAGATTTTTGACCGTCAAGTTCGTAGGTTAAGAAATAAAGAAGTCGCTGTAGTGAAGGTTTTGTGGAGGATTCAGTCCGTAGAGGGAGATACTTGGGAAGCATAAGCAACCATGATGGCCAATTATCCTCACCACTTTCCTTCCGATTCCGTTTCAGTTTAAGGAAATATTTCCTCTCCAATTAATCGGTTTACTCTTGCATAAATTCAGTCATAGTATCTTGTTCCTTCAGTTGTTCTTGCATTTCAGCATATTGCATGTTCTTGGAACTTAGTTCAGTTAGATATCAGTTGCTAGTACATAGTGGTAGGGATTGTAACTCCTTCCCTCCATACTCACCTAATTTAGACTTCATTCGAGAACGAATGATCCCAAGGGGGAGATATTGTAACACCTCAGAAAAATAGACTTGGACTTTTTAGCAGAAGCAGGTGAACCACAGAGGGGTTCACGGGCCGTGATTAGGACCACGGTCCGTCACCCTCATCGCAGTTCACACCCTCCCAGGAGTGGTGGACCACGGGACCCTTCACCGTCTGTGGATCCCCACACGATCCATGGAAAGGCTCGTGAAGGTGAGACAGAGCCACCATGGTTCAGGCATCAGACCACGGAGCCTACCACGGGCCGTGGTCTTGATGATGGGTTGTGGATGGGTCCATCGTCTTGAGCTAGTAGACCACAGTCCCAAGTGAAGAACCATGGTTGCATTCATGGTCTGTGGTCCTTCACATGGTCCGTGAAGTGGACTGTAGAGAGGGGTACCCTGAACTAGTAGAACATGGGCAAAAACCATGACCCACTTGACGAGCTGTCATCCCTTTGACGGTCTGTCAGTGGTGTCGTGGTCGGCCTCCGTCATATTTTAAGTTAAGGTTGTTTTGGTCTTTTCCCCTATACATTAGACATTTAAACTACATCGTTTAATACCTAAACTACGTCGTTTTACTCAGTTTAAGCCTAGTATTCTAGTCAGGACTTACCCTAATAGATTCATTCTCCAAAACTTATCCAAATTAGAGCAAAAAATAGGAGAAAGAGTAGACCAACCCCTCACGAACAAAGCAAGAGATTTTCTTTAGTTCATCCCCGAAAATCAAAGGATTTCTTCGTGAATTTCAGCACCAGGTATGTGGGATTTCACTAATGGGTTCCTTCCATCCACTAGGTCCCTAGAATTCAATCAAATTCTAGGTATGTGGGATTTCACTAGTGGGTTCCTTCCATCTACTAGGTCCCTAGAATTCAATCAAATTCTTGATTCTCTATATCTTGTTTAGACCCATAGTTTCCAAAACCTTAGATATTTGTTGTGATTTAGTTGTTATAATATTCTTAATCGAATTACCATTTTTTCATGGAAACGTTGCTTAGTTCTTTGCATGAAACTCAGAACCCTAGTTGTGTAGATTCTCTTAGTTCATGAATTACACTTGCTAGGCCGGTTAAACAAATAAACATGCCTCAGATTTCGAATGTTCCATTTTCAGTATCTAAATGTTTCATTCTCAGTGAGCATGTCAGAATATTTAGCTATCCAATACTTTAGTCATGTTGTGCCATACACATTTCCAGTTGGGAGTAGGCTTAGCACTTGGTTGGACTAGGGTTCAGCATACTCTTATAATCCTAGAACTACGTGTCTCCATAGGTTTATAAGTCCCCTATGTTGGGCCTCAGATTTAGTGATCACCTCATTCATGCCTTTATACCCCTGGCAAGGTATATTGGGTCCTCTCGATGGGGCATATACATTAAACAGTCATGCCTTTATACCCCTGGAAAGGTATATTGGGTCCCCTCGATGGGGCGTATAAATTGAACTCCACGGTTAGCTCTCATGGTTTTATGTCGATTAATAGTAGCTCCCACAATCAGATTCTAGTGCATTTGATCGTGTTTCCAGTGTATACTTTAGTATTCAGTCTCAGCATGTTATATTCATAATCGGCACTTGGTCATTGCATTCAGTTCAGTTCCTTTCAGTTATATTTCAGCATTTACATTATATTCATATTATTTCATTGCTTATTTATACTTTGTTTAGCTTATATATCTTGTTCAGCCATTATCTATATTCTACATGCTCAGTACATTCCAAATACTGACGCATACTCTACGCTACATTCTTTCATGATATAGGTTCAAGTACTTAGCATTCAGATCACGCATAGATTGGTTCCTGGTCCATATTCAACGGCTTCAGTGGTGAGTTCTCATACTTCGAGGACAATAGACATGTTTTTCATATTTAGTCTTTTATTTCAGTTTTCAGTTCTGCTAGAGTTAGCTGGGGGCATGTCCCAGTAACTTTAGTTAGTAGAGGATTTTCAGACATAGTATTAGATTCAACTTTAGCTTTTGGGTGATTGTTCATTATCACTAAAATCTTAGAAGTTTATATATATTCAAATTAGTATTTGGTATTTCCCATCTTTCCGTTATATCATGATTTAGCTTCCGCATTAGTTCATGTTTTCATAGATATGTTCAGTATGCTTATGATATGCCAGCTTAAGGGTTAGCTTGGGGTCACTCGTGATCCTAGGTCCCGTGTTTATGTCAAGGGGATAGCCTCGGGGCGTGATGATAAATATTTTCAATTAAAGTATTATATATGTCACAAATGTATTATCAAGTTAACAAGATCTTCTAACTTCAAAATATATTATTTTAAAAAAAATTCACAACAAATGTGAAAATATGTGAATATATATGAATCATTTAAAATTTATCATTTACAAAATAAATTTTATATGCAGTAATATGGAATTCATTTTGTCCCTACACTAAAACAAAATCTAATAACTATAAAGAAAATAGTAACATTAATTAAAGTCCTATTTACTTATGTATGTATTAAATTTATTAGAAATTGAGCTATTGCACATTAATTCTTTAGTTATAACATTTTAAATTCTATTCGTTATTACTAATTATTGCGAACATTATTCACACTCTTTTACATTTTTTTGTTATAATATTATGAATTCTCATAGTTATTACATTAATTATTTCTTTCTTTCATCTTTACTTATATTAAATTTGACTAATAATTTTATATTATTAAACCGCCCCTATATATGTGATAACATGATGTTATTTTTCCTCGTACGAATCATGCTTGGTTGAATAAATTTAAAATCGTTTACAAATATATGAACTATATCTTTGTTGGGCGTAAGATAAACATGTGATTCCATATATATGATTCCATAGATAGAATATATTCTTTAATTTTAATTTTTCATTTTTCCGATAAAAAAAGAAAACCTTTCTCAGTTAACTATGGACAGTCAAATAACTATCTTTGATTTATGTACACTGTCAATCGAGAAGCCGAATATGAGAGCCAACAACAAGAATGTCATCTATTATGTTATAACTAATATACAAAAAATAGTTCTAAAAACTAAAGTGTAATTGTTCTCTTCACATATTCATATGGCATCTAAACAGTTTAACATGGAATATACATCTGGTTATATGACAAGAAAAATACACAACAAATATCGTATATAAGGTAATATTAGTGAGATACGACTAATTAGATGATTTAACATCATCAAATTAAAATAAATATATATATTATTGCATTTAACTAATAAAAGGTTTCATTGACCATCTTGATAAGTTCGCATGAATAAGAGATATATATGATGATCCACATTAAACATTCACAAAAGAATCTGCAATATTATTTTGTGCAAAGCTTATTAATCAAATCTTTGCTTAAATAAAAAATACTATTTACTATAATATATATTTTCTAAATTGGTATCATGTGCGACGCATGTGAAAAACTAGTATACACACACACACACATATATACATATATGCTGGCACCCTAAAAAACAATGAGCCAAAGAGGGCAAACTCAAACGACATTTGAGATTGTGGATTGTGCCCTAGAAATTAATGAAATTAGCACAAAAAAAATTATAAGGTAGATCTCAAATTTAAATTTTAGTAAAGATAAAAAAAAAAACTAGTAGTCCCTTGTTTTCTATATACTTGACGTCTCTATTAAAAGTAAAATTTTCATTTTGTTTGTCCATTCTAGCAAATCAGGAGAGTTTGTTTCCTCATACTACCTTTAGTATTAAATAATTACATAAAGTAGTAGTAGTAATCAACTTTAAAGTCCTAAAACATCATTATTAATGTTAGTTTAGGTTGTGTCAAGTAATATGAAATAGAGGGAATTATGAGTAATTTCTTCTCATTTGCCTCCAACTTTGGTGGATAGAGATACCCGATACGTGTATTGGTGGGAGGTAGCGGGTAGGGGCAGATAAATCTTGTCTATAAAATAAAGGGGTTAGCAAGGGAAGGATGAATCATAAAAACAAAAAAAATCTCTAAAGATGAAGATCATATATTCTTTGTTTCCCTTGCAATATTCCTTCCCTTAGCAACTTGCAACAACAACCAATTACTATTAGTAGATGTACTCGATATCAATGGTAAACCCCTCAATGCAAACAATAGGTACTACATGATTCCTCCCACCACTCCATTGAGGATGGAGGCATATGCCTAGCTGATCTCTGGGATCAACAACAAAACACTTGTCCCATATCGGTTGTGGAATCTCAAGATGTTGCAGACTACGGTATCAAAATTTATTTTGAACCTGAAAAATCCCAATTAAAAAAATATTGTGGAGTCCTCTCCGGTAAACATCAGATTCTATATTGATTCTTTAAATTCGTGTACTGACCTAAACATCAGATTCTATATTGATTCTTTAAATTCGTGTACTGACCTAATGGTGTGGAAGGCCGACAAAATTGATAAATTTGTTCCGCAACATGAGCATACCATAAGAACAGGTGTAGAGTTCGGAAATCCTTTGGATGTGAGTAGTTGGTTCCAAATCAAGCATGTTACTGGTTACAACTATAAGATAGTGTTCTGTCTCAACATAAAATGCCACAACATTGGCACCGTCAGACAAAATTGCTATAATCGTTTGGTTATCTTGGAGAACCCAATGGTGTTTAACTTCAAATTGCATCCTCACTATGGAAAGGCCCAAGCATATTGATCGTTGTCATATGTTATATGCATGCCTTGATTTGCTCTCTAATAAAATTATGACAATGTAATGTGTTGAGATATGCTAACTCACCTTGTGCTATAGTACCATGTTGAAGCTATGCTGGAATGCAGTAAAAGAAATACAAAGAACAATAAAGACAATGAGTTTTTACGTGGAAATCTCCTTGCTTAAGGGAGTAAAACCACGATATGTACTCACAGGATTTTCAACTGTTTTTACTAATATCAAGCAACAAGTGAATACATACTTCAAATATACCACACGAGAATTAATTCTTAATTTCACTACAAGTAATAACTCTATTACTCAACCGAGCCAAAACAATGTATCCATTGCCCTTTAAATAAACTAACTCTAATTAATATAGACTTCACTAACAAGACACACAATTAACTCTAACTGCGTTCTTGTATTTGGTACACAAATAAAAGAGTTGATGTGTTTCTTTATAGATGAGAAACAAATATTATAATTTCAGCACATTACAAGGATTGAGACAACAACACTTAAAAGATGCCCTTGATAGCTCTATCAGGTCCCTTGTTGTATGTGTGTTAAAGCTTGAGTTCTTCAAAGATAAATATAACACATTTTGAATGAATGATCTTTGTTGCTTGTTGTGTTGAATATACCAATCAACCAAGGATGTATTATCTGTTGAACAAACAACCTCGTCCATTCTCATTGGAGGAGTACACTGTCCTTCTCACCTAACCACTAACAAGGCAACTTTACAACTATTTACCATTCAGACTTGGATTAGAGAGATTCTATCTTGCACCGGGTCCCAGCCTTTGTGAGAATCATTAAAACACTAAAATACTACATTTCCCCCTTTTTGATGATGACAAACAAAAAACTCTCCTATATATGATCATTCATTGTTTCATTCCTCCTATCTTTGTTCCCACGTTGCCGTATTTCCCCTATCACCAATATCCTCAATGTACATGTACAATATATTCCCCATTTGAACATTATTGAAAAGATAAAACAGTAAGCATATGCAAGATGTTAAGTAAATGTCAGGGAACCCATATCTATAATCAACACAGTACATGAGCAAACAGGAAAAACAGAGAAGAGAAAGACATATCATAATCGGGCATTCATCAAAATAGGACAAATATCACAAAACTGTCAGTTAAGAATACCACAAACCTAAGAACACAATGCCACTGGGAAAAACATAGAGGAGGATCAGATGGGGAATATTTTTTAATATGGGGGAGCACGGGGAGGAAAGGATTGTAGTAGCATAGTCATGTGATGATTTGCCTCATTGTGTGCCTGCAACAACTTCTTGGAGAGAGACTTTACTTCCTTGTCCAACAAGGCATTTCACACAATCACTTTTGCATTTTTTGCTCTCAAGTTATCCAGTTCCCCTACATGTCAGCATTGGTACCAGGTCCCCGAGACCTTTCCTTCCAAAGGAAAACATGAAGTCTGGTAAGCTCCAACTCATTTTCTTTTGTTTTTTCTGAATCTTAGAGACCTTAGACTTGGCTTTAATCTTTCCCTCCACATACTCACATTCAATAAGTGTGGACATGGAAAAAGTTTTCTTGATGGTTCATGCGACCCCTCTACCAAGAGGCACATTAAAGTGGAGGAACACCCTGTTCAACAAGTATCCATACGCAATCCCATATTTTCCATTCTTTACAGTCATGATTATGTGCATATGTTTCAGCATGATTGTTGGAAGATTAATTGATTCACAGGTGTCAAGCAACGACATGAGAAAGAAATTCACTTATGAGGCAACTGTTCTTTTCTCAATTCTGGGTAGCAGTAACTTGTTGACAAATTCAAAGTACAACTGATATTCACCCTTATGCTACTTCTTAGGAACTTCAGAACATTTAAGATCTCCAAATTTGTTCTCCATCTAAACAAAATCCTAAGAAGGCTTACACCCCTCGAGAAACCTGGTCCCTTTGCAAAGCACATCCAGAATGATGCCCAACAGTTCCTCACTTAAATATATGTCCACATCATGCACTCGTGTCCTGATGCCTCCATCTTGTAGGAGTTCCATTTTATAATAAAAGTTCCCTTACTTTAGGCTCATACAAGTACGGTACATGCAATTCAAACAAATGATCCAGTCCTGGAACATTACACTGTCTACCAGGTAACACATTCCTAGTTTGGTTATTATTTCAGGATAAAAATACCCTTTCATTCAATACTTTTTGGGTTTTGAGAGCTTTAAATCTCCCCTCCTTGGTCAAAATTGTATCCCCTTTGCCTTTCCTGACAAGGAGACCTAGTCTCTCTGTAGATTTGGACTTGGATGTTGTCTTTGGTTCGACAGGAGCCTCATTTGCTTTCTTCCCCTTGCTGGTTTTCTTATTCTTTAGAACTTTAATTTTCATCTACTCTACTTCTCTATGTCTGTGGTCACAACCCTTACGATGTCGTCTGATTCAATCTCACTTGACCCAACAGCCACACTCTCCTTTGAGATATCAATGGGATCCATTGTCTGAACATCTTTGGAGATGGATGTTTTCCTCTTCCTTTTGTTGTGAAGCACTTGGGTTTGTTTGTTTCCATCACGCCCCCCATAGTTTCTGTTGTGCTCCCCGTGTAGTATACTTTCGAGCAACCTTAACAGAACAGGGTTCAACAAGCTTTCCCTTGCCTTTGTCATCATGTTTTCTTATTGCCACACTTGGTGCCTCTGACACTTGTGCAACCTTGTCAACACATGAGATTTCTCCTTTGACAACCACTTTTTCAGGGGCATTTTATCTTCTTCTTCTTCGTGTTTGTTTCCAAGTCAGATTAGCTTGTTCATCCTCCTCACCCTCTTCCTGATTTAAGTCGATTTGAGCCTCAATTTCAGGGGTTTTGTCAAACAAGGGCTCAGACCTGTTGAGGACCGGATCATGTGATTTACACCCAACTTCAGAGAAATGAGGATGGATATATCCTTCAAAGTAGTCAAGATTTGAATACACCATTCCTCTCCTACTACCAAAATGCTTTATCCAGCCCCTTTCCTTCAAGTAAGTCACCATGAAACAACCTCTCAGACATTACTAAAGACACAAGGCCAGGTTATGAAGTGATATCTAACTCCAAGGCAGGCATAACATCAGTGGGCTTAACAATAGATTGTGCTTCAGAGTGATTTGAGGCATCTGGAGAAGAAAGAATTAGAGTGGGTGAACAGGGAAGAGCCTCAATTTTCAGGGAAGATTAGAAAGGGTTTGTGCTATTGGAGACTCCAGTACTTCCGTTCGAGGTGTTTCAGACTCGCCAATTTCACCTATCCAACACACATGAATATAAGGGGAGGGATCTTCAAGAAGGGTTGTGAACTGGAAAGAACTAGGGTTTTCGATTTCTAGGGAAAGAAGATCTTTTGAAGGGAACGATGGGTTAGACATTTCTTAGAAGAAGGAAGAGAGTGGATAGTAAAAAAAATGAACACAAGAGAAGATTTAGAAGGATTGTTTTGAAATTTTTTTAATAAAAGAAGAATTCCGGTGTCTTTTAACACTTGAATTGGGTCCGTGAATAAAGGTGACCTTTGGACTTGAAATGAAAAACGTTTCTTTATGTAAAGACAAAGATATGATACGTGGCAAGTGACCGTTAGGTAGTAACTTAACAAAGTATGGTGATATTAACCTGAGTAGGGACCTGGTCCCTTGCTTGGAGTAGCCCTGATTAGTATGACTTAATCTTCCCTCTAGCCATAGTGACATGAGTGTGTACCTGCAATAAGGTAAATTTGTGAGTTCCCATATAATTCTCAAAAAACAAACAAGCATAGATACCTGCCCTCTGAGGATAGTCAATGATAGGGTCATTTGCATGGTTGGTGAGGGATCAGTTCAGCCTGAGCATCTCCACACTCATCATATTCTAACTGAAATGTTCCTTGCTCAACGCTTTGGTGAAGATGTCAGGTATTTGATCTTCAGTCTTGCAGAACTTCATAGCAACATTTACCTTTCCAACATTATCTCTAAAGAAATGATTCTCACGTCAATGTGCTTGGCTCTTTTATGTTGAACTAGATTTTTGGCTATATTTATTGCACTTGTGTTATTACACATGAGAGGGATTGTATCTTAGAGGATACAAAGTCTTCAAGTTGTTGCTTGATCCATAAAATTTGTGCACAACATGATGTCGCAGCCACACACTCAACCTTAGCTATTGATAAGGCTACATAGTTTTGCTTATTGGTTCCCCATGAGATTAGTGATGATCCCAGAAAGTGAGTTACTCCTGAGGTGGTTTTCCTATCAACGAAGTACCCTGCATAGTCAGCATTAGCATAGCCAATCAGATCAAACGAATCTCACTAAGGATAAAATAGGACCAGGTCCTGAGTTCCTTTTAGATATCTCAAAACGCGCTTAGTTGTCTTTAAGTGAGATTCATTTGGGGATGCCTGAAATATTTCACACATTTCCACACTGAACACAATATCTGGCTTGCTTGTAGTCAGATAGAGAAGTGATCCAATGATTCCTGTATACATCGTCTCATTTACTTCGATACCATCTTCATCACTTTCAAGTTTAGCACTTGTTCCCATAGGGGTGTCAATTCTTTTAGCCTCCAACATTTTGAACTTCTTGAGAAGTTCCTTGATATACTTTTCTTAACAGATAGAAGTGCCTTAAGTGGACTGCTTGATTTGCAAGACTAAGAAAAAAGAGAGTTTTCCAATCATGCTCATTTCAAACTCATTTCGCATCAAGGAGGCAAAGTCCTTTCACAATGATTCTGATGTAGCCCCAAATATTATGTCATTAACATACACTTGTACAATGAGTAGTTCCTACCCTCTTGATTTCACAAATAACGTGTTGTCAATATTTTCTCTTTCAAAACCATTTTAAAGAAGAAACTTTGACAACCTCTCATTCCATGCTCTTGGAGCCTACTTCAGACCATTAGGGCTTTATCTAGATTTAGCACATGATTCGGTAGATCAACATCTTCAGAACCTGGAGGTTGTTTGATAATACTTCTTCTTTCAGATAACCATTGAGAAAGACACTTTTAAATCCATCTAAAATAGCTTGAACTCTATGTATGTGGCAAATTCAATTAGAATCATGATAGCCTCCATTCTAGAAATTGGAGAAAAGGTTTCGTCGTACCTCCTAATTATATCCCTGCACTACCAGCCTTAACTTGTTTCTTGTAATAATCCCATGCTTATCAAGCTTGTTTCTGTAAACCAACCTGGTCCCTTTTATGGTTCTGTTTACTAGTCTAGGGACCAGGTACCTTACTTGTCTTCTCTCAAACTAATAAAGTTCCTCCTGCATTGAATTTACCCAATTTGCATCCTCTAGAGCTTTATTTATATTTTTGGGTTCGAATGTGGATATGATTTTTGATAATGCAACTAAGTTTCTCATTTTTTTTATCTAGTGTGCATTCCAGAATCCATAGGTGAAACAAGCTTGTCCATGGGATGGGAGGGCTGATGCTTCCATCCTGATTTCCTTATAGCTTTGTTGTTAGGTTCAATAGCTAGTTCTCCATCTTCATAGTTTTTTTCATTGGTTTCCTCTTTGTCGACTGTATCTAAAGAGTTAAGCGGACCTGGTCTTTCTTCAAGATTTGCATTCTTTTCATAATTTGGATCAACCTCATGAGATGTTTCCTACACAAGACTGTCTCTTTGGATGTGCAGTAGCTCTTCAAGTTCAGTTTCATTTCCATCTTCAAGGTTGTTTATTACACCAGATTCGTCAAAAGTGAAATGAACACTCTTCTTTATGCATAGAGTTCTTTTATTATAGACTTTGTATGATTTGCTTATTGAAGAGTATCCCACAAAAATTCCCTTATCACTTTTAGGATGAAACTTACCGAGATCATATTTACCATTGTTAAGAACAAAGCATTTGCATCCAAAAGCCTTAAGATAAATGAGTTTACTCTTTCTTCCTTTCAATAGTTCATATGGTGTCTGTTTAAGCATGGATCTGATGGGGCACCTTTTGGTTACATAGCATGTTGTGTTCACTATCTCCACCCAGAAGTTATTTGCTAGATTTGAGTCAACACGAATGGTTCTTGCAATATCCACCAGATTTCTATTTTTCCTTTCAACTACCTCATTTTGTTGAGGAGTTCTAGGAGCAGAAAAGTTGTGAATGATTCCATGTTCAGCACATAAGCCTTTTATTTGAGCATTTTCAAACTTTGTATCATAGTCCGACCTGATCCCTACAATCTTACAATTCAACTTTATTTGAATTCTTTTTGAAAAAATAATGAACACTTCAACTGTCTCATCTTTGGTTTATAGGAACATGATCCAGGTGAACTTTGAAAAATCATCAACTATCACCAGAATGTACTTGTTTCAACCTCTACTTTGAATCTTTACATGACCGCATAGATCCATATGAAGAAGTTCCAATGGCCTGGTTGTACTTAAGCCTTTCTTATGTTTGAACGAGGATCTAGTTTGCTTTCCTTTAACACAAGCATCACAAATCTTATTAGCTGCAAATTCAATTTGTGCAAGCCAAGGACCAAGTCCCTGAAGACAAGTTTATTTAGAAGTGATGTACTTACATGACCAATCCTGCTGTGCCACAATCTGTGTTGTCGCCCATATGAAGAAGTTCCAATGGCCTAGTTGTACTTAAGCCTTTCTTATGTTTGAACGAGGATCTAGTTTGCTTTCCTTTAACACAAGCATCACAAATCTTATTAGCTGCAAATTCAATTTGTGCAAGCCAAGGACCAAGTCCCTGAAGACAAGTTTATTTAGAAGTGATGTACTTACATGACCAATCCTGCTGTGCCACAATCTGTGTTGTCGCTTTGAACACTAAGACATGTAAGATTATCTTCTCTTATTGAGTCCAGGTTTGATAAAAACATATTCTTGAGCCTCTTTGTAGTTAATATCACCTCTTGAGAGATGAGATTGGTATCAATGCACTTGTTGGAAAAAATTGACTTTATTTCCCTTATCACAGATCTGGGAAATGCTAAGCAAGTTATGCTTCAAACCATTAACATAGTAACATCATATATGGAATGCTCCACAGACTTTTCATTTTCCCAATTCCAAGAATGTACCCTTTTTTACCATTTTCAAATGACACACCACCATCTTGGTGTGCTTCACAAGAGAGGAAGTGATGCACTTCTCCAGTCATATGCTTAGAGAATCCGTTGTCCATGAACCAACATTGACTGTTTCTTTTCTTTTGCAGACAAATAATCATTTGTTAGATTTAGGAACCCATTTGAGACAGAGTTTTCAAAAAATAGACAAGGGCTTGTAAGAAACTTTCCGGTCCAAGGAGGCAGTTTTTTCTCATTGAACTGATAGTTAGGACCAGGTTCCCTTCTTTTCTTTAGTTTGGAGAACTTTTCAAGGTTCTCTTTGAATTTACTTAGAGATTCAGAAGTCCTTTTCATATGGTTGTTTCTACCACAATGAGTGCACAACAAGTTATCAGAGACATACTTGATTTGAGGGTTGTAAGGAGGCTCTATCTTCCGACATCCTAAACCCTTCCCACTGTTGTATTTTTGATAAGCTAGGTTTGCAAGGATCTTTGAGGAATTAGTCCATTTTAAGGATTTGCTTAATTCCTCCTTAGCTTGACCTAGATCTATTTCTAACTGGGAGTTTCTTTCTAGTACAACAGCCAGTTTTACCTCAAATTTCTTTAAGTTTGCTTCCAGATCCAACTCAAAACTACGCTTCTTTTTCCCATTTAAAGAGGTTTCTGACTTTTCTTTAAGTTGCAAGTAATCAGTCTCTAGAGCTACCACTCGATCATTTATTTCAGACATTTGAGATAGAAGAGCTATTTTTTCATCTTGACAAAAGTCTAAGTTCTCTCTCAAGGCATTCTTATCAACATGTAATTCACCAACTGAATCAATTAGCACAACAACAAGTTTTTTTAACCTTCTGATGGAGTAAGTCTCTATATTACATTTAAGGTCAAGAAGGGTTATCTCTTCCTTAGTGTCTTTATCTTTTGACTTTGCCATCAATGAAAAAAGAGAGTTGAAGATATCTTCCTCATCTTTGATCACCATCATGGAAATATCTTCGGGATGATTTGATTTCTCAGAGTCACTTGAGGAGTTACCCCATACAACAAGAGCTTTCTTTATCATCTAATCAACAGTTGCTTTTCTCTTTACATTATCAGGGACCTGGTCCCTATGCTTTTCTTTATCTTCTCTAATGTAATCTTTGTACTCTAGCTTGTAATTTGGACACCCTATCATGAAATGTCATAGTTTTCCGCACTTGTGACAAAGATCATTTGCATTTGCAGATCGACTATAGAGTTTCCTTCTCTCTGGAACCCTCAATTTTTTTACTATTTTTTGAAATCATCTAATCAGGTAGGCCATCCCCTCATCATCTTCTGATAGTTCACTTGCGGAGGCCTTCAGTGCCAAGCACTTGTCTTTCTTTCCTTCTCTTTTAGAGAGATCTTGTTGCTTTTTTAGCTCATAAGTTTGAAAGTTTCCAATCCATTCGTCCATGCTGAGAGTCTTCAGGTCCCTAGCCTCACTGGTACCATTTACCTTGCTCTCCCATGACTTCGGAAGAACTTAAAGAATCTTTCGAACTTGTTTGCTTGGATGTATAGGCTCACCAAGACATCAAAGCTCATTGGTTATGGAAGTGAATATGATGTGCATCTCATGAATGGTCTCTCCTTCCTTCATGCTGAACTTCTCATACTAAGTCGTAAGCATGTCCACTTTCAATTCCTTCACTTGAACAGTAGCTTCATGGGCTATCTTTAAGCAATCCCAAATTTCCTTACATGTTTCACATGCTGAGATTTTGTTGTATTCATCAGCTCTAATGCCACAAACTAGTAGTTTCTTAGCCTTGTAATTTTTTTTGATTCTTTTTTCTATCAGTTTCATCATACTTCTTTTTGGTTTTGGGACCCACGCGAGTCAGATATCCTTCTTTAACATCCTTAGTAGGATCATAAAAACCATCAAGAATGATGTCCCAAAGTTCATTGTCTTCTACCATAATATAGTCATGCATTATAGTCTTCCACCACTTATAGTGCTGTACATTAAAGCGAGGGGGACGTGTGATGGACAGAACTTCTTCTAAGCTTGGTGGAGCAGCTTCACATGATCCTTTCTTGATGTTAGTCAAATAGAATGTTCAAGCTCTGATACCAATTGTTGAGATATGCTAACTCACTGTGTGCTATAGTATTGGGTCGAAGGTATGTTGGAATGAAGTAAAAGAAATACAAAGAAGAATAAAGACAAGGAGTTTTTACGTGGAAACCTCCTTGATCAAAGGAGTAAAATAATGACATGTACTCACAGGATTTCCAACTGTTTTCACTAATATCAAGCAACAAGTAAATACAGTTTTAAAATACACCAAACGAGATTAAACTCATAATCTCACTACAAGTAATAATTATATTACTCAACTGAGCCAAAGCAATGCCTCCATTGCCTACTATATTAACTAACTCTAATTAATATAGACTTCATTCACAAGACACACAATTAACTTTGACTACGTTCTTGTATTTGGTACACAAATAAAAGACTTGATGCGTTTCTTTATAGATGAGAAACGAATCTTACAATTTCAGCACATTATAAACATTTAGACAACAACACTTAAAAGATGCCCTTGATATCAATATCAGGTCCCTTGGTGTGTGTTTTAAAGCTTGAGTTCTTTCAAGAAAAATATAATACTTTTTAAATGAATGATCTTTGTTGTTTGTTGTTTTGAATATATCAATCAACCAATCTAATTAATATAGACTTCACTCACAAGACACACAATTAACTTTGACTGCGTTCTTGTATTTGGTACACAAATAAAAGACTTGATGCGTTTCTTTATAGATGAGAAACGAATCTTACAGTTTCAGCACATTACAAACATTTAGACAACAACACTTAAAAGATGCCCTTGATATCAATATCAGGTCTCTTGGTGTGTGTTTTAAAGCTTGAGTTCTTTAAACAAAAATATAACACTTTTTAAATGAACGATCTTTGTTGTTTGTTGTTTTGAATATATCAATCAACCAATTATGTATTATCCGTTGAACAAACAACTTCATCCATTCTCATTAGAGTAGTACATGGTCCTTCTCACCTAACCGCTAACAAGGCAACTTTACAAGTGTTCACCATTGAGACTTGGATGATAGCAATTCTACCGTTGACCAGGTCCCAACCTTTGTGAGAATCATCAAAACACTGAAATACTAAATGATATGTAATAAGGACCTTAGTCCAAATAATAATAATGTAATGCATGTCCTAGTTAAGTGCCAATGCATACTTTATCTTTGATGTTTCTCTTCTTTTTTATAATTTCTTAGCCATTTAGTTTCTTCAAAGTATAAATGGTACACCTAAGAGGAAATGAAACGACTATTTACTTACACGACAAACAAACACAACATATTGTGAATTAAAGGAAAATATTAACCCATAAGGTTTCACATGGAGCCTTTTGAATTCTTAACTAACAGTTATTAATATAGGCAAATTTGGTATATTTGGATAGAATGTATCATTTTACATTGTTACAGAAGTCACACATTCATAGTTTGAATGATAACAAAAATTCACACTCTCTCTTATTATCGTATACATTACTTATTTTACCATATTTCTTAATAGAGAGAGAGAGATAGAGAGAATTTCCTAAACACAAATCTAAACGTTGAATCAACGATTTATAGCAGATTCAAAATTTAACTTTAAGGTTTCAAGTTCAAATTCTAAATTACATTGGTTGAAAAATTATACTTTTATGTTCCAACTAAAAAAACATTATTGTTGGTATAAACAAACAAATCAAACGTGTTTCACATTAGACAAAAATCTTGTCTATAAAATGAAGGGGTAAGCAAGGAAGGATAATCATCTAAACAAAAAAAGTCCCAAAAGATGAAGATCATAGTAGTTCTCTTTGTTTCCCTTGCAATATTCCTTACATTGGCAACTTGCAACAACAACCAACTATTGGTAGATGTACTCGATATCGATGGTAAACCCCTCAACGCAAGCCATAGGTACCACATACTTCCGGCCTACTACACTATGGAAGGTGGAGGGGTATGCCTCGCTAATCGGGGGGATCAATCACAAAACTCTTGTCCCACATCGGTCGTGCAATCACAAAATATTACAGACTATGGTATCACAATTTATTTTATGCCTAAATATCGAACATATGGTAGCATACTCTCCGTTAAACATTAGATTCTATCTTGATTATTTAAATCCATGTCTTAACCTAATAGTGCAAAAGGTCGACGACTTTGGTGAAGTCGTACAGCCAAATGGCCACACAATTAGCATGGGTGGAGAGTTGGAAAATATCGTTTGTAACATCCCTCCTTAGAAAGAGCTAAATTTAGAAAGAACTAATTTGGAAAGAGCCAAATCGAGAATTTTGTAAGTTAAGCTTAAGTTATGAGTTTTGGGTCAACCTCAAACGACCATAACTTTTAGTACATGATGAGTTAGGTGGCCCATAAGAAATCAAATGAAAGTTCGTTGAATTCTCTTTACAATGCCATCGAGCTTGCTAAATTTTATGTTCGGATGAGGGGGATACGCCCGTTTGAAGTCAGCATGTCCAGTTAAGGAACGTTACCCAAATTTATGAGGGATATTTTGGTCTTTTCCTTACCCCTTCAGCATAAACCATTTTTAGTAATAATTTAGGAGCCTAAACTAATTTGGGTCAGTTTTAATAATCCTAAATTATGCTTAGGATTTTAGGATAGAGTTCAAGAAGAGAAAAGAGGAGAAAAGGAAGAACGGTCAAGATTTCTTGCGAATCGAGGATTTGTTTCGCCAAATCAAGGTATGTAAGTTTTCATAGTGTTGGGTTCGTTCACCCACACACCAAAAATGTAAATTTCATCCATAATTTCATTCTTGAGGTTGAATTATTTGAGTTCTTGATGGGTGTTCTTGAGGTTTTGTTCTTCTTGCTTTGTTTATGAAGTTTGATGAATTTTGAGGTGAGGATTTCGATTGTTGAGAGTGCTTACAGAGGAAAAGAGAGTATATTCTTGTGTACTTGTATTGGGTAATTGAATCTAAGGAAAATTTGAGGAAAACAATCGATTCTAGGCGAATTAGGGTCAGAAAATGAGAAACAAAATTCGTCGGGTTTTCTGGGAAGGGGGCTGGCACGTTGAGCCAGAAAGTTGAAGGATTGGCGCGCCGCGCCACTCAGTGCGACAGGGTTGCATGCCCCGACCTATTTTCAGTCGTTTGCTCCGCCTGAGTTCTTTTAAAGTATACCTTCACTCCTTTATGATTCTAACTACTCTAAACTACATATAAACATCGAGATATCCTCCATAACATGAATTATAACCCTTGAATTCATAATTCAAATCCAAGGTAAAGTTACGAGTAAAATCTCGAGAGTTCTTTCGAGTCATTTGAGTAGTCTTTTGCCAACTTTTTAAACTTGTTTTAAGACTTTTGTATGAGGATGAGTAGAGTTGAGTTCATTTTTCAAAATGAATGTATGGGAACTAAGTATTCCCAAGAGTAAATGTTTTCGCATTTAAAAAAGAGGAGGAAACCTTGATTTCCGAATGAGTTCATGAGGAGTTTTGAGTATAAATCTTTTTTAAGAGAATATTTTGAGTAATAATCTCAAAGTTTGAGGATGAGAAAATGTTTTTAAACATATGAACTGAGTATATTTTTGGGAATAGTATTGAGCACCGATATGGGGACGAGTTCATACAACTCAAAGTACTCATAAATCATGTAACGTGGGTAGAAAAGGTCATACTTTTTAGATGATTTCTTATTGCTTTTTAAGCATAGCGTATTGGATCCACTTAATTGAGGATGTCTTATACCCTGAAAAGATATAAGACAGTTCTGGAAGCGTGAATGAGATGTTGTATAATCACATAGCTCATAGTGATGGTTGTCAGTTAGAGAATCTCCCAACTTGATTTATTTTGTATATTTAGACACAAACTGAGTTATTATTGTATTTTTCAATACATTCAATTGTTATCTACTGTTCTAAAAGATTTTCTTTTGATTGCATCATTGTCATTGCTTTTATATTGAAATGAGTTGAGGTTGAGTTGATGTTGAGTTGAGAAGAGATGAGGTAAGTATGTTTATCCAGTTTCAGTTCAAGCTTTGTCAAGTTTTAGATTTCCCCTTACATGATCGTACATTCAATGTACTAATGTCATTTAACCTGCATCATTTCATGATGCAAATTTCGTGAGCCTCTTTGCTTTCCGAAGGACTTCACATTTAGTTTATTTTTCAATTTTTTGTTATTAGGATGTCGTGGGTCTTGTCCCGATGCCCATCTCGGTTTGTAGAGGCTTCATAGACAGTAGAGGTTTGAGAAGTCTGTTTCATTTTCATTGTTGATGTTCTAGACTTGAGTTGCCTTTTTTAGCCAGTGAATGTTTTATTTAAAATATTCTGAGTAACTATTTTGAGATTTTGAGTAAAGTTTTACTTTTGAGTTCATATGTTGTTGAGTAAGTCTTCCTCTGAGAGTTGAGCCAAGCCAAGGGTTCGCTTGGGGCCAGCAATGGTTCTCGAGTGTCAGTCGTATCAAGGGTGTACGCTCGGAGCGTGACACCGTTAATGTGAGTACTTGGTTCCAAATTGAGCCTATTGCCAATAACAATATAATCTAGTATTTTGTCCTGATATAAAATGCTACAGTTTTAGTGGATATTATCGTTTGGGTCTCTCGAAGAACCCAATGTTGTTTAAGTTCAAATACATCTTCCATATGAGGAGTGATGAGTTGGGGATTTCAACTCATTTAGGGCTTGATATTCCTAGTTTTAGCGTCCTCAATGCCTAATTTATGCTCTAAGCTGCTATTAAAGTGTTGATTTGCAACAATGAAGGGAAAGGGGCAAGATAAGGACATTACCAGGCAAAAAGTAGCGAAAAAGCTGAAGAAGTTGAAGGAAGGTAATCCTGGTGATCGCCAAGACCACTCGGCGAACCGCCGAGTGGTCCTTCAGCTCACCAAATGTTACAGCATGCCAGCCCTGAGGAAAACCCAACTTGGCGATGGAATGGGACAATTGGTGAACCGCCGAATGGATCAGCGACAACGATTCTGATCGCCTAAAGTTACAGGAGTCCAATGGTGCTGAGGCAAGTCAAGAAGGCGATGGAGCGAGACACTTGGCGCATTGCCGAATTTGTCGGCGATGGATGACTTATTCCGCCGATTGGTCCACAAGTTGGAAATTTGGAAGAGTATAAATGCAAAATTTTAAAAAATTTGAAGAGAGCTTCCAGGTCCGAAAATTGTGAGCAACTGCTCTTAGTATTTGAGAGTTTTTATCTTGAGCTTTTGATTCCAAACACTATTCTTAGAGTTTTCAGTAGAAATTTCAAGTGGGTTTTGAATTTTAGTTGATTTGAAGCATTGTAAAGTTTTGGAATTCATTACCCAGCTCATGGACAACATAGTTGGTAATATTTTCCTGTTTTTTATAATGTGTGGCTAAAACTCTCATTCTTGGGGGTGTGATTATGTGATTAATTGCTTCAATTAGCTTATGGGTGCTAGTAATTACAGATTGAAATGTTGTTTTGAAGTGAGTTTGATTGATAGTTGTGTTTCAATCTATGAATTGTAGTTACAAATGCAATTCTAACTTAGTATTCCAGACTTGCTTGAGAAAGAGATTTTAGAATTAAGGCTATCGATTGATGATTGTAGTGATTGGGTTATCGTTGATTTAGCTCGAGAGAGTGAATCTAAATTCGATCCTACTAATCTAGCTCGAGAGAATAGATTAATTAAGGTTTTGGGTTGTATACATTGTTATGCTTGTTGAGGTTCGAGAGAACTCACTTAAATTGTAATGGCCGATCAAGAGATGGCTATTACATCTATAGTCTAGCCTACCCACTAAGACTCAGTGAATTTCAGTAATTGGTAACCACCCGTATAGAGATATTGGCAATTAATGGATCACATCCCCAAGGATACCTCTCTACTTGATTACTCCCCTGTTTTCGTAGTTTTTAAAGTTGTTACTTGACAAACCTAATCCCCCCATCTGACATTTATCGTCAACTAGTGGAATTAACATTAATTGGTTTCGATAAAGTTTACTTCTACAAACGATTAGAGCACTTTCTTTACTTCATAATTGCATTCTATTCTGTATCACTCCCTGTGAAATCAACCCCAACTCTTCGTTCGATTTATACTGGATTGCGACCGCCTATACTTAGAATTAGATGAAGTGTAGTTAAACGCTATCAGGGAGCCCGAAGTTTATTGATCGTCATCATCTATTATATGTATGCCTCGATTTTCTCTCGAATGAAGTCAGTTCTTCTTTAACTACCTCAGTCTTAAGATAATTGTCGTGTTTTTCACTTCTTCTTAGTTATGAAAATATATCAGAATATGATCAATAAACACTATCACTAATTTGTTCAAAAACGACTTGAAAACCTTATTCATTAAGCCTGGCACAAATTATACTTTATGTATTATAACCAAAAACACATCACTGTTGTACAAATAATGATATAAACAGACAAATTAAAAGTGGTTCACATCAGAGAAAAATATTGTCTATTGAAGAGGGTTCAATTGTCTGCGTAGATTGTTGAAGTTAGAGATTAGAGTTAGTTCCTAAATTTCAAATGTTTGTAATCTGAATAATTGTTGAGACTCATTGTTTTAATAAAATTGAGGCAAATCCTGCCATAGTGTAGGTCATGAGTTTTAGTTTTTATGAATTGACTATTTTTTACGTAAAAAATACGATATTGCTATTTTTATTTTATATTTGATAAAAAGTCAGTGTAAAATAAATAGTTTAACTTAATTCATCACTTAGACAAAAATTTGACAGCCTAATAACTCACCTCTTGTGTAATAGTTAGAAGTGCATAAAACATCAGGATGAAATATACATTGCGTAGCTAATTATTTAATATATTTACCTCTCTTTTTGTAACCACGATAAGCTCACTAGCTAGTTCATATCAATAATTGGGAGATCAACATTGCTATTTACTTTGCCTCATTTTATGCGGTGTAATTTTTTTTAATTGGTAAATTTTTTTTTATATTTTCTTGTTTAGACACAATGTTAATTCAAATTTATTTTCAAATAGATATATTCATAAATATATTCATAACTTATTTTAGATCATAAAAATTTCATATTCAGTCATATACTATCACTTAGTATAGTATATATAGAGAGAGTATTATTTTCGACAACAATAATTGCATAGAGCATTTGAATTGTGCCACGACAATAGTTGAGTTGTACGCATGAGCGTATCTAGTGGGTGTTCCGTCAGTTCACGTGATCAACCATACCTTCCATCTCTAGATCATATAGAATAGAGTTATATTTTTTTTTAAATACTTAAATATAGATGTGTGAATCCACTTCAAAATATCATATACTGTGTTAATGATTGGGTGCACCTTTCTAAGTGAGGTCAGAAATTTAAATCTTATATCGTTAATTTGTAACATTTTTTTTACGTGCAAATTGATGGTTCTTCACTAATGTTGTCAAGTTTCTTTCAAATGAAGGATCGGTGAGTCATTTTGTTGAACTAACGTTTTTAAAGTTTTGGTTGTATCATGATTTTTTTGTTTTGTAATTATTAAAACAAGAAATTATACGTTAAAAAAAATGTTCCAAGTCATTGTCCATGTGGAAAGGATATAACAATTAGTACACAACAATCCAAGTAATTACCCAAGCGTTTTAAAAAAAAAAACAAATTCGCTATTTTTCCATAATCTTTCAAATGAAGTGACTAATAAATTGGGTGTTATTTCAAATAGCACCCAAACCTGTGCTATTTACATTTTCAATAGTCGATATATCCTTATAGAATTTCCCAACCATAGCCATTCTGCAATCATGTGCTAAATTCACGAAGTAATCTTGCGTGTTAATCAAATTATGAATCATTAATGAGAATCATAATTCTTGGCCATAGAGTTTCAAGCATCTAATTCAAGAAATCTCAAGAAAGGATTTCTTGATTTTTCTCTTTCGAGCTAATCAAATTCTTCTTCAAAATTCTCCAAGAACCTTCTTCTTCTAGGTATGTAAGGCTATCATAGTGTTGTACTAGTTCGTCCTCACGCCCAACATATACTTTCAAATTAGTAAAAGAGTAATCTAGGTTTATATCCCTAGATTAGAGTATTCTTGATCTGAGTTGATTTTGAGTTCTTGAGTTCTTGATTCTTTTTGAAATTCTATTCCTAATTATTGAATTGATATACGTTATGCATTAAGATTTTTGAGTAGATTCATTCATGTCTATATTTCAGCATGAACTCTATGAATTGAGTATTTTTGAGATGAGAAGTATCGTTGAATTCTGAGTTCTAGAGTCCTTGAATTCCGAGTATTGAGTTTCTATATTGTTATTGAGATCCTTGAGTTGATTGTTAATGTCTATAATTCAGCATGAACCCTATTTTCAGTTATAAATCTTGAGAAGCTTTTTAAAGTCAACATTTGAGTTTTAAACTGAGTTTTTGAGGAAGTAAAGATGAGTTTGAGAAAGAGTTTTTTTAAAACATGATTAGTATGACAGTCGAGTATGCCATCAATGCTTAAACAATATGGTATCAAGATATGTCATCAATGTTTTTGCAGTATGACTTCCCGAGTCATCAATGATCATATCACAATATGATTTTGATATATTTCTGACAAATAGTTTTCAAATATGAATTCAGTAAGAATATAATGGAACTAAGTATTTCCAAAGGTATTAGTTTTTACATTGAGAAAAGAAAAATTTAGATTTCTAAATAAGTCAATGAGTTCATAGATATTTCAGAGTAGATACCTCTTTTTAGAGGATAGTTTGAGAAATTCTCTCAAACCAAAGGAAGAGTATGTTTTTAAACATTGAGCATGAGTATCTATTATTGGGAGTAGTATGGAGCACATATATGAGTATGAGTTGAGACAACTCACATTCCTCATAAACTATGTATGCCAACATGGGTACATGATCATAATTTTTAGATCAATCCTAACTTGAGGTGTTCTATACCCCCAACAAGGTATAGGACAGTTCTGGCAGCGTGGGCGGAACACTGTGTCATCACGTAACTCATATTGATCGTTGTCGGTTAGAGAATCTCCCAAATAGAGTTAAAAGTGTATTTTTGTTATATCACTTTATATGTTGAGTTCAGAGTTGATTAGTATTTTTCTAAAAGTTTAATGATTTCACTCCTTTATTTCTTTATATTCAGTTGAGTATATGTCTATATCTATTGCAATCCTTTCATTCAGTTATTTGTTATTCAACTATATTACATACTTGTACATTCAATGTACTGATGTCATTCGAACTGGATCTTTTAATGATGCAGATACAAGTTCTTAGGATCATCAACAAGAGTCCGTTAAGATCAGTTCGTCTGCTCGCCAGCTTTTGAGTAAGACCTCCTTTCTTTTGGACGACTCCAGTTTTATAAGTTTTTAATATTAGTAACATTTTGAGTAGTCGTGGGTCTTTTCCCGACACTCGTCTATATATAGTAGAGGCTTCATAAATAGTATTTTTGGAGAGTCTTTCAGTTTTCAAATGTTTTATTTAAACTTAGGTTTCATACTCAGTATATTCAACAAAGTTTTGAAATTTAGTAAGTTATTTTTAAATGTTTCTTTCAATTTGATGCTTATGTATGCTTGTGTTGGTCTTCCTCTTGTAGTCAACCAGGATGAGGGTTTCCTTGGGGACCTGCAATGGTTCTCGAGTGCCAGCCAAGTCCAGGGTTTAGACTCGGGTCATTACAAACTTAGTATCAGAGCATTGAGTTCAAGTGTCCTAGGATGTCTATGAAGTCACGTCAGTAGGTTCTTGTTTATGGTTGTGAGGGCCCCACTTATATAAACGAGGGACTACAAAAATTTAAGAAAAGTTTCCTTTCTTTCATGTTCTGAATCATGCAGTAGAACTGTGTCATAAAGAATTTATTCTAACTCGTACATTTCTCATATCTATTTGACTACCCCTCATACTCAAGGTAGTTGAAAAGCAAAGCCAGATCCTTATAAATGAGTTACTCTCAGAAAAAGTCTTGAGGAAGTCATGAGAATGTAGATGAGCTTGAGAGAAGCCCGTGAGTGAGTTAAGTATTGAGTTTCGAAAGAATGCACTCTCATTCATATGAATTGTGTGTTCAAGCTAAAAGCGAGATGTACTCTCTTCTCTAAACCTTGTTTCAGTTGAGACCCTTATGAGGAAGTGTGTTTTAGATCTTGGGTAGTATTTACACCCGAAAAGATAGTAAGAGTTACGAGGTTATAAGTAGTAGTAGTAAAAGTTCCCAAAGTTAGAAGAATGCATACAGAGATTTAGTAATATAAGAAATGGAGATAACGATGAGGAAAATTATGTTATTGTAGTCATGCACATTGTAAGTTATTAAAGAGGAGTTTTCCCTTATGGGTAGACTAAGAAGTGATGAGTTTGTGTAGATTTTATGATAGAAGGTATAGTAAGAGTTACTAGTATGGGTGAGTTAGAGTATACTTTAACCCGAAAAGAGTTTCTATCAATGTAACATTGTGTTAGTGAAGGACATGTATAGTTGTTGAATAAATGAGTATAGTGTTCATGAGGTGATAGCTCTAAACTAGGCTTATGATTCTAAGAGGAAACCCATAATATTCAGAGGGATACAAAACTAATTAGGCAATGATGTATAGAAAATGGGTAAATACTACTTAAGTTGTTAAAGGAAGTGTGACGGTAAATTGTAAGTATGAAGACTGAGAGATAAAGATTGACTACTTGTCATGAGGTTTTAGTGGGCAAGTGTTTCTTAATTTTTATCTAGTAGTTGTAAGTTAGTATAGTAAGCGAGCAATCATATTGATATACGGGTTTAGTAATAAACATTAAGCTTGAATTTGAGATGAGCGTCATGATCAAAAGAATGGCAACATGAGGGTGATGATGTTAGTCTTGAGATCTGATCTCGTAGACTTGACATAGAGTAGGTGAGGAATTGAGATGTTAGTTGCAATGAATATGAGTGGAACAAATGAGAGATCCTAACTTTTAGATAAGGTTAGTGAAGGTGGCTAAGTCATAGAAGTAGCAAGAGCATTAAGATGTGTACCAAAATGGTATGTAATAAGATGAGATTCCAATTGAGTTAATGATCTTCTTCATGCGTGCTTAGATAGTATAAATAAGGTATTAATGTGGGATAGGATGATGTAAGCATTAAATTACCCCTTAAGAGATAGATGAAGCGGCCTCATAAAACATTGAGAAGAGGTTAAGAGAAGCATCCTAGCAAGAGGTCTTCCTTGGGAATTGAAGGAGTCTTACTACCTGTTTATGGAGAGTTTAGTAGCCATGAGATAAGATTTTCCTGAGTATTAGAATAAGGTGCTTGTAGACCAGTTTAGAGAAGATGGAATAGGTCCATAGATTTCAAAGTGTCAGCTCCAAACCTAAGGGGGAGATGATAAGGTGATAAATCAAGTCAAGTGTTGAGAATGAGATAGCTATGTCTTTGGAAAGAATTAAGGAGGTACATCAATCCATTCATACTCTTGTGTATTCCTTAAAGTTCAGTCATTACAACATCATGATGATTTTTCTTATATCAGAATTGTGTCTATGAACTATGCTCATACACTTTAGAGAGATTCACATCTATGTTCAGTTTCCAGAAAGAGGGGCAAAGACTTTAGCCCATTAATCTCAAGATTAATCCATTAAGTTACGGATATCAGCCTCATGATATGAACCTATTAATATAAGCATTCATGTCTCATAGTATGTTCAGTCTCGCAAATTCATGATCTACTCTCAATGGCTAATAACATAATGTTATGCCATGCATATTCTTATATCAGATATCTCGAGCGAATCATGCTTATGATCTTTCACCCCAAAGCTCCTTCAGTTACCCATTTAAGTTTGAGAGTGAGGTTGTTGGTAGTAGCAATTTGATGATAGAGAAGAAGATTGTTGTTTCTTATTGTGATAGTGATGGTGTGTTTATTCCATCTAAGGTTATGAATGTGGAGGGAGAAGGAGATAAGGTTTTATGATTAGTAATAAGTAAGATTCTTGGTAATAATACATGAAAGTTTTGTTGGTAGAAATGATGAGAGGAGGAGGAATTCTAATAAGGAGTGGCTAAGGTTATATGCTTGAATGTGGTGGTGTTAACATGTGGGCAATGCAGGATGCACTAGGTGTTTCGTGATATTAGCTCAAGGTTAGCTGAATGTAGCAGTAAGGAGTAGTGTCCTTGTTATGGGATTTTTCCTACAGAGGTATAGTACCTGAATCTTGTGAGTTAGATCAGAATAATCACCTTATGTTAAGTACTTGGCGATTTTGAGTTAGGCCTGAGTATAGTAAGAGTAACCCCATTACATTCTCAGTCCAGCCGTCATTCGAGGACGAATGATCCCAAGGAGGAGATATTGTTAGACCCCAAAAAAATCTAAGTTAAGCTCCTTACTGTTGACATCCAATTTTGGCCCTCCACATTTAGTTAATTTTCAAGCTTCTTTGATTTTAAACAATTCGAAAGAATTATTTATGAATCTTTCGAGACCATTTTCAAGGCAATTTGGTCATTTTCCTATCAAATATATATATCTTCATATACTTACAATATACAGATTTATGTATTTATTACTTTGAATAAGTATTTTGGAAAAATCGTTTACTAAAAATAGAGTTTTAACTAAGTGTGCATTTTGTTTCCTCGAAAATCAATTAGAGTACATAACTACTCTTCTTGTTTCAAAATAATTTTAATTGCTATGTTAAATGATCATTTTACATTGTAAAATTTAAGAAGCTTAATAATTAATTAAAATTTATTTCACATGTGATTTAATTGAAATACGGTGAAAGGACCAAGTCCTCCAATCATCCCTTTAAAGACTCATGTGGACCTGGAGAGCACAAATATATTTGGCCCACATTCTTTGACCCAGTCCACTCTTCTTCTAAAATACCCAAACCCATTTTGTTCTTCTTTATTCCAACAGAATGCGCAGTACGCTCGACTTCAGCAATGGTCACCTAGAAAAGAACGAACCCATTCCCAAATTTTTGCCTCTTCAATTCCCCTTTTCTCCTTCAATTCGTACCTTTAAGCGTGCCTAGCACGAGCTCGAGGATAACTGGAGGTTTCCAGAACGTTCCCAGCAACATTATCCTCTCAATGTCCTTTCCTTTTGCCAATTTTCGTTCAAAAATGGTACGAATTTGTACACTACCTAGTTGGCAATCCTTATCCGCTTAAGAATTTTGAAAAAAATGCCCAATTCTCACATCGTTTCCCCCCTCAATTTCAACCCAAAAGTTGTCCTATATAAACTCCTCCCTTCTGCTGTTCATAGTGGCGTTTTGAGACCTGAGAGTACCCCTAAAAAGGTTTAGGAATTCTCGTCTTTGTAGTTTAAAATTTTGTGGTTGCTCGAGTTGAAAGAAGTGGAATCGTCTCCGTCAAACTCGCCGTCCAGTTCGCTGCCCCCTACCAGGTAATCTTTTCTTTATTTCAACATTTTCGTTGGCTCTTAATTATGTCTTATTCATTGAAATTTTGTTTGGCATTAGCTGTTTAAATATGTTTTCAGTAGCTTAAAAAATTGTAAAATTGCTTATCTTTGAATTCGACTAATTTATATGTGAGATGGCCAAGCCTTCCTCTCGGTTAATTAAATTTCAGCATTTTCTATTGTCTAAAGATAAGTTTAATCAGTGTTGAGTGCAGTTAGAGTTGTGATTTTTTTTTTGTATTCAAGCATTCCTAGTTGTTAGTTCGAAGTCTGTAACTTGCATTTATTTTTATTTGGAAATCTCTTGAATACCTAGTTTTCTCTTGATTGATTCACTTATCTAAGTGGTAACAAAATTTGAAATATGGAGTTGTACATTCCCATTCATGATCAGTGAAATGCTCTTCCCTTTTATCTAATCTTTTTATGTGGTTAAACATTCATTTACATGTTTGGGCTGTATGTATACCTTTGGATTTCACATATCAGTAGAGTATTATGCATTCCTTCCCTTGTTTACATTCCATCCAGTTCCCTTTTCACAATGTGGGTACCTTACTTGCTTCTTGTGTTAAGGATATTATTTGTTTTGGAATCATGAGTTGATCCTATGTTTAGTTGAGCTCTAGATGAAGTTGAGTTTTAGTTCAACTTCTCTTTGGTTGCTCCTAAATCCCTTAGATCCTCATGTCACTCCTTTGAGCTACAGATCCTAAATTGCGTACATTGGCTTGGTTTGGATTTTGTCCTATTTGTTGATTATTAGTTTAAATTTGGATGTTACATATCCGTTGTTCTATTTGAGAGTTCATATGTCTTGTAATCATGATCTTTTATTGGTTTGCTCATTTTCTTAAATGGTAGAGCTTGTTCTTCCCTTATTTTTATAATTTTCATGTCAGTTTAAAGAACTCAGCATGTCAGCCTGAAGTACTTTGAAGTCCTCGCTATGATCTGTTATTTTCGCTACCTTCAACATAATTAAGTTAATACATGTCATTTAGTCTTATGTGATTTTCGTGTTATGTTGCCTTGTTCATTCACAGTCCTACCAGATGTTTAAACTTAAAATCTAAAAAGAGATTTGAGTTTCGTACACTGAGTAGTGTTGGGTTTTGTCTTGGTGTGATACTTGTATGAATCTGTTTCAAGTTCCTTATTGGTTTGATCAAAGTTGTATTTAGTAGGAGGTTACTTGATAGCAAAATGGATTAAGAAGGCTTTGTTTAGTTGTTGCTTTATTTTAAGTTGTGGCTGCATATTGTCATTGTTGTTTTGCTTACACTAATTGCGAACTGCTTATGAAATGGTATGTCGTTCAAGCATTTTCGATTACAAAATGTGTTCCCCTGTTCATTTACTGATCGTAGGTGCAAAGATATCAACTCTTTTTTTCTTTAACAATTTGTTGTTAATCTAATCTCAAAATGACATAAATCTTCCAAGTGCTATCCTTGAATACTCTTAGATATTCTTTGTTGTAATTCTAGTTCAATAACTCTTGATAGGATTCTGTTTAAATTTAACCTGCTTTTGGTAGATTTCTTAATTGTTGTGTTTAAATATGGTCATATGTGTCATGTTTTAAATTAAATTCGTGTTGACATTAGCTTGTCCCTTAAGCAATGAGTTTATACTTACTTGATGTAGTTCTTTCTTTAGTTCATATTTGCGGGATGTCAAGTCTAAACTAAAATCTGGAAAATCTCTATCTTTATTTTATTTCGCTGATAGATAATTATAGTCAATTGTTCAGTATAATTTCAGTAGTTATAAGTATGTCACTTAGATTTTTGGAGCATACATGACATTGTTTGCATAGCCAGACTTCTCATACGTTGATTGATTGTTTTCAGCTTTGATTTAATATCATCTTAATAATGTTGTTAATCTTTCTCTCTTTTTCTTGGTGCATGAATACTTTCCCCTCGAGTCCTTGGACTCCTTGCTCCCTTGCATTCTCCTCTCTTTGAGTCAACTTCCATCAAGTCGTGACAGGGAAGCTAATATCATCGGGTTAAATTTCAAATCATTGGCAGCAGTTCAATAGCAGAGTTACAACACTCCCAAAGGCTGAAAGTTGGAAAATTTGGACATAAAAGAATCGAATTCGACTGAAGTAGCAGAAGCCCCAAAGGGCTGAAAATTTGAAGTTTTTGGACTTTCAAAAATAAAAGTCCAATGTTCAGCAGATTACGGCAATCTCGACAGCATTGGGAAACTGGAAGTCCGGATTATTCACTCTTGTTTGCCCATTTTCTTTGTTATTATTTAGATGACCCCTAATGTTTTTGTTTTTCATAACTTGGATGAATCCTTTGGAGGTTTTTAATGGCTTTCTATTTCGTCATCTTTAAGTATTCAATTTTTAAACTCTTTTAAGTTAGGCAATCTAAGCTTTAAGACTAACTTGAGAATTATCCATATTTTTTCATAGTTAGTAATTAGCTTTGAATCCACGTTGATGAGATTGAGCTAACCATTTAGTTCAAAATCTTAACTCGGATAAAATGTTAAGTTAAAATTATTGTTTTGACACTTTACGATTTGACTTATTTCATTACTTGGAATAAGATTAGTGTATAAGTATTGAAAGACTTTTTGCTATTTTAAAACAAGATTTTTCACAAGTAATCTTAAGTTTTCTTTTAAAATTAGCCAACTTTTAAATCCGTTGGTAAACCGCATGTTAGCGGATTCTCTAAGATGCCTAAACCCTTCCTTAGAGAATTAGTTAAACCCTTACTCGACTCTGATTTTATTTAAAATGTTTGTTCTTTAAAAAATCCCCTTTTAAATGGTTTTCTTAATTTTTCCTAAAAAATTAAGTGGCGACTTCCAAATTGCAATTTTTCCAAAATCAATAAAATTGTCAAAGTTGCGAAATGGTTTTGAAACCTTAGTTTTCGAAATCGGGTAATAACACTTACCATTCTTGAATTGCGTATAAGGTCGTACTAAGTGACTCTTAATTTTCTTAGGTGTTAAGGTCAATTGTTTACACTCTGTTTGGATCATTGTTACCCATTGTATTGTATTGTATCGTTACTACACCTACAATGTTTGTTTTGATTGTTACTTTAAATGTATTGTATTGTATTGTTAAATTCCGTTGTTACGTAACAATGAAAACCCCCATTTTATGGAACAACCAATTTGGTGTGTTTCCATTGTTACTTAATTTCTTTTTCCATTATATCTTTACATAATATTTCATAATATTATTTTACCGTTTACCTTATATTATTTAATTCTAGCCAAACCTCCTACCCTAGAATAATTAAGGATATTTTAGTAAATTTATAAATTACAATACAATACGATACAGTCAAACCAAACAATAAAAATGTTATTAAACAACAACAAACAATACACTTATATATAGAGAGAAACTAGCTTATCCTACACCATAAAAACACCCAAATTAGAACATAAAGCATCACAGTAAACTACAAAATATTTACCTTTCATGGGAAAAGCTAGAATAGCTTTTGTGGTCAGCAAATTCTTGAGCATTTGGAATCTCTCCTCACATTTATTAGACCATTCGAATGAAACCTCCTTATGAGTCAAATGGGTCAACTTAGAGGAAATAGAAGCAAACCCCTTCACAAACCGATGGTAATAATCGGCTAAGCCCACAAAAGTGTGAATCTCTAAGACTGAAGTGGTCCTAGTCCAATTCTTAACTATTTTTATCTTATGTAGATCAACCATCACTCACTCTTTAGAAACCATATGCCCTAGGAAGTACACTATAGACAACAAAAATTCACACCTAAATTTTTTAGCAAACAACCGCTTCATTTTAGCAACCCCAAAACAATCCTAAGGCGATTCTCATGCCTCTCCTTTCTCTTAGAAAATATCAAGATGTCATGAATAAAATAACGAATAAATATAAATAGTGTTTGAAAACACTATTCATTAAGCTCATAAAAGTGATAGGAGCATTAGTAGGTCTGAAAGGTATAACCAGAAATGCACAATGTGAATATAAGGTCCAAAAGGTTGTCTCACAAATATTTTTAGCCTGAATCTTAAGTTCATCATACATGGGCCTCAAGTCAATCTTAGAGAAGATTGACACACCTTGAAACTAATCAAAGAAGTCATATATGCACAAAAGGGGATACTTATTTCAAATAGTGACCTTGTTCAACTAGTAATAGTCAATACACACATACTCCTATATTTCTTCTTCACAAATAGGACGAAAGCACCCCAAGGAGATGAACTTATTCATATAAACACCTTACTGAACAAGTCTCACAACTAATCTTTCAACTCTCTCAACTCAATCAATGGAAAAATCAATATCCTAATTTATTGGTATGTCAAGTAAGTTAGTCAGAAACACCTCTAATACATTACATACCACTCGAACATACCCAATAAAAGATGCATCTACACTTGTATATCAAAGATGATCCATAAATGCTAAATATCCTCTCTATACTAACTTATTTACACAAATATAGGATATGATCTTTTTAGGAGAAGGATTATAAACTCCCTTCCACTCTAATCTAAACACACCAAGCATGGAGATATAGACAATTTTAGTATGATAGTCTACGATAGAATGATATGGATTCAGCCAACTTATCCCCAAAATAACATCACAATATATTATATCTAGGATCACTATATCAACCCAAGTTTAATAACCTATAAAAGTCACCTAACAAGAATTGTAGACCGTATGTAGATCATAGAATCTTCCAGTAGAGTAGGAACATGAATAGGAACATCAAGAGATTAATAAATCATATCCATACTAACAATAAAGTAAGAATATACATAAGAAAAGGCGAAACCGAGATAAAAACAAGAGCAAGTATCCATTCGGTCATAAACAAGAAGGGTACTTATGATCTTTACGCCAGTCACCTTATGTTTACCCAATAAAACATAAACAATCAACTTTTACCAGTCTGGGTACTTTCTCTACTCGGCTGAGTTCTACCTCTACCTTCCTAAGCATCTCCTCTAGCGTGATGAGTGCTACCCCTACCGATTATGTGTCCACCTCACCCAAGATGAGGACGAATCCTACTAAATGGCTCTCTTCTTTATCTTCTAGAACAATAGATTGAAAAGTTGGTTGTAGAACAATATTTCTAGTCTATCTAAATCTAGGACATCATTTATGAATGTGCTCTAGCTTACCACGCTCTTAATAGACTCAGTCCAAAGTTGGCCTCTATTTTGAAGTAAAAGAGGTTGAATATCCTCGCTATCTTGATAGTTCTTGTGTGGTCCAAGATGGACCTCTGCAGATGATACCAGCATAGCTACTTGAATTGGGCATCTAGAATACCCCTTAAGAAATTAGTGCCAAGGGAACTAGCCCCTTAGAAAAGGACCCATTGAAACCACCACCCTTGATGACCTTCTTTTCTGGAGACTTAGGACAAAAATGTTGCTTCACACCTTCTACATTCATAGCATGCTCAACCACTTCCTAAAATGACATACTATAAGTTACAATCTATAGAGTTGCAAGCTGGAGTCCCATATTTAGTCCCTTAACAAATCATCCATTGGCTGGGTGCTTTAAATAAGAAGATTTCAAAAAAATGTGTATGTAAAAAGAAGTATATGGTGTTTTCTCATCTTCTATGGAAAGTAGTTGCAAAGAATACATGGATAAGGAGTGTAAAAAAGTCTCATATTATATGAAAAACAAACTCCCCTGCTCTATAATGGTGAACTCATTATGTCTACTTTCTCGCAAAGTACAAGGAACATACTTTTCAAAAAAGATAGAGTAAAATTGGGTCCAAGTCAAAGAAAGTGAACTGATAGGTCTACACTTAACATATGCCCTCCATCATAAACTTAGTCAGCCTATGCCTGCTAAGTACCGCTTGCTGGAACTCATATTACACGTCTGCACCCTATAGATCATAGTATGAGTTCTCACCATTGACGTGTACCTCATGCATAGCAACTATTTCTCGAAAACCTGAGGTGAGCTCCTAACGTTTGGAGTTGCCAATCTCCTTCTAGTTTTACTGGACCAATCTTTATTTTGTATTTGGAGATAATCATGTGTATATTTGTATTAACCTTGTACTCATGTTGTAAATAGTTATTGGACTATCGACTAATACCAGGTCATGAGGTGTTATATGTATATCTTGTTTCTCTTTCTTTATCTTTTTGTTTCTCTATTTGTTCTTTATTCTCTGAATTCTCCTCTTCCGTATGATAGCCCATTGCTTCTGGTTCCGAGTTATGGGTTTGCCTTATCTACTAGTGGAATGTTAGTAGGTTCCATCATGACGTGGGATTTCGGGTCATGACACTTTTGACCTTGATATTTAATCTTGATTGACTTGTTCTTGATTGTACTTGTCTTCAAGGGACTCGAGCTTGATCTTGAATCTTGATGAACTTGTACATTAATTCAAGTGCATTTGAGCTTGTTCTTGAATCTGGTGGTCCTGGTCTTGAGTTGTTTCTTGAACTTGAGTGCTTGAATGCTTCAACTTGTAGGTTGTAGAGAAATCTACGGTGTTTGATCCACAAGCTCTCTTTGGCTACTTGTTGAAATTCTGATGTCTTTTCTTAACGATGTGGACCCTATTTATTGTTATAGAATGGAAGAGTCGTGATGAGGACATGCTTCCTCAGACCAATCTGATTTCAGTGACATGATGATATTTGATTGGTCAAAACATGTCACTTGTACTCATGTGACACATTTTTATTTGTCTTTGATTTGGCTAGGCATGTCATATCATTTGTTACGTGGCATAAGCCTGTTGGCTCCTTCGCTTTACTTGGTCTGCTACATCATTTAATATGTGACACCAAATTTGACTTGTAGAATGAGATGACAACTTGGACTTTGGCAACGTAGGTCTGTCATTTGTTATCCATTTTGACAGGCTAGCCCAATGAAATTTAGATTTAATTAAATCCTTACTTAGTGGACTTTAAAAATTAATCAAATAGTACTTATCCATAATATTTATTTGGACTAATATATCTTGAGTTTAATAAAATCTAAATTCTTTACGGATTTTAAATTTAACAGAACTTTGTTATCCACAAAAATATAGTGATATTTAACCATGGTTCATTATTTATTCTGAAAAAAGGTAGACTAACCATATGAAAATATCGAAAATAATTATTTATAATTAACATTCATAGTAAGAAAATATATGAAGAGTAAATATTCATATAAAAAATAAAACTTTTCCAAGGGAATTCATCTTGATTGAAATTAAAACTTTAGTGAGAAGAATTCAAACCAAAAAACATAATAAAATAATGTGGATCTTGCCCCAATAATAGTGAGACGAACTGAATCTTAGGCTCAAGACCAGTTTATGTTCGCTTGGACTAGTGTTTGGGTCTTCCACTACTACTTAAAGTGTTTTAGGTGGTTCAATTTTGACATTAATTAGTCATTTTTTTATTGTTATTGCTGTTACATGCTAATATTGATACTTTGGAGCACACATATTTACTTTCCTTGCCTTTGGCTCGAGGATGACATATTCAAGAGGAGTCATTGAGCGTTAGGTACACAAAAGAAAGTGGAGGATTGACACCCATAATATAATTCGTAAAACCTTAACACCAAAGAGAGAATCTATTTAATTTAAAGATAATGGAAAAATTACTAAAAAATCATTTGATTAAAAAATAATGAGAACCTATGAAAATATTCAAAGATTGTATGTTAGTATCAAATTATCAATTTTAATACAAAAATAATACAATCAATAATAATAATAATAATAATAAAATTTGATATTGTATACAATCAATAATTCAAATTGTTATGAAAAAATTAAGAGATTGTGTGCTAATACTAGGGATAGCTATGAATAATTAATTGTATATATCTATTTATCAGTACTCAAGTGTATTTAGGAATTAATCTGATATTATATGTAAATATCTAAAGCAGATGTGTTTGTGGTAATTTTGGTCTTATAATATATTCTCTACGTAATTTTCCCATTCAAAAACTCCCAAGTCCCACATCATTTTGGGCATGATATCCCCCCAAAATC
Source organism: Solanum tuberosum (assembly GCF_000226075.1). NCBI lineage: Eukaryota > Viridiplantae > Streptophyta > Magnoliopsida > Solanales > Solanaceae > Solanum > Solanum tuberosum. Next base: position 218,780 of record NW_006238992.1, on the reverse strand, counting down.
AAATATATAATAGCCATCCTATGCATCGAATAAAAGGGGGGAAATTTAGGAATTCTTAGGTGTAAGAGCAGTGCTCTTTCGTGAAACAAACCCACGAAGGTTCGGCCTAAGAAATTTGAGATTTTCTAATTTTGTTTGTGGACGAAGCTGGAAGAAGGATTTCAGGTAGCCCTCCCAGCTCCTGCTCTGCAAGAGGTAATTGTCTCCTGTCTTCTGTTATTTTATTTTAGTTTATATTGCTTAGAATAGATTCATTTTTATATTTGAGTTTTAATTTTGCATTCATGTTTTTCTCTACATAAATTTCTTTTTTATTTTTGTGCTTCAAATAGATTTATTTCTATATTTGAGTTTCAGTTTTGCATTTCTATTTTTGTCTAGGTGTTTATGCTTAGTTTAAATTTTAGAAAAGTTTCATTTTGTTTTTTGTCTTAGCTTTGAGAAGTTTGCAGTTTTCTTATTTTTGTCCACTTAAACTACTGTATTCATTGATATATGAATGTTGTAGCATGATTTGAAGAGCTAATATCCTTCCTCATTGAATTCCATATGTCATTATAAGAAGATCTTATTATGAGTTTAAATTTAACTATATTAAGATAGATTTCATCCGAAATTTTACTTCTTTCATGTTATAATTGATTCACATGTTTTTTAATCAATATTTCTAGTTAGATTTCTATCAATGGAACGGAAGAGCCATCCATTCCTATTTCTTTTCATTTGCTGATTTTTTTTATTATTATTTGGGAGTATTTCTTATTAATAGAGTTATATATGACTTGTAGATAAAAGATCTATGAATTTGAAATGATATCTCATCTAAAAAAGGGTCTCAACTAATCTTCATAAATGCTAAATGGTTTTATAACTTTGCTACTTCTTCATATTTGACCTCCCTAACTTATCATATATGTGGAGATAAAGATGTGAGTTGTCTTGTCATATTTCAATTGTTAATGCTTGTTTGATACTGCCTGAAAAGTAGATTAAGTGACTTGGTACATCATGATTGTCCCCTCTTTGTTCTAAACAATTTGTTCGTCTATAATAGTTGGTTAAACCTCCTTTATTTTAAGTGAAATAAAAAGTATTGTAAATTAAAGAGGTAACAACTGTATAAATATTAGTTTATCTTATATAGATATGACTATCTGTTTCAAGTATGCATTTCTTATTTTTGGGCAAAAATATGAAAAACAAAATTTTCCAAAGTCCCATTATTTTTATCTAAATACTTCTTTTCCCTAAAAAAAAGTCAAGTTCTAGCAGAGTTTTTTATACCGAAAGTAATGTACAAATTTTAGATTATCATAAAAAATTTCACATGAATAAAAACTATATGTGAGTGTATCTCACTCTCTAAAGATGATATCATGTAGGAGTAATGATTATCAAATAGCCAAAGTCACAAGGGTAAGTAATATTTTACTAATTTAAGGGGTTTTGAATAAAACACACTAAGTTTAGGGATATTCTCACAAACTAAATATCATGATAATAACTAAAATTTAGTAAGTTCGGATAAGTCATTTATTCTATCCAATTTCTTTTTATTGATAAATAAAATATATACACTAGTGCCAAATAAAGAAATAAAGCAAAACAATCATCATAATTTTTATTACATCCAAACTCTAAATAAAAATTGAAATGTCTTCAAACCCAATTCCCCTGCCTTTTCTAATTTTTTCTTTTTATATGTATATCCCTCATTCTCTATATAAGATGATCAACATCGAAGTAACAAAAATGTTAGGATGAAATAGGAAACATGGTATGTTAATGTACCAATGCATATGTTGTAAATAAATCTTTTCTTAAAGCCAATAAATAGAGGCACATACAAGGAATCAGTTCAAGAATGGTTGTTTTAGAAAAACAACAAAGAAAAGTATTTGTGTTATTTCCGAGTCAACAATAGCAATAGATTTCTACTACTAACTCACCAATTCCTCAGATACAACAACAATAGGTTTTTCTACAATAACATCAGATGTTGATTGAACAAATGTTCATCAATTGCCAGTCTCCAACTTTGATTAGCAAATGTTGACCATAGCCCCTGAGGCATCAATTGAGGATTTGTCAAATGAATCTCGTCTTATCAATGATGAAGAAATCATTTTCATCTCAAGAAGACTCAAAATGACATTTTCCTCATCTTCAATACTACTAGTCTTCAGCCTAGCTAGAGTTTTTATATCACAAAGCCTTGAATCAATCCTAAGGGGCCATAGTTGAAATCTGCTAAAAGAAGTTGAGATGAAGGCAATTGATGAAAATTTGTTGAATCAGCGACAGATGTTGCTATAGTAAAATCTTTTGTTGTTGCTGCTGGGAATTAATTAATTGGTAGTAGAACCTTTCTATTGCTATCGATAATGAAAAGAAATAGTACAAACACTTTTCTTTGGGGCTTCGTTTAACCAAGTCAGCCTTGAAGTGACTCATTGTATGAGCTACTATGCATTGGCTTGAAGAAAAGTTTCTTTCACAACAAATGCATTGGTACATCAACATACCATGTTGCCCATTTTGTCCCTTCATTTTTGTTACTTTCATCGTCATCATTTTAAAGAGAGGAGGAGGAGGAGTTTATATATAATGTGAAGAAGTTGAAGAAAAAAGGGGGAGTTGGGTTTAGAGACAACTTTTATTCAAATTATGAATGTATAAGAATATATGTTTCTATTTTAGTTTATTTGTTTATTTCAAATATGTTCAAAACCTGAAGAAAAGCTTAATTGTCTCCAAACTCAATTCTCCCTATCACTTCTATTTTTTCCCCTTTATATATGCACTCTTCATCCTCTCCCTAGGATGATGAATATGGAAATAACAAAATGGAGAGATAGAATGGGCAACATGGTATATTGATGTACCAATGCATGTGTTTTAAAAAAAATATGTTTGTTTGCAACAAATTTTAAACATACGAAAAATATATTAACCATAAGTAAAATCTGAGGAAACAAAAATATTTTATTGATAAAATAATATGGGTACAAATCTGTTCCTCCTTTGATTCTACTCTCCTAAGATTTATCCATGATTCGAGGGTCGTTTGTGGCGTATTTCTCGAACTAGGATGATTTGGATTTGATCTCTTTATGAATATTGCATGAATTTGTGGAATATTTGAGATGCCTTTTCAAGGAAATATAGTACCCTTTATATAGGTGTGAACTGGTGTTTAGGGTTGGGTAGCTTCCAAGAACTCTAATTGAAATTGAACACACTTTGTAGAGTCCCAACTCTAATTGAACACGGCTTGTAGATTCCAACAAAATCCAATGTCTACAACGTTTCTTCAAGCCAAGTAATAGTGGCACAAACAAGCAGTTAATTCTAGAGTGCTTCGGTTAACCCCCACCCACCCCCCCGCTCCCCAAAAAAAAACAAAAAAAAAATATGTTTGAGTTATTATCAAGTAAGTAAAAACAATAGGGTTCTACTATCAACTAACATATTCCACATCAACATAAATAATAGGTTAATTTTCTCCTCAACAACGTCACACGTTGATTCAACAAACGGTCCTCAATTGCGCTCTTCTCCAGCTTCGAATAACTAGGAATCATTTGAGGCATTGTGATGTAAAAATTCCATCTAGGATCTAAGCTCGTCTTAGAAAAAATGAGGAAGAATTCATTTTCATTTCAAGAAGACTCAATTAGACATTTTTATAATTTTTTGTAAGATGATTTGTGAACCTAGTGAGAGTTTTCATATCACAAACCTCAATCATTCCTAGGGGGCCATGGTTGACATCTGCTAGTCGAAGCTAGAGACGTAGGCAATTGATGAACATTTGTTGAATCAGCGTCATATGTTGCATCAGAAAAAATCGATTGTTGGTGTTGCTGGAGAATTAATTAGTTTGTATTAGAACTCTTCTATCGATTATTAAAATTTATGTTCATAAATCACATATCCGAAGTAAAATTTAATCCTCTTCATGATATTTTTTGTTTGACTAAATACCCCTAAAATTAGTGTATTTAATCAGAACCTCTCGAATTATTAGTAATCCTTATTACTCCTACGACTTTGGCTATTTGATAGTCTTGACCCCTACATGTTCTCCTTCTTAGAATAATTATTTGGAAGAGAAAAATGAGAATTTTGTTGATTTTATTTTTACATGTTTCACCCAAAAATGAGAAATACATTGTAGAAACGCATAGTCATTAGATTTATATAAGATACAATAAGAGTTATAACATTTTTTTAATAAAAAATAAGGTTAGTTGGTCCAGTGCCAAGTCTTGCAATAAAGTAAATAACATAGAAAGAAAAGACTATGGTCTATTTGGAAAACTCTTGTAACTGACCTTATGTTTTGATGCTTATTTTTCTGTTTCTAGCTCTTTTTTTCTTTGTTCTTGATTGAGCTTTTCTAAGTGTGTCTTGTTCGATGGTGCTGGAGTGGATGCGTCCAGATCTGGTGATTCTGATGTGAATCCGCTTAAGATTCTGATGGTTGTTGTGGAACGAGAGAAGACACCAATCTTAATTTATTTAATCAAAGATTCTTTATCCTAACTTCTTGGACCTGTGATGTGAATCCGCTTAAGATTGGTGTCTTCCCTAGTTCCTTTGATTCAACTTGTTGTTTTCTATTTGATTTATTTGTACACTTGATATTCTTGTGTTGGTTGCACCTTATTGAGTTGTATTTTTCTTGTGGGGTTTCTTTTCTTTTGGCTTCTATTTGGGGGACACTGGCATTTACTATTCTTTTGCAAAAACTTTTTATTTCACCAACATAAAGGAAGTTTAACAAAATATTTTTAACCGAGTTGGACCGAAAGAACATCACATATCATATTAAAATAGTACTTATTAAGAAAATATCATATAGCTGATTTTATATATGATTTCAACAAGTTCAGAATGTGTTTTATGATTGATTGTCATTATTGGTTTGTGTTCATGAGGTTTCAAACGAGTTCGGAGGGTCTGTTTTGAGAATTTGGATGTATTCTATATTGCTGGTGTCTGGTGCAGGCCAGTTTCTTCTTTGCATTTGCAGATAAGGAATATATCTGGCCTTACCATTTGTGAGAGATCCATCATATTCGCAAAGAAGGTCCTATTGCGTCCAAGTTGCATTTGGAGTCACATTCGTGATGAGTAGGTCGGGTCAGGTGGCTGCATTCGCAGGTGAGCTCCATTATTTCAAAGAGTAACATGACCTGGACATATATATATATATATATATTCTAATTTTGAATATGGACTTTGACATGACAGGTTTTTTATTTTAAAAAAGTCGTCACTTAATTTGTGAAAAAAAATTTAATTAATAAACTTTTTTATCGAAAAAATGTAACAGAATATTCTTTACTAAAATATTTGAGTAAGGGTTCTAATAATACCTTTAAGAAGGTTTTAAGCAATTAAATAATGTTCACAAACACGTTGTTACCTGGTTTTTAACTAACACATATTTGACTAACTTAAGAGAATAATTCATTTAAAAGAAAATTATTTTTTTATAAAAGAAAACTGAATAACTTAAGCCAATTTTAATTATTCAAATATAGTGAGGTTTGACCGAGGTTCATTGTTTATTTGGAAAAAAATTAGACTAACCATATCAGAATATCAAAAATATCTTTTTATAATTAATATTACGACAAATTCCGAAATCGGGTTATGATGATGCCTACCATAAACCCCGCAGTAGGCAAGTCAAAATCGAAAATGGTAAGCGATAATATAATTAAACAAAACTACGCGGAAGTAATAGAAATATAAGAGTGGGGCCGTTGTATAGATATCTATCTATATATAATACGAGAAGTAAAAAGTGACGTATGTCAGCACCACAAAAGTTCAATAATTTTAAAATTTTAAAAAATATTTAATTTTTAACAAAAATCTATATCCAAAATTAACCAGAAAGAAAAAAATAGTGTCACGATCCAAAGTACACCATAGAAGTGACATGGCGTATTGGACCACGAGAGGCCTTACACAAGTCACTTAGCATGCATCATACAAGATAAAAGAATTTAAAGAATTAAAAAGACAGCTTAATATAATAACAGTTTGACAAATAGTAGAGAAAGTCTAACATAAGTCTCAACTCAACTATTACATCAAAAGAGTGATTGGGACGTAACCCATACATCACATACAACATCCGAAATAAAAGACATAAAGAAACAAAGAGTCTCGATCCTCAGAACATGTGGACTCACAAATCGTCAAAAGCTACAAATGTATCAACTAGCCAACAATATGCGGAATAGGAGCGTCAAACCCTACATTTGGGGAAAACAATGTAGGCAAGAGTATGTGTTAGTACATAAAATGTACCAAGTATGATAGCAATGCATAAGAGTTATGAAATCATGTTAAAAGGGCGACATGACATGCAATGACGAGCTAATCCATAAGATAAAAGGTTAGAAAACATAATCGTGATTGTTGACACCCAATTTTGGCTCTCCACATTTAACTATAGTAATAATTATAATAATAATAATAAAATATATATGTTATGAAATTATTTTTTTGTAGGAATACAAAAAAAATAATTTAATCATTTATTTGACTTGATAAATTTATTTCTTAAATGTTATTTCTTATAAAAAATTAAATATATTATATTACTACTTACTTTCTCATTTTTTTTTTATAAATGTTGTTCTTCTTAAAAATTGAATTTATTTTGGTTCAAATATAATTCCTTTTGTCGCAATAGATATTTTTCGTACATTTATTAAAATTATAAAGCTTAGTTAATTGATGATTTACTAATTTGTATTAATTTAATTTTAAGAGTGATTAATTTTATCAAATAAGCTATCTTGCAAAATAATTATCACTTATGGCTATTTAATAAAGAAAGTAGTTATAATTTAAACGAATTCAATTTGAGCAAATTTGGCAATCCAAGTCTTATTAAAACAGCCAATCCGTGTATGCCACGTAGGCGAGCACATGGATTGTGCTTCTTTAGATTCGATCTCAGCCTTACAATCTAATCTAACGGCTTTAATTAATTCATCTTTTTACTATATATATATATATATGTTATTTATTTTTAAACTCTCTATTTTTACCAACCGTCCGATCAAATGATCGGACGGCCCAAATTAAATCCCAAGTTTTTCATTTTTTCCCAAAATAAGTACAACTCCTATGCCTGTCGAACTTTTTCCCTTTCCCAGGAACGTTTTCCTTCTTCCCCAGGCCCCTTTCACGCTCATCTCACTCCTCTGCCAGTGTTTCCGCATACAGACCACCGGAAAATGGCAATTTCCGGTGGTCATCAGTATATCTCCCCACGCCGTCCATCAATCATATCCTTCTCATGTCAACTTTACATCCCTTCCATCATCTTTTATGAACCAAAACAGACCTCAAAAGCCTTACCACCGGCACTGCTACGCCTGAAAAAGGCGAAAGGCATGAAGAACCATCAGATTTGGGGCTGGTCGTCCTTTTAATCTGATGGGTGTAAGGTTCCATCACTTATTTTTTGAACATAGTAGAGGCCCCAAATCGGCTATAAAGGAGAAAAAACGGATCCAAGAGTGGGGGAGAATCATCCAGGAAACTCAAAGAAATATCCAAAAGAGCAAATATTGTAACACACTTCAAGTTTTTTTAGAGTTCGAAATTCTCTTCCTTTTCTGTTCCTTCGATTTTTTTTTCTGAATTAGAGTTTGAGAAAGTTCGAGTTTAAAGTCGGAATTCTTGACGTCAAAACTTTAGTTTGCTGCTCTACACAAGGTTCGTAATCCCCTTATTTCCTTTAGTTTTCATGAAGCAATTATAGTTGTTTAAATGTACCCATCTTTGATTTGGTTTGGTTTTTTTTATTTTATTTTTATACCTTTTTTGTGTTTCCAGAATCTTGCCTCGGTTCAGTTTGATTTGAAAATTAGTCTGTGAATAGTTTGTAAAATGTTGTGATACCTGTATCTTGTTAAAATTCAGATTTCAAAGAAAAAAAAAAGAAAGGGAGATGACTAAGGGTCTTGTCTTCAACACAATATTTTGTTAACAAATCATTGCCCAAAGTTGTTAATATGAACTATTGGATTTTTGAGAAGGCTATATGAGGTGTTAAATGAAACTAAACAGATTTGGACATAACCATCCCCCTTTCGTTTGAGCCTAACTAGGCTGGTGATTGATCTACTCGTTTTTGAAGTGTTATGATGCTAACCTGTTGTTAAAATTCTTAAACCAGGACTTTCGATGATCTGCTTAGCTTTATTCTCTCGTCAAAATTTTTTTTAAAAAAAGTATTCTTGCAACGTTATCAGATTAATTTGCCATATGACCAGATGTCCTTATTTTCCTATTAAAGCATGGTGTGATTAAGGATACCAATACCCTTATGTTAAAATCATGTGGGAGAGCAAATAACTTGGTTACCTACCTTATTTTACATGATTTAACTAAGTGTCGAGCTTTGTTAGGAAAGCGTTATCATGTCTAACTTGAATCCCTGTTACGTCCCATCTGCTCGCACTAACAATTCAGGCGTCTTGTTTATAGGATCTCATTAAGTTTAAAATGACTATGCTATTTTGAGTGGTTAAGCATGTTTGATATTTTGAAGTCCTGTTAGCATAAACTTTGTCCTTTGTTAAAGTTCTCTGTTAAGAGACCAATGCGAAGTCCGCTCCTCTCTCTGTTTAACTTCCGTCGTTGATGTTTAATATGTGAAATTCTTTCTTTTCTGTCTTGGCTTTGTAATGCATATCTACTAAGCATTATCATAACTCATACAAACCAATTGGATTAACTCTTACTCTAGGATAATCGATTTTGATCTATTTTTCTCCTCATGTTTCATATTTTCTGAGAATATTTTCCTTCTGCTTCATAAATGTTGTTAGTCAGGTTGTTATTCGCCATGTCTAAACATCCATAGCTCTTCCTTGTTTCTGCTTTATGCCTATTTTGGGTGATTAACTCGGCTAAACTTGCACTTTACTCTTTTGTCACAACGTGTGTGATTATAAAATTCAAGCATATGAAATAGTTGATATGGATCAGGATCCTCGTTCATGTCAGTCACAATATGTTTGTGTGTGTGTTTAAATGCCATATATGGGTAGGAGGACATCATTCTGTCCTAAATATGAGACAAATTTACCTCGATTACCTAATGGATATTCTGGTGTTTGTTTGAAATTTTTTGAAGCCTAAAGAGCAATATTTGTTTGCTGAAAAATCTGCCTACAAGCAGATCTTTGAATCCCCTCTTTTTATACCCAAAAATAACAGAATGCCTTGAAATCTTATAGCATTATGAACTAGTAAGGGATGACTGTTAGTTTATCATTGAATTCTTTATGTATTAACAAGGATTAAAGCTTTAAAATCTTGTATCGTATATCCTTAAGTCCCTTTGATCAAAGATACAACTATAAGAGAACGAAATGCTAAATGAACCTTGATACATTAATACTAGGCTGCTGCACGTATCTGTTGATACACGACTGTTTCGTTTATCTTATAAATTAGATAGATGAAGTTTATTTTAGCCATACTTAATAATCGGTGAAGTAGTTATAGTATCCTCTCTTTATTTTGTATAAACCATGTAAATATTTGTTGTGCCATTCTTCAGAGATCATTTGTGTTTACCCCTTTCTGTTAGCCTCAAAAGGATGTGTATATATCTATTCTTATGCTCCAACATGCAATTGCAGACATACTTAAAGATCAGTTCATGGTGTAAAAAAAATAAAATGAATTCAACATTTATATACTCCAAATTTAACTTATACGAGTATAAGAGAAAAAAAAATGTTAATCTGTAAAAAATTTGCCTCTAGGCACGTGAAATATTTGTCTCATCATTCATTTATTGCTTACTTGTATTTGATGTTGTTGCTAAACTTTATGACTTATGTTTATTACTACTTTGCTGACATGATTATGGTTATTCCTAATCACTTCTTATTCTCTTCTTATGTTTTTCTAATTTGTTTCTTTTTATCTTCTTATATTTCATGTACAACCGGAGAGCTGGAGTTTCTACTTTGGAACTCGTTTTGGCCTAAAATATTAGGCCAGCAGCAATTAGGATCACCGCAATGCTTGGCGTCTCATAAATAGGAGTCTAATGTTCCTCAGCCTTTCTTTTGTTGCCTTATGTTTCTTTTATGTTGGCTAACTTTACTCTTAAGTTTCGTCGTCCTACTTATATTGTTTTTGATATGTTAGCTAACATTTACTCTTAGGTTTTGATACATTGCTTGTCTTCTTTTATTTTTGAAGATTATTCATGTGAGCCAATATTTGTTTGCTTGTGAGTTTAGTTGAAACATTTTTTAGGAAAGGGGTTAGCATTTTTACCTATAATACTCTTTTTTATGTTTTTTTATTAGTTGAGGAAAGGGGCTTATAGTTTAAGAATTTTCCAAACAAAGTTTCAAAGGTTAAAATAATACTAGTGTTTCAAAATTGGGAAAAAGAAGTATATATCGGCTTAGGCACTTAAGGAATAGGAAAACTTTTTGTCTAAAACCCTCTTTGAAATTTTAAAAGGGTGAAATAATTTTCATTTAGGTATCTAAGTAGGAAAAAA